>NC_091064.1:208456488-208770655 GCF_000393655.2 Nicotiana sylvestris
GAACAACAGGAAGAATTAGCTTTTTCTCACTATTCAATTTAGTTTTTTCAATATCCTGCAATGATCTTCACTTATAAGTGGCTAAGTCAAAACTATATGGCAGCAGAGAAAAGGAAAATGTGCCCTAAACAAATTTTCCACCAGCATCAAACAAAGTTATGCACACACATCGAACATGCTAGGAAAGCTTACTAACAACTCAAATTGCTACTACAGACCAACTCAAGCATTAACCAGTTCGATTATAACATAACTTGGAGAAGAACATTTGATATTCTATCCACATGCATATAATCTCCTTCCACACCAAGGAACAGATCACAACTAGAGAAACCAATGTAGGTATACAAGACTAGAAAAAGATAGTGGTGCAACCTCATTGAGCACCACATTTGCATTGTCAGACATCAGAGCCAAACTACCTATCTTTGAATGTGAAGTGTATAAGCTTCACATTGAGTCGGTCATCAGCCTTAGAACAAGAGAACTGAGGCAAGTCAACATTCTTTTTTCACGGATAATAGCATTCAGTAGAGTATCCAGATGTTCACATATATGGTTCAACGGAAAGGTTGCTTTTATTTTCTAGAAATAGAGGTATGGCGTGAGGCAAGGGATTGAGACATGGAGGAAGGGAAGGAAGGACCTGGCCAAAACCTAACAGGCAATTTAATTGATCCAGATAACTGCTGTCGTAAGAATACATCCAGCGAGTCAATTCTCATGAACAAGAAAAGAAAGAGAATGCTTACGTGTAAATTGTAACAAATATTTCTGGGACCATGCCAACGAGTGTCCCCAGCAAATAAGGACCATACTTGACTCCAGTTGCCATTGCACAGTAATTATAAACTATATATGGAAAAGGGGAAATCCTGATCAATGCAACAGCTCGAGCCTGGTTAAACCAATTCCCTTCACCAGCTAGTCTTATAATAGAAGCATTCTTGGGATATCTTTCTATCCAGCTCTACAGGAGAAGAAAGAAAGAGATTATGAAATTTATTTTAAGTAAAGAAAGCAAAGTGACGAAGTGCAATCAGTCTGCGAAAGTAATGAAGTACATACTTGGATTCTGTGATGGAAAAGATGACCTATGAAATAAGGAAGAGATACACCAATAGGAAGTGCTCCGATGATAAGTAGAAAACCATATCCATATCCGAATGTCATCCCAGCTACCCACATGGAGGGAGTGGAAGGTAAAATGAGGGTTGGGAAAATTGCCACTGAAGCATAAACTAGAACTGCAAGTACTGGAGTACTGAATGTTCTTGTCTCCCAATTTAGTATGGGAATAATCTCCTGAAATAGGAAAACAACAGTCAGAAATTGATATGATCCAGAAATCATAAAACCGTCCTGATCTGCATCATAATAAGTGCCACCAAATCAGAGTCAGCAGAGGGAAATAGCATGATGAATGGAGTTAACAGTCGATCCGTCAATGAACTAAGCCTAGTACTCTATACACATTATGCTCTATTCAGGTCCATTTCGTTCCAATATAAATGAATGGAATTAACTGTGTGACTTCAAAAAACAACCTCATTAAATCTTATCTCAAACTCTTCATCTAATTTAGTAAGCAGCACTGAACTCATCAACTACAGCTATACAACAATTCTTCCACCTAAAGTACTAACTCTGGTAAGTACTCTAAATCCAACTCACTCACAAAACAGCCCATACATGAGGTCAGTTTAAGCAGCTCAGACTGACTCCATAATCAGTTTAGTTAGAATCAGGAGCCATTAACAGAATACTAAATTAATTGGCTACAAAGACCACATATTTTACAAGCAACAATCTCTATTTTTTGCTGAAACTTCAATAAATTCACTTAAACGGTGGTGTACCGGCCAGCTTGCGCCACTTCAACTATTCCACCGGGTACCTGCTATTTTTCCACCAGAAGAGATACCGGTTAACTTTGACTACCAAGACATAGGCAGATACAAAAAAATCAACTAATGTTTTTTGTCGAATTTGAACCCGAGATCTCATGATTCTCCTCTCACTCAATTGACTACTAGGTCACACCCTTGGGTGCAAATTCACCGGCATCTATAAAGAGTACGACTTTCTCACATGCTAAAACAAAATGATCACCCTCAAATATTCACCAGCATCTATAAAGAGTATGACTTTCTCACATGCAACAAATAATACAAACAGCTACATAATTCGAATAGACAAATATTTCCCAAAAAGAACAAAAGTAAAGCTAAAATTGACCTTATCCATGAAAAAGGGTCCGACCCATTTGAGAAAAACAGCAGCCAAAACTCCAAC
Source organism: Nicotiana sylvestris (assembly GCF_000393655.2). NCBI lineage: Eukaryota > Viridiplantae > Streptophyta > Magnoliopsida > Solanales > Solanaceae > Nicotiana > Nicotiana sylvestris. The sequence continues at coordinate 208,458,784 of NC_091064.1, forward strand.
AAAAATGAGGAGAAGCACCAGCTTAGCCCACCACCAAAGAGACCAACATCTGCTGCTGCTGCTATTGCCTCCATATTCAAGGCCTGATGATGATGCACCCAAGCAATTGCAACCCCCACCACCAAAGAAACCATTTTTCTCCTCCTTTTCCAATTTTTCCCCACCTAATTTTACATAACTACCCTTCAGATCCTCCTCCCTCTCCAACCCCAATAACGGGGCTGGTACCACCACCACCAACCCTTCCTCCTCATCCTTCCCAGCATACGTCATTAACCACTCAATCAACAATCCAATTCTAATCAAAATCCAAAACCCAGATTGGGTTTTACTCTTTTTTCACAAAATAACCGTTAAACGTATTGATTGGCTCCGGTTCTTTATGAGGAAAAAAAAGTGTACATTTTAAGCCCTAATAAAGGGATTGGATTGAGAAGAATTGAAATGCGTTTGCGTAAAGATAATTCTATTACGTGTCTTCTTACGTATGTGACAGACACATTACATACATACAAATACAGTCATTACACAAATATTGGATGCTGATGAGTGATGATGAAGAAGAGGAAGAAGAATGGTAGATGAGAGGAGAAGCAATCAGTTATACTAATGAACAGAAAATTAAAAGAAAAAAGGCTTTTATATTTTAATGAACAAAATGAAACCGATATTTTGTTGAACTTGGTTACAAATTGCACTATAGACAGTCCCTTAGTTAGCTTTCGGCCATTGTTTTAATGAAATGACAAAAGTATCCTTCTAACTTTTTTATTTTTTATTTTTGTTATTGTCATTAATATGAAAATACTACTCTGCTAGATTTATGGTTCACGTGAGTTCTAACCCTACGTTAAATACATAAATGGGCAATTCATTTAGTAAGATTGTCTTATTCAAAGTGGATTTAAATTATATTCGACACTTTAATGAGTAATAAATATTTTTTGAGTTTAAATTTTATGCAATAATAGATTATAAATTATTTGCATATGAATTGAACGAAATAAAAAGTGAATTTTGTTATAAAGAAATGGGATTTGAACTCTCAGTTCATTCAACTCAAGCTTTTAGCTCTTCTTCGTCTCTGATCAACAACAAACTTTGCTTGAAGTGTTGGATTGTGAATTGGGTTGTTAGGGCCATAGAGTTCCAATTTGCTCATAAGTTGGACGGTTTGACAGTCTTTTCTTCCACGAATCTTTTTAAAATAATATAATTTGTATTGTTGATCATTTAAAAATAATTATAAGTGACTCTATCTAATAAAAGAACTCAACAAGAATGTGTTACTTTTAGGAAACATGCAAGAGAAAGTCCACGATTTTTGAAGCAGTAGCCATACATAAATGACAAGATGATTAGTTTTATTATTTTCAAGGAAAACCTACACAAAAATGTGCATAAATGGGAATTTATTCACGAAATAGAAATCAACAAGTACAAAAAGTGTAACAAAGAACTCGAGCATAACAAAAAGGTACAACTTGAATTCTACTATTCCGAAATCCTAATACGAGAAAAGATGAATACAAGTACGAAAAGCGTAAACTATACAAGGAGAAAACTTGTCGCTGAATGTTAGTACAATTATTATTTATTAGCGGACGTTAGTATCTCGAGTTTTGTGTGATAAGAAAGTATCAGCGATATTCAAAGGTAAATTTATAGAGCAATGGTTAGACCGGTCATGTTGTATGAGACTGAGTGTTGGCCAGTTTAAAACTCACATATCCAAAAGATGAAAGTAGCAGAAATGAGAAGTTGGGGTAGATGCGGGCAACAAGGTTCAGATGGCACGACAGATGGCACAATTATTCGAAAGAAGGTGAGTGTGGCTTCTATTGATGACACGATGCGGGAAGCGAGGTTCAGATGGTCCGGCCACATACTAAGGAGAAGCCCAAGTGCTCGGTAAGGAGGTATGAGCGGCTGGCTTTGAAAGGCACGAGAAGAGGTAGATGGTGGCCTAAGAAGTATTTGGAGAGGTGATCAGGCAAGACATGACATGACTTTAGATTTCCGAGGACACGACCCTTGATAGAAAGTTGTGGATGTCGAACATCAGGGGGTAGGTTATGAGGTAGTTGAGCCTATTTCTACTTCATATAAGTGTAAGGCTAGTCTGATAGGACTTGTGTCTTAGGCGGCTAGTGGTTAATGTTGTATTCTCACTTCTCTTTCGTTTTTTATTGTGCGGGGTCCTGGTTATTGTTTTTGCTTTTCATCTATTTTCTGGTTTGTATGATGCTAGTTGTTATTATTCCTAGGGTTTTTGTTGATGTTACAGATATATTGTCTATTTCGTCTTCTTAAGCTAAGAGTCTTTTAGAAACAGTCTTTCTACCCTTTGAAATAGGGGATAAAGTCTGCGTATACACTACCCTCACCATAATTTAAAATCACTCAAGTAAAAAACAATCATCTGTTTCGCACATTACGAAGTCACAATCTAAACCTTGAATAAAAAGTATCATTAATATCTTAACTAGAAACTTAATTACTAAAAAGTCACAATCTAAACTCTAATACATGAAGTCAAATCTCAATAATTTTGTCACCTCAGCTACTGAATTGGACTTCTTTTTCCACTTGTTAATAGTCGAAGGGACAAGATAGTCAATTTAATTTACCTTTTGACTTTCGTCCTGTACCTCCTTTTCCTAAAATATCATTTGTTAGTGGTCCCTACCAAATAGGTAATATGCCAAAGCTCAAAGTATAATCCTATAATGTGCCCCTATCGAGTTGATTACGGCGTCGTATATTAGCTGATACCGACACGTATGACGCAACTAATGCCGCGTATCGGTGGCGTCGGACACGTGGCATAATGTAGTTCATTTATGCGTGCCAGTGAGGACACAAGTGTGCTTAACGGGAAGTTTGGTTTTTGGGCTATATGTTGGGCCCAGTGATGGGCCCATCGGGCTTTTAGAAAAGACTTGTGTTTTTTCCTTTCTGTCGTGACTTCACCGCTACGACTGGAATTTCGTGCAGAGTTCCTATTTTGGGAACAGAACATAAAAGGGCGAGATGTGTGATTGAATGCGCGTGAGGTTTACCGGAAATTGTGCCCTCACTTTTATCCAATGAAAAGTTGACACGTTGGAGAAAAATGAATTTGTGGGCCAGAGTGACAGAAATGCATACGGGTTTAACAAAGAAGGAATGATTATGAGAAAATGGAGTAGATAATTATAATTACTGATAAATGAATTACTGAAAATGGGAATGGATTATTGACGTGAATTATGCCAAGGAGAAAATAATTTGAGAATGGAATAAGAATAATCTGGCAACAACAGACACACTTGACATTATTTCGCAAAAGGAGAATAATGACAACAAAAGGAGTTGGTAGCTATACTTGTTTCCTTTATCTTTTTGTGCTTTTCTCTCTTTATCCATGTTTAACTCAAAAACTAACCTTAAAATAAACAGTTAAAGTTATATTATAAGGTCACTCGTATATAAATTTATTCAAAGTGCTTTTATATAACTTAGGGAATAACAATGGAAACTCAAGCTGAATTGAAGAGCTAAATAGAGAAGCATTAGGCATGGTGCGGTAAAACAGTTGTTGAAACATGGTGTTATTTTCTTGGAATATGTAAGATCCAAAAGAAATTTGGCGGATTCTTTAACCAAGGGTTTGGCAAGGAGAGTTATCGTTGAAACGTCGAGGGGATGGGGCTAAAGCCCATGGATTGAGGAAGTATGGTGGATACCCATTTGTGGTCAAACGAAGCCATATGAGACCTCAGTATGCACTACATTTCCTATCCTTATGGCGTGTAGTAGTGCTTTATAAGGTTGAGCTTATTTTGCTCTTAATGATTCCATACCTTAAGATAGTCTATGTGTAGATAGACTTGATGGAATCACCTACGTGAGTGTAAAGGTGCAGTCGCCTTTTATGAAAGACTTGGGATGTCTTTCTAGAGCACTCATGAGACTGCATGACCACAAAAGCACTTTGTTAGTATCACAAAGTTTGCATAAAATTAAGGATATAGTATGTGTTGTGGGAGTCTCAACTAATACCCATTCAGTTCAAGAGTACTTCATTTTGTGGATGTTAGTTGTTGCCTCATTTCACTACGTGTCAATTCAAATCGAAAGATATTGACACTTAAGTACATGTTCCTTCTTTTGCCCAGAATTGTTCTATTTTTGTCTTTGCATTGGTGGGGGAATGTTGGTATTATTTATAATGCAAAGTCAAAGATTTCTTTTTGAAAATCCATTTACAACCAATAGCCATGAGTCTTTTTATTTTACTAGTATCCTACATATTTTCAAGTGGCCAAATACTCTTATTAGATAATTGGTACATGGCAAGAGTTTTTACATGTGGTATTAATTTAAAAAATTTGTTTGACAAATGGCCTTGCTAAGCCAAGTGTCATTTTGCATGACATGTGTTGTCATCTTGCATGAAAGAAAATTAACAAGTAAGTATGTGTTGTCATCTTGCATGAAAGGAAATTGACAAGTAAGCAAGACACTTGTCATGAAATTAAACTCATTTTCATGCTATACATAGGATGATCATTAGCCATCATATTCACTCAATTCTTAACCAAAAATTCATCTAGCTAATCATTACTTTCTTCCTAGTCTTCTTTGGAATTATCCAACACATAAAATACCTTCATCTTCTCTTCTTTTCGGGCAACTGTTTTGTGCAAATTCTAAACTTGCAGTTACGAGTGCACGTGTTTGGAGGTGTTGTGGAACCTTGGGGAGCGACCAGTCTTAACGATTTGCACCCAATCGGACCGAAATCGCTTTCAAGATAATGGCTTGCCAAGACACAGTATTTTTGATAAGTTATAGTCTTCTTTCCTTTTTGTTTTTAGTCAATATTATCTACTCATTTTCCTTACATGTTACAAGTGCACGAAGTAAGGTATTCACAACCTATGTAGGACATGACCATTTCGAGTTTCAAGCCCTCGCGTTCTTATTTCTGGATTCGGATGGATGATTCCGGTTATGGTTCTTCGGCTCTCCTAGCTTTAGCTTTCATGCTTCTAAATACCGAACCATTCCTGCTATGTATCACGACACTGACTAACACGTGTTAAGACTTAATTTTACTAACTCATATTTGATGTTTGATTTCAAATATGTTAGAGCTATATAAATATATATACATACATATATATATATATATATATATATAGTCTCAAATTATCTGTTGTATTTTTCTTTTACACGTCTCTTAAGAAACATTAATTAGGAAGGGATTATACTATTTTATCCTTATTTATGTCTTAAGATAAAAACTCTCTTCATTGAATATTAAAAAACAATCAGGAAAAAGATATAATACAAGCAGTATCCCTCCAATTCAAAAAATGTATTTGCTAGTCAAGTAGTACAAAAGTATTAAAACGTAGAATGAGGCCATAAAGGTTCGAACTCACGGCCCTGCACAGAAATCTTTAGGCTTTGACCAAATAAGCTATGCCTCTTTGTGACAAGCAGTGTCACTTATTATATTTTACCGTTTTTCTTGTTTTTTCATTTGAATTATATATAAATAATTAGTAAAGATTTTCGATGAAGTGGTGTCACGTGACACCGAGCTAAGGTAGATCCGCCCCTGATTCTATTTATGTGTTATCTCCGTCGTCAAGAACAATTATCAATAAGGGTAAAAAAAATATAATTAATTTTGTCTTGAACTTCTAAAATAATAAATAATTTGAGACAACTATTTTTAGTAACCATGACTGATAATATGAGACGGAGGGAGTAATTATTTACCTTTAACATACCTACGAAAGAAAGAAGAGAATTGAAGTTGAAAGCTGCGGATCAAGAGATAACATTACAATGGTTGACATTTCATTTAAAATTTACTTTTTCAAATTTTTTAAAGTTTGTAAAAATAATTTCTTGAATTCCTAAAAGATTTAATATAATCGAGTCAGGATCTTCAAAAACATTGATTTTTTTTTTTGGTTGTTGCAAAAAGGTGTAAAGCAATTCTCAAAAACTTAAATCTGGATTTAATTTTCACGATTCTCTAGAACAAATGTCACCTTAGAGTACAAGAGCGAACGCATTCAGTTTCTTTAAGTTTTTTCATACATTTATTTTAAAATTTTCATGAAAGTTAAAATTCAGATATTTACAAAACATTTCACAATTTATATTTTTTTTTTTATCAATTATACATATTTGACTTCACGTAAACTGAAACTGAAACTGAAGGCAGTATTAAATAATTAGAATATGTACGCCGTAGCATATCCGAGTTAGTATTTATTTTTTTAGCTGATATACATGAAATATCTACAATTATACATATATTGTACATGAAATATGTTGGATTATATATCGCAGCGGAAGAATTCACAGTATCTTATTCACGTGTGAATTAAACAATTAGCATATACGGAGATTATACGAGTTATCTCTTGAAGCGTGAATAAAGCAAATCGATATCCGTCTCAAGTTCCAGAATTGCAAGACCTCAGCAACCTTCCACAGTCTTTTACTGTGTTACCCAAATAAAACCGGAAATAGAGAACTTCGGGTGGGCGAAATTCAAGGAAGAAAAACATGTTGTTTTTCAGCGTAAAAAACGGGAATCTAGTATATATAGCTACGTTTTTTGGTTTAAAATCCTTTTCCAAAACTTGTTAGGTTTTCTTCTTCCACTAAGGAAAGGTTTCCTTTATTTCCTATTATTTAGGCACAATAGGGACCAAATAATTTAATTAACAAGGCTTCCTATTATGGAATTAATTTCGAAATTTTGAAATTAATTTCTACCATAATAAATTATGAATTATTCCACTAAAAATTCGTAATTGCACTCCTTAGTTCAATTTCGAAAATCTTCCATAAAACCTTATTTAACTCCCCATGTTAAAATTCAGATACTAACCAATCAAATTAAATTACTGATAATTTTATTTATTGATTACTTCCTTTAGACTTTCACTTAACTTATTTCATGTATCGGATACAAAATTCACCGGTTGGGTTTACACATAAAAACTTATACGCTTTCATAAAGGAGTATCATCAATCTCAAAAAACCGAGACATGGATTCTATCAACTAATTATTACTTTGCCAATGTATATTATTATTGTCCAACTTACCAGGCTTATTGACCCACGAAAGAATCTCGCTTTTTAATAAATTAAAACAATAAATGATATACATAACTAATAATAATTATATCAAGATTAAGAGTATAAGTACATTGAATGGACTAGAAAAATTATTTTATTAAGTCAGTATAAAATACCTATCTCTACTTGATCCGTTCAATACATACAAAATGCACTAGCACAAGAAGTTGGAATTAAACTGTCACGACCCAAACCTATGGGCCGGGACGGGCACCCAGTACCTTACTTAACCGAGTGCCAACATAATGTATCTTTCGTATCATCTTATAATAGGTAAGTGAACCGGAGTAAAGCATGAGGGAATACAAACTTCTATATTAGACATATTGGCCTATAAGACCAAAAAAACCATTCACACACTAAACATATGCCGACAAGGCCATACAAGCTTTCGTATACATGACATCTGTCTATAAGCCTCTAAGAGTACATACTTAACTTAAAGGTTGGGACAGAGCTCCGTCATACCAAACAATACACATCTAAATCATACTGATCAAACGAGCAACTCCGAAGAAAATGGAGTGCACCAACAACTTCCGCTGAGCTGATAGCCTACTTGGAGGGCTTTCGACCTGTCTATCGGGACCTGCGGGCAAGAACACAGTGTCTCCGGGCAAAAGGGACGTTAGTACGAATAATTTACCAAGTATGTAAGGCATATAAATAAGTACATAAAAAATATGGAAGAAATATAGAGTAAATGACTTAACCTGTAAGTCTGAATAACTTTGTAAATCATGAAATAGTTTTGGTGTCATGCATATGCGTATGAATGTCATGTCGTGCATAGGTACATGTTTCATAACATCATCAAGCCTCTGAGGGCATCCGATTATATCATCTCGGCCACTGTGGGCAAATCATTAGCGTATACTAGCTGATCAGGTGGTGGTACGTATACAACGCCATAACCTTTTCTCATATATATATATATATATATATATATATTATATATATATACACACACACACATATACACGTATATAATGTCATCTGGTCATGGGTAAATGTACATGAATGCAATGCATGAGAAGTATGTCAATAAAATCTCTTGGAATATCATAAGACCATTATGCCTTCGAGTAATATCATGAAGTAAGCTTTTCTTTTTTCAACTTACGTATTTTTCTGAGACCCATGAACAGATGATAGAATAATATGACACATGAAAATTCAAGAACATAGGCATCTCTAATACTTCTATGAATAAAGTCATTTATGGAAGTATATTTTTTTCGTTTCGTTTGTGTCGTATGGATCATGCCAAAAGAAAGAAGGGATAACCTTAACATACCTGAGCTGATTTTCTTGACAATCCCTCTAACACGCGTCAATTGTGACAACACGTAACGGCGGGCCGAAATAGGGAAAATTCATATGATATTCTTGAGAAAGATTGTACTGTGATTCCTTATAATTGCATCTCCGCTACTATAGCGTTATGAAATTTCATATGATTCATTTGGGAATTCATCCGATACTTACTTAGCACATACATCTCTTATAATTGTGGTGTTATCCAACCTAATTCTTTGAAAATAACACATGAAACCAATAGGATTTGATCAGACACCTCATTTGAATGTGAACTGGACTTTTGGTAGTCAAATTGGGAGCTAGCTAGGATGCATTGTATTTTCACGTAAAAAAGCAACCAAAGTACTTATGTCCAATTCTCTAAATAAATGAAAACGTGTTATCATGATATATCTTGACTCATCATGGACATTTTGCCACATATATAATTAACTTAAGAGTCATAATATCATAATTCTTTTGCTGCCACGTTTTGATTTAATACTTATCCAAATATTTGGATTAATTAGGTAATATTTTTGTACCCGGTAATTAATCAATTACCAGCATAATTAAGAATTATCTCAACTTACTTAAAATACTACTCGCTTTTAATATACTTGTATACCTTACTATCATGATCATATAGTACCTTGTATGGTAGTAGTCTATAAATACCGGGCATTTTAGCTCGGGCCGTATTTTATCCTAAAATGCCCAACTTCGACGAAATCCATTTTTCCGATTTGCTTACCCTCTCACCTTCACAAATTTACTTATCCCTTGTTTGAAATAGCATGATACTTATAATCCCAAAATAAATTTCATTCCCGAACTTATGTTGATTAATTTACGATGAAACTTCAACGTACGAAAAGACGGGACGTAACGCCTCATTTCCGATCTTATATCAATTTATTTGTGGCGTACTTCCATATACAAAACATGGGGTGTAACATAAACCATTCCCATAATCAAGATAAAGTATATTTAATCTTGTGCTACAACCATTCCGATGGCTTATCCAATTCCATCATTAGATTGTGAACATAAACTTTATGACTTATAAGAATCGATGATTTAATCTTCCGTGTATAAGATAAACTCTATACACTAAATCATCTACTATATAAGCAACAGACACACAAACAAATACATGTTCTATTTAAAATAAAAATTTATCGAATTGAATAAATAAACAAACAATTGTTCCATAAAGAATACTATACCAATACACATGGCTTATAGTATATCCTAACAATCTCCCACTTAGATTCATAACCATGCATCTACAATTCTGACACCCATTCCGTCTACATGCCTATCAAAAGTCTTATGTGATAAGCTCTTAGTAAACGGGTCCGCCAAGTTGTTCTCCGATGCAATCTTGGTGACTACTACATCCCCTCTTTGCACTATCTCACGAATTAAATGATATTTACGCTCAATGTGCTTTGCTCTTTTATGGCTTCGCGGCTCCGTTGAATTTACAACTGCACCACTATCATCACAATAAAGTGTTATTGGTACTTGAATTGAGGGAACCACATTCAACTCTCTTAGGAAGTTCCCGAGCCAAACTACCTCTAAGGCAGCCACATATTCGGCTTTCATGGTGGAATCAGCAACACAAGTTTGCTTGATGCTCCTCCAACTTATGGCTCTACCTCCCAGAGTAAACACATTTCCTGAGGTAGACTTTCTAGAATCTTTATCTGATTGGAAATCCGAATCAGTGTACCCAATAGGCATAGGTTCATCCGAATGGTAGACTAGCATGTAATCCCTAGTCCTTTTTAGGTACTTGATTATATGCTTAACCACTGTCCAATGCTCTCTCCAAGGATTAGACTGAAATCTGCTAACAACGCTAACGACAAAACAGATATCATGTCTAGTACCTAACATAGCATATATTAGACTCCCCACAGCAGATGCATAGGGGACCGCCTTCATCTTTTCTATCTCTTCATCAATTTTAGGAGACTGATCTTCAGATAGAGAAATTCCATGCCTGAAAGGGAGAAATCCTTTCTTGGAATCATGCATGCTAAACCTAGAGAGTATTGTATCAATACAAAGAGCATTTGATAAGCCTAATATCCTTTTCTTGCGATCTCGCAAGAGCTTGATCCCAAGGATATAAGCCGCTTCTCCCAAATTTTTCATATTAAAGTGCGTGGACAACTATTGTTTAACTGAATCCCACATGCCCACATTATTTTCTATGAGCAATATGTCATCTACATACAAGATTAAAAACGTTACTTTGTCCCCATCCTATTTTTTTTATACACAAGACTCGTTAAGACACTGATCAAAATCAAAAGTTTTAATCGCCTTGTCAAAACAAGTGTTCCATGCCCTAGATGCATGTTTTAGTCTATAAATGGACCTTTTAAGCTTACACAACATGTGTTCCTTGCCACTTTCCACGAAACCATCTGGTCGCATCATATAGATGCACTCATCAAGACTTTCATTGAGGAAAGATGTCTTGACAACCATTTGCCAAATCTCATAATCATAATGAGCAGCAATGGATAAGAGAATCCTTATAGACTTAAGCATGGATACCGGCGAGAAGGTTTCCTCATAATCGATCCCTTCTTTCTGAGAAAACCCTTTCGCTACAAGCCTTGCTTTAAAAGTTTGCACTTTTCTGTCTACTCCTCTCTTTTTCTTATAGATCCACTTGCATCCAATGGGTTTAACCCCATCAGCTAGTTCTACAAAATCCCAGACTTGATTAGAGTACATAGACTCCATCTCTGATTTCATAGCAGCAACCCACTTATCGGCATCCTTATCATGTAGTGCTTGGTCGTAATTGACAGGTTGGGAAGTAGGCTCCTCAGGGATCCTATCGTATGATTCTTCCAAGAGCGTATAACAAACTGCTGTCTTATTTCTCTCCCAGTATGACTACGCACTACATCAGTTGCAACTACATCATTTTGATTTTGTGGTTGAACCACATCATCATCAGGAACCTGAGTCTCCATGCTATCCACAGGGATATCAACGACTTCTTCCTGTTGTGCAGTCTGCTCAACATAACTCCCACTACTTTGTGGTAGTATGACTTCGGGCACTTGTTCTTGCGGGACATTAAGTCTATTGACATTTCTCCCACTACTAAAATGCAATGATATGTCAAATCGACTTTCGGGGTTTGCATCTGGTCGTTTTGTTTTTCAGATGACTGAGTTTTCATTCCTTTGCTAAGTTCTTGTAAAATAAGTTTACTTCTAGGAATATGGTTCATCAAATAATCCTCTTTAAGAAACTTGGCATTTGTGCTAACAATTACCTTCTTCTCTTTAGGATAATAGAATAAACCACCTTTCGTCCGTTTTGGATAACCTACAAACACACATACATCCGTTCTTGCCTCCAATTTATCCATTTTCCCTTTCAACACATGTGTCGGGCAACCCCAAACTCGAATATGCTGCAGACTAGGCTTGCGCCCAGTCCACAATTCTGTAGGGGTCAAAAGGTACTGACTTTGAAGGAACTAAGTTCAGAACGTAATTCATTGTTTCTAAGGCATGTACCCAAAAGGATGAAGGCAAATCGGAATAACTCATCAATGATCTAATCATTTCTATAAGAGTCCTATTTCTTCTTTCAGCTACACCATTTTGTTGTGGAGTTCCATGTGCAGATAATTGAGATGTAATTCCACATTCTTATAAATAACCAATGAAATTCGTAGAGAGGTACTCCCCACCACGATCAGATCATAGTGTCCTGATATATTTATTATGTCACTTTTCAGTTTCAGTCTTGAATTCTTTGAACTTTTCAAAACATTCAGACTTTCGACGCAACAAATAAATATATCCATATTTTGAGTAATCATCTGTGAAAGTCACAAAATACTCAAAACCACATCTTGCTTGGACATTCATTGGACCACACAAATCAGAATGAATTAACTCTAATTTATCACTTGCTCGATTTCCTTTTGAGGGGAAATTTCGTTTTGTCATTTTTCCTTCTAAACAAGATTCACAAGTTGGTAGTGCCTCCACTTTCAATGAACTCAAAGGTACATCCTTGACCAACCTTGAAATTCTGTTTAGATTTATATGACCCAAACGCAAGTGCCATAAATATGTTTCACTCAATTCAGAAGAACGTTTTCTCTTACTTGGTAAATCTACATAATTCAGTTCTTTAGGTTGTAACGATTTAGGAATAGAGTCAACAACAAAAAGACCATTAATCAATGTAGCCGAAGAGAGATAACGTTTATCATGAGTAATAACACATTTATCAATATCATAAAAATTAATGTCATAACCATCTCTCGTAGCGCTAGAAATCAAAATTAAATTCCTTCTAAAGGAAGGTACATATAATGTGTCTTTTAAAGCTAAACTCTACCACTATTAAGCGAAATACTAATGTTTCCTATTGCTAAAGTTGGGGCTGACGAACCATCTGCTTGATAAACATTGATTTCTCCTCTACTTAGTCGCAGTGTTACCTGAAACCCCTGCAAATAAGTGCAAACATGATTAGTGGCTCCCGAATCTACACACCATGACATGGTAGAAACAGCCGCTAAAAGAGTTTCAATGACAAGTAGATGTAAATCATCTGGTTTATTTTTCAGCTTGGCCAGATAAGTCAGACACTATTTCTTATGATGCCCAGGCTGCTTGCAGTGATAACACTTGCCTTTAGCCTTTTTCACACCAGCAGTTGTGCCATCAACAGAGGGTTTTTGAGTCTTTTTCTTCTTCTGACCGCCTTTCGGCTTAGAAGCAGAACCTGCCTCAAAATTCAATGCCACGGGAGGAGCTTGTTGCTTGATAATAGTCTCTGCCGACTGCAGCTCATTCAGCAATTTCGCAAGTGACAAATGCATTTTGTTCATGTTATAATTCAGGCAAAACTGCTGAAAACTGTCAGGTAGAGTCTGCATGATCATTTCAACCTGCGTATTCTTATCAATGTTAGCTCCAAGGACCTCGAGTTCATTCAGAAGACTCATCATCTTCAGAACATGGTCCCTAACCGATGAACCTTCAACCATTTTGGTATTCAGAAGAGCTTCATAGCAGTCTGCTTAGCCGCATGATTCTGATCTCTAAACATTTCTTTGAGATTTTCCAGAATGTCATAAGCAGACTCCATTGACTGATGCTGATGTTGCAGAACATTTGACATAGATGTCAGAATGTAACTTCGTGCCATCTCATCAGCCTTGACCTATTTCTGGTAAGTCTTTTATTCATCATCCATAACATCATCTCCAGTTTTTTCTGGACACACCTCATCAAGCACAAATTTGTACTCTTCAGCAATTAGGACAATGTCCAAGTTTCGTTTCCAATTAACATAATTCGGACCCTCAATTTTGTTTTGAGTAAGTATAGTAGTAAGAGGATTGAAAGGAGTCACTGTTAATTTGGGAGACAATTTCATTGAATACATCAAAATCAGTCATGTTTATTTGAATAATAAAATTCAAAACACACTACATATATATAATCTATGCACCTTGAACAACAAATTTCGATGGGAAAAAAGCTATTCTTGCAATATACATATATAATGACAGATTATTCACTCTATAAATTTAGACAGGCCATACTCAGATGGAGAGTAAACTGTTAATTTAAGTCAAGTGAATATCAACATTCAATATATATACTAGTTTCATTGAACCAACATGCATACTCAGATGGAGAGTAAATACAAGTTATCAACAACTAGTATAACCTAGTGATTATCCATAATGAGTTTATCCGATATGGAAGAAGACCTACGTCAACGTGTAAAACATTATATCACTAGAATTTTAACCTTGTAGTCCATAGGAAACGATCCCTACCACCACTTGATTAAAAACAACTCAAATTGTTTTTTGAAAAATTTCCAGAAAATCAATAAAATGTCTGATAGTAGGCTATAGAGTTGATATTTACACCTTAATATGACCATACTTTGTTGTTGTTTTATAGATAAATTGCCAACAAAATGCTCTGAATAGTGTTCTTTTGTTTCGCAAGGAATATTATATGAGAGGAAGCAACATGGAGTATTTTGGAGGCGATAATGTGAAGAAAATGCCCACTCAAGAAGTACCCGAGCACTAAGAAGCAAAAAATGGCCTGGGCAAGAAGTCCACCGCAACCGCGGTGGAACCGCGGTGAACCACGATAGATTAAAATCGTGAGGCAGAAAGGTCAGCTCTCACTGCGGTTGGCCGCGACCGCGGTGCACTGTTCACGCTGCTGGAAGTTTGAGGACCAAAGTGTAATTTCGGGGAAAATTTTGTAAACCCTTATAAGCTTTAGAAACTCGCCCAATATTATTCCAAGTTTTTTTAAAAACTATTTTTGAAGGCAAGAACAAGTGTGAGAAGATCAACCAAACAGTAGAGTTTTTCTATCTCCTTTTAATTCTTGCAATTTTACATTATGAACAATTTAGTAGTTTCCTCTTATTTTGTTATGAGTAGCTAAACACTTATTTAGGGTTGATAGAACCAATTATTGGTTGAAGTTTTGACTCAAGTTGTTATAATCGAGCCGGATTTATGATATAATTGTTCAATTATGTTTTGTATGGTGATTAATTGAATGAGACCTTGATTAATCGTGTCTAATTACCTTATATTGCTTGAGAAAAAGTATTAGGTTAGACAGCTATTGAACAACTTCACTTTTGGGTAATTGAAGGGATTCATTACTTGAACTTAAAAG
This sequence comes from Nicotiana sylvestris, assembly GCF_000393655.2. Taxonomy (NCBI): domain Eukaryota; kingdom Viridiplantae; phylum Streptophyta; class Magnoliopsida; order Solanales; family Solanaceae; genus Nicotiana; species Nicotiana sylvestris. The sequence goes on from NC_091064.1 coordinate 208,473,964, forward strand.
TGAGTTTAGATATAACGGAACTTTGGTGGGATAATTTAGAGTTGCACACATGTTGTCAGCTAAAGTAGTTTGAGAGAATGCTCTAGTAAATTATTGTAGTTGATCGAGAGATAATTACGATAACCCATAACTCTTAATCCTCGTAGAGTATTACAATGAGATTATAGCGGAAGAGTCAAGACCTAAACTAGCAATTGGGGAAATCACTGCCCTAGACCTTTTTACCATTGAATTATCTTTGTTTTAGCTTACTGTTGTTTTTCATAGTATTTGAAGTAGTTAAACAAAAACCCAATCTTAATTGAGCAAAAATCTTGCATCTAGAGATTGATTGAGTTGATAATAACATTGCCGAAAAGTGTAATAAATAGGTTAGTTCCCTGAGGATTCGATTCCGGACTTAAAACCGGATTATATTTGCAGCGACCGCTTTGTCCTTTAGAAGGCATAGTTGGGCGTTATCAAATTTTGGCGCCGCTACCGGGGAACTAACAGTGTTATTTATTACAACTTAGAAGTAGTGTTAAAATTATTAGTTCAAATCAATTTCCAAATGTGTTAAACAACTTTCATTGAAATTCTAACGTTTGAACTCTTGTGGAATTCAGGTGTATGCCTAGAAATTCTTCGAGGATTGGAGAACTGCTTGAAGGACTTTCAGACCCCGAGAAAAAATTCAGGGCATTGAACCATGCTAACAAGAGGATCCAACAATCACAACAACCACACCAGCTTGAAATTGACATGGGTGACATAGGGAACATCAACGGAAACATCAGGGATGAGCCAGCTGACCCAAACGTCAGAGTGGTGGCACCTCTTGTGCCAGAAGCTGCACTTTATGATTGGGCTTAACCAACAACTGACAATTTGGCAAATGCCTTAGCTGTGCCCGCAAGTCAAGCGGAGACATTCCAGATCACCAACAACATACTGCATCTACTGCAGAATAAGGGATTGTTCTCCGGGTCACACATTGAAGACTGTCACACCTCCTTTTTCCTACACCCGGAGGGGTGTAAGGAAGTTTTTTCCAATTTAAGTGACAATCAAAACAGAATTATTTTATTTAAAAATCAGAGTCGCCACTTGGGATAATTTATGGTGTCCCAAGTAACTGGTTAAATCCCGAATCGAGGAAAGATTGACTCTGTTTTATAGTTCGCGAACACAGAAATCTAGGTAAGGAATTCTGTTAACCCGGGAAAAGGTGTTAGGCATTCCCGGCTTCCGTGGTTCTAGCACGGTCGCTCAACTATTATAATTGGCCTATTATCTGATTTTAATACATTTTAAACCTATGGTTCAATTTTAACTTTAACCGCTTTATTTAACTTTTTTTAGGGAAGATTTCAACGTTATTTAAAACACGTCTTGAACCACGTCACATAAATGCACCCGAAGTCCCCGACATATTTTATCTAACATTGTTGAGATTTGGATTTGGGTCACATAAATGCACACTCGAGTTTAGGAAGGTAACAACGCACCTAAAGCAACTACGCACTTTCAACTTTGCGAGGGCCATGGAAAATTCACTAATGACACACCTCGATTTTAAGGATTAATTATATGAGGGCCATGGTTTATGGATATTATTATAGAAAAAGTGTAATGTTTAACTTTATGAATTACTAAACAGATCAAAGGTATTGTTAAATTAATCAAAAAATTCATGAACTTCAAACTTTCAATCTCATAGCACAAAAACGTCACTGCCAACATTGTTATGATCTAATTACACATTTTTATTATATTATCCATTAGCACTTACACACTCATTTTAATTCTTTGTACCTATTGACTTACGTACTCCCTCTGATTTACGTATTACATATACAAAATCACACATTTATCAAGCCACACACCTTTCAACTGACGGAGATTTGAGAAAAACATATTCTGCCTCAACGTTTGAACAGTAAATGACAATCGAAATTTTTGTAAATTTTATAATCAGTCAAACAATTCAATAGGCTGCTTGAATTTGATATTTCAGAGCAGAAGCATACCCTTAATCATTGAGCTTAACCACACTTTATGACTAAAACAAGTATAGTGACTAAAAAATAATAATATTAATACGTCTACTATCCATCTTTGCATTTGTAGTTATACATTGAATACATGTAAACAACAGCTTTAACTTCTCTTTTATGATAAGCAACGATCAGTTAACTTCATACAAAATTGAATAAAATAACACTTCTATTGAATTAAACATGGTTCATAAAGCGGACATCACCTATATCTTTATACATCGTATCCAAACAGAATACTACTAAACTAAAATTACAGCAGAACTTAATGAACTAACAGGCATAGCAATTCAGGTGCAGCACATTGCCATTACATTATTTTATAAGAGTTGATTCCCTAGTTCAGCACCCTGTACAAATTGCCAATAATTAACTAGGAGGCATCTAAATGAGAAACTGAATTACCCCACTGATTTACAGCCAGATGCAGCTCACAACACAGTGTTTATTAACAACTAGCAGGATGTCATATATCATAAACTAGAAACTTAAGCAAGTAAACCAAGTAAGCTAAATCATGAACCAAAAAAAAACTGATTACAACTACTAATCAAAGCTCCGAATGCCATCTTGATTCCAAATCAAACCTTACATTATGTGAAATGTAGAAGTGTACCTGATGAGAGCAAATGGAAATAAGTGAAGTGAGCTGAAAAGCGAAACAACAAGAGTAGAAGCAGCAGTGAAACAATAACAGGACCCCAGGACCAAAGCAGCTTATACCAAACTTCTAAATACCCAAAACTCAAACTATTCTTTCCAGATACAAGGATTTGTGATTTTTCAGAAGCTTATAGCTAAATAAGAAAGCCAGACAACCAGAAACAAAACCCAATTTGGAGCAATTTTCAACCAAACCAAAGAATACAGTGTTCTTTTCAGTTATCTCTCTCAACTATCTCTTTTTTTCTTAATTCTCTTTTGTTCTTTCCATCTCCTTCACTCTCTTCTCCCTGTGGTCTCCTCTATATAGGCAGTAGAAAATGCCCCCTTGGATTCACAAATGCCCTTTCAATAATTTTAATTAACTCCACTTAACTTAGTTCTTTAAATTAATCAGTAGTGCATTTTCCTAAACCCTACCACTATGGGAAGCTTCCTAAATTAGGTGAGACTCCCTGCTAATTGCTTCAAAACCAAATGGACCAAATTAAACCCAAATGAATGGGCTGTTCTTTGAAATAAATGGGTCGGAACTAAACCCAGGGCCCAAACAGAATTCGAATTCTATCTCGACTACTCAATGAAAGACCAGACGAGTTAAACAACTAAACGAGTTTCAAAAAAAATTCTAGCTAAATGACTGATTCTCCTTTTAAAATTGATTAGGGAGCTGTAATTAGACTACACTATCAGATTAGCAAGATTTAAATTAAATTAATTATACGACTGGAAAAATCAGAATTTAAACATGTTGTTAATGACAGATTCAAACAGACCAAACAAGAAAAATCACATAACAAAACTTGGAGAAGAAAAACGGGAAAGGAACAACACAACCAATAATCAATTTTAGCTAAAATTTGTTCCAATTTTAATTTATTCAATCGGAAAGAAAGAAAAGAAGAGAAGAGGAAAGGAAGCTAAGAAGAACAAAATGATAAATGAAGAAACTCACCGATTCGACTTGACCTCGTGACTTACCCTCTAATTTAATCCCCAAATAACGTCATCCGCTTGTTCTTTGCCAAGAACAAGCGAACAATGTTATTTCAGGACTAAATGGACCTTGAATGTTGAGTAAAACCTCGAGGGATGTCTTTGCATGAACGAACTCGCTATGGCTTCTAAGGCTCGAACCCTAGATTTGAAATTCGAAGAGTTCAGACCATGTTCGAGGGAAATGGAGTAAGGATTTGGGAAAAGGGGGTCTGGGTGGTTAAGGGGTGTAATTTTTGAGGTGTTTGGAGGTGGCGCCGCCACCCTAAGGCGGTGGGGGAATGGTGGCGGCGCTAGGGTTTGGGGGTTGGTTTCTGAGAGAGAGACGATGAAAGGAGGGGGGTTCTGAGGGGTGGGGTCGTTCCGGGTTTTTTATTAAAGGGGGGGAGGGGGGCGATCTTAGCCGTTGGATTGAATGCGATCAACGAATATGATGAAAAAGGGTTCAGGACGACGTCGTTTGGCTATGGGCGGGGTCAGATTGGGTTGGGGGTGGATCTAGGCCGGTTTTGAACGGGTTTGGACGGGTATAAGGGTGTTTGGTTTGGGCTTGGGTGAATTGAATTGGGATTGGCCCAAAATATCTGATCCCCTCTAATTTTTCTTTTTCAATTTTAAATCCCTCTTTTTAAAATAAAATCCTAACTTAATCCCTAAATCAAATTATTCTACCAAATTAACTTCATTATTTCTAAACAATAATTACCACGATTAATTAAGTACCAAATTAAAAAAAACTTCCAAAATTCGAAATAGAAATGCAAAAAATGCAACATGACTATATTTTTTATCTTTTCTATTTTTTGTTAAACAAATTAATGTATTAATTAATCTAAAAATATAAAAATTAAATCCTAAATGCAAATGCGATATTTTTGTATTTTTTATGATTTTAACAAAATTAAATGTGCACACAAGAAATGTAAATAATCAGGAAAATTCTGCAATAATTCCTAGAATAGCAAATAATTAAATAAAAAAAAATTTGGGAATTCTTTGGAGTAATTCATGTGAGGCAAAAATCATGTGCTCACAGCTGCCCCTCTTTGTTCGAAAACATGAAGAGTTTTCGTGCAAAGATAAAGTGAGCGGATACAAGCGATTTTTGCCCGTTTAAATACTTCGCGGGAAGTATTTTTGAAAGATTTAACCGAACCTCTGCTTTAAAAGTTTCCTACATATCCTTGGCTATAAAAGAATCAGGTCAATGTAGTTCGGGAAGTTTCGGTAGCTGGGACTACCATGAAGCTTGATTTCACTGTTGTTTTTGCTGCTGCTACTGCTTACTGGCCTCCTTATTACACCATGACAAAATAAAGAAGCTAGACTAAACTATGATCTATGCATTACAAAGATCCATTCTATACTTCTCAAGCTTGATCTTGAGATTATTATTGCCTTCCCTTTGTTCTCCAGGTGGGCTCCTGATTGCCGAACTTGAATTGCTTCTTTCCCTTTTTCTCCAGGCGGGCTCCTGATTCATGAAACTCGAAATGTATTCCCTTGTCTCCAAATAGGCGCCTGATTGATGAAACTTGAAATGTATTCTCTTGCTCTCCAAGTGGGCACCTGATTGCTGAATTTTTAACTGTTTCTCCTTGTTTTCCAGGTGGATGCCTGATTTCTGAAACTTGGTTCATCTTCTTCTTGAAACTGCTTTTCTTTGACTTGTTCTCCCTTGTTCCTCCAGGTGGGTGCCTGATTACCAATACTTGTGTCAATCTCCCTTGAAACTTGATTTGTTTTCCCTTTGTTTTTCAGGTGGGCTCCTGATTACCAACACTTAAACTGCTTCATTTCGTTCTTCAGGTGGGATCCTGATTACCAAAATTTAAACTGCTTCCCTTCGTTCTTCAGGTGGGCTCCTGATTACCACCACTTGAACTACTTCTCCCTTCGTTCTTCAGGTGGGCTCCTGATTACCAACACTTGAATTGCTGCTTCCCTTCGTTCTTCAGGTGGGCTCCTGATTGCTGAACTTGAATTATTTCCCCTTGCGATTGCTTTTCCTTTGAATTATCTTTCCTTGTTTCCTAAAATGGGTGCTTGCTTGCTTGACCCTGAACTACTTTCTATCCTTAAAACTCGTGTTGTTCTCCCCTGCTCTCCAGGTGGGTGCCTGATTTCAACAAAATAGACAAAACAAAGAAAATTTTCTACCCCAGTTTGGTCGCTGGGCACATCTGTGAGTGTTAATTGAATCATGTTACCAAATATATCTAAGAATTTGAAAGCTAAATCCCATTATCCAGGAGGGTCCTGTAAACTCCTAGTTAAATGACAGTTTCAAAACTAAATTATATCTTCTAAAGGTATGATTTCCGCCAAATCTTATTATCTAAGAGGGTCTTAAAACTACATCCCATTATCCAGGAGGGTTCTGAAAATCAAAATCAAGTCTTATCCCAAGAGTGACAATTTTTAAGGCTGAATTATACTTCCTTACAACAGAACTTACGCTAAATCTTATTATTTAATGAAAATCTTAAAACTACATCCCATTATCCAGGAGGGTCCTGAAAACTCCTAATTGAATCTTATCTCAAGCATGTAAACTTTGAAGCCAACTTATATTCCTTTGGGGTACATTTATGCTAGATTTTTCTACTCATGATTGTCTTGAATTTTTAAACTAGGTCCTATTTTCCAGGAAGGTCCTGAGAATTTACTATCAAACCTGTCTGGTGCTTGCTTTTCCCCTACGGAGGGTTTCTCCGAAACAAACGAAATTTTCTGCCCCTGTTTCAATCAAAGAAAAATTTTGTTAGTTTTAAAATGTGGTGGTTAGTTTGCGGCAATTTTTGTTGAAGGTCTCTCTACCGTCGTGCTTTATTTCGACTGGCTCCCCCGAACTGGCCAAGAACCGCTTGACTTTCTGAATGACTTTCGACCACATGACCTTGGATGACCCGAGTGTTCTATACCCAACCGTTGTTTTACATCCCTGACCTATCTGTTTGAACCTCTGCATCTCCCACAAGATTACTAAACCATTTCACCGATGGAACTTTCAATGACCTTTTGTGTCCCATATCATACCATACTATCTTTAGTAGTGCCTTGACCGTCCTGTGCTTCATGCAACTTTGGAAGTTGGTAATGAGCTTTGAAATCCTTTCTTGTTTGCTTAAACAGAACTGACATTGGAAATATTTTAGAGAAATAAACCCAAAAGAAATGAAATGCAATGACTTTGATAGTTAAGGATAAAAAAAATCAACTAGAAGACTATCTGAAGGGGAAACAGAAAAAGAGACTTATCTGAGTGGAGCAACTGGCAGCAATGATCATGACATGCATTTCAGATTAATCGGCCCAGTCTATCCAACCAATCAACTTTCAGTTGTCGTACTTTATGCCCCGAGATCTTCAAAACCCAATTTCTTCACCAAAACCTTGACCTTATTCGTCTTGCGGTGCCCTGAAGGGTTTTCACCAACAAACCTCTCTCATTTGTTCATCTCTCGACTCATTTTCGCCTTAAGGTGCCCGTGAAGGTTTTCACCAATAAGACTCTCATTTTTGATTTCTCTCGGCTTTCATTGCCTTACGGTGCCCGTGAGGGGTTTCACCAATAAGACTCTCTCATTTTTCATTTTCCTTGTTTGGACCAGAGTGTTGCCCTTGATATGGATCACCTCTACTTACTTGACTTGGCATCTCTCAAAGACTGATCCGAAGGTCTTTCTTTGGACCATAATGTGGGTTTTTTGGATGGGGTTAGAAAGAAAAGGTATCAAAAAGGCTCAAAGTAACTCAACTGGGTTCAACATTACAACTTTTGAAATCAGATTGTTTTTACAACAACCGCAACTTCTGCCCCAGTTTCTTTGCTTGGGTACTTTTGAATTTTTATTTTGATGGGACCGAACCGTGAGGCTACCTACGTATCTTTTAAAGGAATCAGGTCGAACGTAGTTCATAATAAGGAATTGCTTTGTTTTTATATTATATTTTTTTATCTTTTTTTCTTTTCTTCTTTGCTGAATTTCGCTACTGATTCCAAAAGAGGGGTATGAAATGAATTAAATACGGCTCAAAGGGGTAACATAGGGTAAAATGTTTAGATAGTAGAACAAATTGCCTTCGTCATTCCAATCTTCGAAACAATGCCAAGTACAAACAATCAACAATTGAACCAAAGAAATCATACATAATATCTCTTGACTGCATCAGAATTGATAGCCATGTCTACACATTTACCTTTGATATCTGTTAGATACAAAGCACCATGGGACAATACTCTCGTCACAATGAACGACCCTTGCCAATTTGGGGCGAACTTGGCCTTCGTTTCGGCCTGGTGTGGAAGGATGCAGTTTAATACTTGCTGACCTACTTCAAACTTTCGGGGACACACCTTTTTGTTGTACGTTGTTGCCATTCTCTTTTGATATAACTTCCCATGACACACTGCTGCCAATCTTTTCTCATTGATCAAACTTAACTACTCCAAACGGGTTTTGACCCACTTATCATCATCAATCTCAACCTCATCGACAATCCGAAGGGACGGGATTTGAACTTCCGCAGGTATCACTGCTTCAGTGCCATATACCAACAAATAAGGAGTTGCACCTACTGAAGTACGGCCAGTAGTGTGATAACCCAGCAGCGTAAATGGTATTTTTTCATGCCATTTCCTGGAACCTTCTACCATTTTCCGAAGTATCTTCTTTATGTTTTTGTTGGCTTCCTCGACTGCTCCATTCGCCTTGAGACAATATGGGGTGGAATTGCAATGTGTAATCTTAAACTGTTGACATACCTCTTTCATCAAATTACTGTTAAGATTAGCATCATTATCCATGATGATCACCTTTGGGATTCCAAATCGACAGATGATATTTGAGTGAACAAAATCAACCGTTGCTTTCTTGGTTACAGACTTGAAAGTTTTAGCCTCAACCCACTTGGTGAAATAATAAATGGCTACCAAAATGGACCTGTGCCCGTTGGATGCTGCTGGCTCAATTGGTCCAATGACATCCATGCCCCAAGCAACGAAGAGCCATGGTGCTGACATTGTGTGCAATTCCGATGGTGGAGAATGAATCAAATCTCCGTATATCTAGCATTGATGACATTTTCACACAAAACTGATACAATCTCACTCCATGGTGAGCCAATAATAACCTGCTCGGAGAATTTTCTTCGTCAATACATATCCGCTCATATATGGTCCGCAGACTCCCGAATGTACTTCGGACATGACAGCCGTAGCTTGTCTAGCATCTATGCATCTTAACAATCCAAGGCCTGGTGTTCTTTTATACAAAACTCCTCCACTGAAGAAAAATCCACTTGCCAACCGTCGAATTGTTCTCTTTTGCTCCCCCGTGACTTGCACCGGATATACCCCCATTCTGATGTACTCCCTGATATCATGAAACCACGGTTTACCATCAAGTTCTTCTTCCACCATGTTACATTAAGCATGTTGATCTCAGACTTGAATATATAGAGGATCGACATAAGCTTTGTCCGGATGGTGCAACATTGATGCCAAGGTAGCCAAAGCAACGACCACCTCATTATGGACCTTGGAATATGCCTGAACTCTACTGATTGAAACCGTTGACAAAGATCATGCAAACATTGTCGATATGGTATGGGTTTTAAATCCCATGTTTCCCATTCTCCTTGAATCTGGTGCACCAGAAGATCCGAGTCTCCCAAGACCAAGACTTCCTGGACATCCATGTCTGCAGCTAGCCTTAAACCCAAAATGCATGCCTCGTACTAAGCCATATTGTTGGTACAATAGAAACGAAGCTGAGCCGTAACAGGATAGTGATGCCCTATTTCAGAAATAAGCACAGCCCCTATTCCAACTCCTATAATGTTGGCAGCCCCATCAAAGAAAAGTTTCCAACCTGGTTTTTCAATCTGCTCCAGTTCGTCGATATGCATCACCTCTTCATCAGGAAAATAAGTTCTCAATGGCTCCTACTCTTCATCGACCGAGTTCTCGGCCAAATGATCGGCCAATGCTTGGGCTTTCATCGCGGTCCGAGTCACATAGATGATGTCAAACTCTGTGAGCAAAATCTGCCACTTCGCAAGTCTTCCTGTGGGCATGGGCTTTTGAAAGATATACTTCAACGAATCCAAGTGCAAAATGAGGTAAGTAGTGTAGGATGACAAATAATGTTTCAATTTCTATGCTACCCAAGTTAGGTCGCAACATGTCCTTTCCAGGTGAGTGTACTTAACCTCATAAGCCGTGAATTTCTTGCTAAGATAGTAGATGGCATGTTCCTTCTTGCCAGTGATGTCATGCTGACCCAATACACAACCAAATGAATTTTCCAGAACTGTCAAGTAAAGAATCAAAGGTCTCCCTGGTTCTTGTGGAACCAACACAGGTGAGTTTGACAAGTATCCTTTTATCTTATCAAATGCTTCTTGACACTTATCAGTCCACTTGACCGCGTAATCCTTCTTCAACAACTTGAATATAAGCTCACAAGTTGTCATGAGCTGAGCAATAAACCTGCTGATGTAGTTCAACCTCCCTAACAGACTCATCACCTCAGTCTTGTTCCTCGGAGGCGGCAATTCTTGGATAACTTTGATCTTTGACGGGCCCAACTCAATGCCTCGACGGCTGACTATGAATCCCAACAATTTTTCGGATGGAACACCAAATACACACTTGGCAGGGTTAAGTTTGAGGTTGTACCTGCGAAGCCTCTGGAAAAATTTCCTCAAATCTCCGACGTGGTAGGCATGCTGCTTCGACTTTATGATTACATCATCTATGTATACCTCAATCTCCTTGTGTATCATATTATGGAACACAGTAGTCATTGCCCTCATGTAAGTTGCCCCAACGTTTTTCAAACCAAATGGCATTACCCGATAACAGTAAGTTCCCCATGGTGTGATGAATGTTGTCTTTTCCGCATCTTCCTCATCCATTAATATCTAATGATACCCTGCATAGCAATCCACAAAAGATCCAATCTCACGCTTGGCGCAATTATCGATCAAAATGTGGATATTGGGTAGTGGGAGATTATCCTTTGGACTTGCTTTGTTGAGATTGCGGTAATCAACGCATACTCTGATCTTGTCGTCCTTCTTTGGTACTGGCACAACATTAGCTAACCAAATGGGATATCGTGTGACCCGAATGACCTTTACGTCCAATTGCTTGGTGATTTCTTCCTTAATCTTCATACTCATATCAATTTTGAATTTTCTCAATTTTTGCTTGACGGGAGGGAATGTCGGGTCAGTGGGTAATTTGTGGACCACCAAATCAGTGCTCAAACCTGGCATGTTGTCATATGACCATGAAAAAATATCTTTGTATTCAATCAGTACTTTGATTATCTCTTCCCTGATCTTTGGTTCAAGGTGGACGCTTATTTTAGTCTCTCTGATATTATCTGCGTCCCCTAAATTGATGGCTTCAGTATCATTCAGGTTGGGTTTGGGTTTTCCTTCAAAGTGATTTAATTCCTTACTAATCTCTTCAAAGGCCTCATCCTCATCATATTCTGATTCGTCATCACACTCTACTTTTTGAATTATTATTTCAGAATCAGATTGATTTTTAAGACTGGGTTGAGGATTCCTTACACATTCCATGTCATTAGAACCAACGTAAAAAGAACTGTACAGAAAAGAAAAGAAAAACAAAAAAGAAAACTATCAGGAATGATGAAGAAGGGAAATTGCATTTCATTGAAGGATAAAAGATAACAAGGTTTGCACACTCAAGCAGACTGAAAGATAAAAATCTGGATTACAACCCCGGAATAACCCAGACAAACTGAAGGAAAATCAAAACAAACTACCAAAACTCCTTCCAAGTGGGGAGAGGAGTAGCCTTCCAATTGTTAAGCTTCGTTTCTGGCCCGACAAATTGCACTTTCGCGTTGCTAGAACCTTCTCCAATTTCCACCATGTTTATATTGTCAAACAACTTCTCGAATTTTTCAATTAATTCCTTGTCAGGATCAGTCAAAGAACTGGGAATTATTGTTACTGGGCAACTTCTGGTACCGGGCTTGACAAATGATCTGGAGAGATGTGGGACCGGCTTTGGAAGGACCCATGCCCTTTGTTTCAATTTTCTGGCTCTTTTTATGTCTGCGGCTGTGGGCTTGAATCCCAGACCAAATATTCCCAAGTTTTTAGGGAGGGATACTGGCTGTATGATGCCCTGCAGAGATGAACCCAAACCCTTGCCTGGTACGAAACCATTCTTTAACATTTCAAAGGCCACCATGACTGATGCGGTGATTATCTTCGAATTTGGAATGTATTTCCCCTCTTGAATTTTCTCGACCAACATCGTGTCAAAAACCTGATAGACCCACGACCCCTTGTCATCTTCCACTTCAATGAACGGTACAACAGCATTGCTATGAGCGCACAAATTATCTTCGCCGTGCACAACCATTTCCTGTCTATCACATTCAAATTTGACCATCTGGTGTAGTGTAGACGGGACTGCTTTAGTGGCGTAAATCCAGGGTCGTCCTAACAGTATATTGTAGGAAATAGCTATATCCAACACCTGGAACTCCATCGTGAACTCAGCTGGTCCTATCGTCAGCTCTAGCACTATATCACCAACTGAATCATTGCCTCCGCCATCAAATCCCCGCACGCAGATACTGTTCTTATGAATCCTCTCATCTTCTACTTTCAACTTGCTCAGAATGTAGAGAGGTCAAATGTTCGCACTGGAACCATTATCGACCAATACCCGGGTAACCACAGAGTCCTCACATTTTACTGTAAGGTAAAGGTCTCTGTTATGCTCAGTACCCTCTACAGGGAATTCATCATCGGAAAAAGTGACTCTGTTCACTTCAAAGATTTTGTTGGCTATCTTTTCCAGATGGTTCACTGAGATCTTATCGGAAATGTGAGCCTCATTCAGGATTTTCATTAAGGCTCGACGGTGCTCATCTAAGTGGATTAACAATGATAACAGTGAAATCTGAGCAGGCGTCATTTTCAATTGTTCCACAATAGAATAGTCTTGCATCTTTATCTTTCTCAAAAATTCCTCTGCCTCTTCTTCAGTTACGACTTTCTTCACTAGCACTGGGTTATCTTTGGAGTTTTTAGCTTTTCTTAACTCTTCGGGGGCAAAGCATCTCCCCGAACGAGTCAAACCCTGGGTTTCATAGACTTCTTCTTTAACTTCTTTTCCTTTGTAAGTCATTGTCACCCGTTCATAATTCCACGGAATAGCCCTGCTATTGACTATCGGTAACTGGGTTACCGGCTTGATAATGACATGATCTATGCGGGCGCCCTCCACGATTACGACAGGTTTGTTCGCCACTCCTGGCACAACCACTTTCAACCTTTCTTGTTTTTCTGCCACAACACTTGAAGACCCCTTCTTAACTACCATAGATGGTTCATCGTTCCTCTCGCTCGACTTGAGCACTGATCTTTCACTTGTTGATTATTCAATTGGCTTGACCTCACTGGACCAAATCATCATGACTGTCTGTGAAGGCATCCTGGGCTCCCCTCCCTTATGCATTATTCAATCATATTTGTCTCCTGGTGGGTTGGCATCAGATTCCGGTTGATATTAGGCGCCTCTGGATCTTGAACTTCAATTCTATTAGTATCAATGAGCTCCTGGATAACACTATTTAGGTGCCATCACTTCTCCGTGTCATGACCCGGAGTACCAGAACAATATTCGCAACTTATAGAATAATCCAGATTTTTTGGGGGAGGATTTGGCAGTTTCGACTCGATCGGCCTTAGCATATCCAATTGTCTTAGTCTGTGGAATAAACTGGTATATGACTCTCCCAATGGAGTAAATGTTTTCTTTTTCTGCAACCTCTCACTCTTAAATGCTTGGTTGGGCCGGAAACCTGGTCCGGGAGGGTTTCGATAGGCTCGTGGGGGTGGGTAAGTGTTTTGTGGAATGGGCGCACGCCATTGTGCATGGATGGGGGGTTGGTTGTATGTTTGGGCATGGTGGACAGAAAAATGATGGTCTGGTGGTGGGTAGTAGTGTTGGGGTGGATTATATGGGGTGTGGGGGTAAGTTTGGTGGTGGGGTCGAGGCTGATTATAGTGGTGAGATGAGCCCATGGGTCCGAACCAAGCTCCTGAATCAATCGTCGCCACATCCTCTCTGTTTTTCTTTCCGATTATTCCTCCGGTGCCACCCTGAATGGCCTGAGTGGTTGCCTTAATAGCAGAATAGCTCATGATCTTGTTCGACTTGAGTCCTTCTTCTACCATACCGCCCATCTTTACTACTTCATTGAAGAACTTGCCTATAGCTGATACCAGATGGCCATAATAAGTAGGTTCTAAGGCCTGTAGAAAATAATCTACCATTTCACTTTCTTTCATTGTAGGGTCAACCCTCACTCATGTTCTCTCCACCGAAAGCCATACTCTCTGAAGCTTTCATTGTGTCTTTTATCAATCTTTGTCAAAGATAGACGATCTGGGACAATCTCAAAATTATACTGGAAGTGATAAGCGAATGCTTGGGCTAGATCATCCCATGTGTACCATCTTCTGTGATCCTGCCGGGTATACCACTCCAACGCCGAACCACTTAGACTTTGACTGAAATATGCCATTAGCAATTCATCTTTCCCTCCAGTTCCCCTCATTTTGCTACAAAACCCTCTCAAGTGCGCTACTGGATCACCGTGCCCATCATACAAATCAAACTTGGGCATCTTAAACCCTGCCGACAATTGCACATCTGGAAACAGACATAGGTCTTTGTAAGCCACACTTACTTGACCTCCTAACCCCCGCATGTCTTTGAATGATTGTTATAAGCTTTTAACTTTTCTGAACATCTCCTCCTGTTCGGGATTTTTGGATGGTTTTTAAGCTTCCGCAGAGAGATCAAAACGAGGAGTATAAACTTCTAAATCTTTGAAAGTGGGCTCTGGGGGGTAGTATTGGTTATCCTGGGCTTGGAACACAGGCTCACTAGAAGATTAGTGTAGTGTAGCAGATGGGGATGCGATTAAGACAGGAGTGATTGGGGGATGAGGATATGGAACTTGTTTGGGTGGTGGAGCTTGCGGGATTTGGGAGGTAGTGCCTTGGTAGTGATGGTAAATAGGAAATCCTGCAGATGAATCAACAGTAGAATGTTCCTGGGTTTGAGTCAATGGCGGGATGAAAGCAGGGTTGGCGGGGTAAGCTGGTAGTGGTTGCCCTTTTGCCCAGGCCTGGTACATTTTGGCCATCTGCTGCTTCAACTTATACATCTCTTCTTTCATCGAATTAACATCCAATTCTTTCACCTCTCTTGAAGGATCGATGCTACTCGCATCAAGTTCTTGGTTAGACATGATCAATTCTCCTTTGGACCTGGTGTTGTATGGATGGGTTGCCAAAATACTCAACAAACAAACCACCTGCCTTGGTTTTGGAGCATCAACAACAAACTCGTTAGTGATTAGAGCTTAACAGATTGGTAACCGCATATTTGTGGAATGTAATGCATCTAAGTAATTAATCATTTCTATCTTGTATTTGCTCGATTGCTTGTGTCATCCCAGCTTTTCCTTATTTCCATGTGCAACTTCCCTTCTTTTTTTTTCATTCTTGTCTTTCTTTGTTTGACTTCTCTTTGTTTTTTTATTCTCTCATTTCCCTTTCTTATTTTGTTTCGTTCTCACGGTTTCTTATTTTCTTTCTCTTTTCTTTTGGTTATGGTCGAATCCTATGGAGATTGCCTGCGTATCATGACCCCGCATAAATCAGACCGAGCGTAGTTCTGGGGTATAAGTGTAAAAATAAGTAATAAAACATTTTTGGGATTTTCAAAAGCAAATACTTTGATTATAACGACTCAAAAACTAACAGACTCAAAAGAAACTAACAGACCCTAACAGAAAGAAAATACAGACTCAAGTAAAAAAAATCACGAATACATTAATGCCTCAAATGCTCTTAGGGCCCGCGGGACATCATTCGGTCTCGCCACGGGCCTATATGCAAGATCCTTTTGAAGCCTCTCCAAGTCACTCATTATTTGTCGGACAAACGTCATCACTGCCGCGAAGAAAGTGGTGCGAGTCATATCCTCACATGCTTGGCATTTCACAACAATGTAGTCGGCCATGACTCTGACCCGCTCTCAGATTCTACCCTTTTCCTGAAGCAGACGCCCGACCTGTTGATTCCGAGTTTCTAACACCTGAGTGTCATGGAGATGTTGATTTTGCAACTGTTGCATTCCTTCCTCCATTTGATCCATCAAATCATAACAGTGTTTCCTATCAGCTTTGAAGTCCTTGGCTTGCTTGGATGCTTCATTCTCGAGGGTAGTCATTTTTCTCTTCAGGATGGTGATTGTCCCTTCATACTTTCTTTTCATTTGCTGCACAAACTTTGCCTGCTCTTCCTCCTTCTTTGCCCATTGTGCCCGGACTTTGGCTAGGTTGGCCTCAGACTTTTCCAGGTCATCTTAACACTCAAGGGCTTTCTTTTTCAGACTGCTTATAAGCCTTTCATCCGCTCGGCTTCTTTCCGGGTTTCTAGCAGCTGCTTTCATCTTCCGGATTTGAGCTTGAGGGTTTCATTTTCCTGAGTTAGTTTTTTTTTTCTCCCTCATCTGCGGCGGATTGCAAACCATTTTCAAACTGAAGGTCCAAGACTTGCCTTTCCAACTTGCTTATGGTAGCCTTGTACTCGGTTTTGTTTGGTCAACCAGTCCCATTGCACATGTGCTTTGTCAGTGAACTGTTGGACATAGGGTCTTTTTGCGGGCCTTTTAGGCTCCTGATGAACTCGAGATCTTTTACCATACGAAGCAGGGTAACTAGGCTCCAACTCACCTCTAGATAGATCTCGTATTTGAGTTTTAGGCTCTAAGAATCTGCACTGATGCCAAATCCGACGCACTTTTTCTTTTGGAAAGGCAGCTTTTGGTTCTAACTCAATGACCTGCCGACTCAAATCTTCATCGTGTGGGATGGTCTGGTATCGGCCTAACTAACGTAGGACTCTATGTGGAGCATAAGGCTAGATACTTTGAAGACCCATCAATAGCAGGAAACACACCTCAACCGATATATAAATTACTTCACTAACCGAGAGCCACCCGAACGTCCATTCGATCTTGTTTACAGTCAAGGATCTCAAGTGGGCGTGCCATGCTTTTGTACCCTTCGAGAACTCATAAGCCTCTACCCGTTTTTCCTGTTTTTCAATGCACTCGATGCCAGTCATACCACAATTCAAGTATCCGGGATGGTGACAAAGGTGTTCCTCCATCCATAATTGTAACAGCATATTGCACCCTTCAAAGAACTTTTCCCCTTCTCGGCAAAGGGTCAGAGTTTGGTAAATTTCTGCCAAGATCAGCGGCATTATATTCCCATTTGCCTTTTTCATCATAAAGTCAGTTATCCCCACGAGCCCCAACTCTATATTCCCATCTTTTTTGGGGCAAATCAAAATACCCAGGAACGCCGTTATAAAAGCTAATCCTCTCCGAGCTTCCCACTTGTCTTGGTTTCCTGCGTGAGTAAGACCGGTATCTAGCATCTTGAAGCCACGGGGATTCCCGTAACATTGGTACAGGAAAAAGAAGGTACAGAATCCTTTGGCTAAATTTCCTTCTCGGATGTCCTGAGTGATGCTTAACAGGTCCAAATATTTGTGAGGTGTTACTGCTCTAGGTGCCACCGGGTATTGATTTCTAAGATTCCCGTCGAAACAGGTGTAGCGTGCTATCTCTTACAGTGTAGGAGTTAACTCGAAATCAGCAAAGTGGAATACATTATGTGCTGGGTCCCAAAATGGTATCAAGGCCTCAATTATGTCCTTTCTCGGCTTAACCTTCAAGAGCCCAATAAGACCACCCAACGCTTTTGTCACAACCTTCCTGTTGTCGTCCCCCAAATCATGCCACCACATATGTAGCTCCAAAGGGATCTCTTCACGGACTGAGAAAGGTTCATTTTGAATTGTGCTCATCCTGCACATTTATTAAGGTGATTTCAATTATTAGAAAACTACGACTCATTTTGACTCAAGAAAAAATGATCATTTTTCAAAATTTTCACAAAATTATTTGGCTTTGCCGATACGGCCTTTCAGCACTCCGAAAATGAAGATTTTAAGGTTGTGTCGGCTAACCAGCCAAAACCTTGAAAAATGACTAAAGGCGGCTATTCTTGCAAAAATAGCCTTCCGGCGCCCTTTTGAGGGATATTCGGCTATTTTTGACAAGAGTGGCATCACCTTACTTATTTGCAATAAAAATAAATTTTTTGTTCTTTTCGGGCTATTTTTGCAAAAAGGAAGTTGGACCCGATGGGGGTTCCTATGTATCTCACACCATGTGAGAATCAAACTGGCGTAGTTCGGGCAAATAAAACAAAACCAACTATTTTTAAAAAATAAACCTCTTTTTTTTCCTTTTTTTCATTTCATTTTTCTCAAAAAATTCGGCAGAGTTTCAGCACTATTTGGACATTGGGGTTTTCAAAACAGGTGACGAACTCACTTAACCCTCACATTGCTATTCTTTTTTTCCAACCTTCTCCCATTATTTATCAGCCGATCAGCATGCAAATACGAAGCAAATAAATGCACAAGTAGCAAGTAAGATGCATCAGGATGGTCCTTTTCATTTCGGGTACACCTGTCCTAGACAGACCCAACCCCTATGTTGAGTCTCCAAAGTCAAATGCACGTGATGCAAATAAACATTTCTACTAGGGATCCAACATGAGGCTTTGTTATACTAGGTTTAAAACCTGGGTTTATTGTTCTAGACCTGGCTTACTTGAGCGGACAACTCGAGTCGGGGGGGGGGGGGGGACAGCGTACCGGGAATACAAAAGCTTCACCGGCTTTGCAACTTGTCCGAACCTCATTCTAAATTTGGGATATGACTGTAACAGAAGAGAAATCACACCAAGTGCACACTCCTCTATGATTTAGAAGGCTCAGAGAGCAAATTGGTTTCGTAGTAGTTTATATACAGTTCATAGAATATCAAAGCGGTAAAAACATCATTTAGCACATTAGGCCCAAACATGTAACAAAATCAGATAATAAATAAAGCCAACTATAACAATTCATCTAAGCTCGAATTCAGAATTCTGAACCAGAGATTCTGGGTTCTTGTCCCCAGCAGAGTCGCCAGAGCTGTCACACCTCCTTTTTCCTACACCCGGAGGGGTGTAAGGGAGTTTTTTCTAATTTATGTGACAATCAAAACGGAATTATTTTATTTAAAAATCAGAGTCGCCACTTGGGATAATTTATGGTGTCCCAAGTCACCGGTTAAATCTCGAATCGAGGAAAGATTGACTCTGTTTTATAGTCCGCGAACACAGAAATCCAGGTAAGGAATTTTGTTAACCCGGGAGAAGGTGTTAGGCATTCCCGACTTCCGTGGTTCTATCACGGTTGCTTAACTGTTATAATTGGCTTATTATCAGATTTTAATACATTTTAAACCTATGGTTCAATTTTAACTTTAACCGCTTTATTTAACTATTTTTTAGGGAAGATTTCAACGTTATTTAAAACACGTCTTGAACCACGTCACATAAATACACCCGCAGTCCTCGACATATTTTATCTAACATTGTTGAGATTTGGATTTGGGTCACATAAATGCACACCCGAGTTTAGGAAGGTAACAACGCACCTAAAGCAACTATGCACTTTCAACTTTGCGAGAGCCATGAAAAATTCACTAATGGCACACCTCGATTTTAAGGATTAATTATATGAGGGTCATGTGTTATGGATATTATTATAGAAAAATGTAATGTTTAACTTTATGAATTACTAACCAGATAAAAGGTATTGTTAAATTAATCAAAAAATTCATGAACTTCAAACTTTCAATCTCATAGCACAAAAAACGTCACTACCAACATTGTTATGATCTAATTACACATTTTTATTATCTTATCCATTAGCACTTACACACTCATTTTAATTCTTTGCACCTATTGACTTACGTACTCCCTCTGATTTACGCATTACATATACAAAATCACACATTCATCAAGCCACACACCTTTTAACAAACGGAGAATTGAGAAAAACATATTCTGCCTCAGCGTTTGAACAGTAAACGATAATCGAAATTTTTGTGAATTTTTATAATCAGTCAAACAATTCAACAGGTTGCTTGAATTTGATATTTCAGAGCAGAAGCATACCCTTAATCATTGAGCTTAACCACACTTTATGACTAAAACAAGTATAGTGACTAAAAAATAATAATATTAATATGTCTACTGTCTATCTTTTGCATTTGCAGTTATACATTGAATACATGTAAACAACAGCTTTAACTTCTCTTTTATGATAAGCAATGATCAGTTAACTTCATACAAAATTGAATAAAATAACACTTCTATTGAATTAAACATGGTTCATAAAACGGACATCACCTATATCTTTATACATCGTATCCAAACAGAATACTACTAAACTAAAATTACAGCAGAACTTAATGAACTAACAGGCATAGCAATTTAGGTGCAGCACATTGCCATTACATTATTTTATAAGAGTTGATTCCCAAGTTCAGCACCCTGTACAAATTGCCAATAATTAACTAGGAGGCATCTAAATGAGAAACTAAATTACCCCACTGATTTACAACCAGATGCAGCTCACAACATAGTGTTTATTAATAACTAGCAGGATGCCATATATCATAAACTAGAAACTTAAGCAAGTAAATCAAGTAAGCTAAATCATGAACAAACAAAAAACTGATTACAACTACTAATCAAAGCTCCGAATGCCATCTTAATTCCAAATCAAACCTTACATTATGTGAAATGCAGAAGTGTACGTGATGACAGCAAATGAAAACAAGTGAAGTGAGCTGAAAAGCGAAACAACAAGAGTAGAAGCAGCAGCGAAACAATAACAACGATAACAGGACCCCAGGACCAAAACAGCTTATACCAAACTTCCAAATACCCAAAACTCAAACTATTCTTCCCAAATACAAGGATTTGTGATTTTTCAGAAGTTTATAGCAAAACAAGAAAGCCAGACAACCAGAAACAAAACCCAATTTGGAGCAATTTTCAACCAAACCAAAGAACTCAGTGTTCTTTTCAGTTATCTCTCTCAACATGCTCTTTTTTTTCTTAATTCTCTTTTGTTCTTTCCATCTCCTTCCCTCTATTCTCCCTATGTGATCCTCTATATAGGCAGTAGAAAATGCCCACTTGGATTCACAAATGCCCTTTCAACAATTTTTAATTAACTCCACTTAACTTAGTTCTTTAAATTAATCAGTAGTGCATTTTCCTAAACCCTACCACTATGGGAAGCTTCCTAAATTAGGTGAGACTCCCTGCTAATTGCTTCAAAACCAAATGGACCAAATTAAACCCAAATGAATGGGCTGTTCTTTGAAATAAATGGGTCGGAACTGAACCCAGGGCCCAAACAGAATTCGAATTCTATCTGGACTACTCAATGAAAGACCAGACGAGTTAAACAACTAAACGAGTTTCCAAAAAACAAATTCTAGCTAAATGACTGATTCTTCTTTTAAAATTGATTAGGGAGCTGTAATTAGACTACACTATCAGATTAGCAAGATTTAAATTAAACTAATTATACGACTGAAAAAATCAGAATTTAAACATGATGTTAATGACAGAATCAAACAGACCAAACAAGAAAAATCACACAACAAAACTTGGAGAAGAAAAATGGGAAAGGAACAACACAACCAATAATCAATTTTAGCTAAAATTTGTTCCAGTTTTAATTTATTCAATTGGAAATAAAAGAAGAGAAAAGGAGAGGAAGCTAAGAAGAACAAAATGAAAAATGAAGAAACTCACCGATTCGGCTTGACCTCATGACTAACCCTCTAATTTAATCCGCAAATAACGTCATTCACTTGTTCTTTGCCAAGAACAAGCGAGCAATGTTATTTCAGGACTAAATAGACCTTGAATGCTGAGTAAAACCTCGAGGGATGTCTTTGCATGAACGAATTCGCTATGGCTTCTAAGACTCGAACCCTTGATTTGAAATTCGAAGAGTTCAGGCCATGTTCGAGGGAAATGGAGTAAGGATTTGGGAAAAAGGGGTCTGGGTGGTTAAGGGGTGTAATTTTGGAGGTGTTTGGAGGTGGCGCCGCCACCCTAAGGCGGTGGGGGAATGGTGGCGGCGCTAGGGTTTGGGGGTTGGTTTTTGAGAGAGAGAGAGGAGTGTGAGAGAGAGACGATGAGAGCAGGGGGGTTTTGAGGGGTGGGGTCGTTCCAGAATTTTTATTAAAAGGGGGGGGGGCGATCTTAGCCGTCGGATTGAATGGGATCAACAGATATGATGAAAAAGGGTTCAGGACGGCGCCGTTTGGCTATGGGCGGGGTCGGATCGGGTTGGGGGCAGATCTGGGCCGGTTTTGAATGGGTTTGGACGGGTATAAGGGTGTTTGGTTTGGGCTTGGGTGAATTGAATTGGGATTGGCCCAAAAAATCTGACCCCCTTTAATTTTTCTTTTTCAATTTTAAATCCCCCTTTTTAAAATAAAATCCTAATTTAATCCCTAAAGCAAATTATTCTATCAAATTAACTTTATTATTTCTAAACAATAATTACCACGATTAATTAAGTACCAAATTAAAAAAACTTCCAAAATTCGAAATAGAAATGCAAAAAATACAACATGACTATTTTTTTTGATCTTTTATATTTTTTTGTTAAACAAATTAATGTATTAATTAATCTAAAAATATAAAAATTAAATCCTAAATGCAAATGCGATATTTTTGTATTTTTTATGATTTTAACAAAATTAAATGTGCACACAAGAAATGTAAATAATCAAAAAAATTCTACAATAATTCCTAGAATAGCAAATAATTAAATAAAATAAAAAAAAATAATTTTGGGAATTCTTTGGAGTAATTCATGTGAGGCAAAAATTATGTGTTCACAAAAACCCTCAGCAACATTTGAAAAATTTTCTGTCAATTTGTGTGACTCAAAGGCAGCCAAATGTGACCCAAGAAGCTATCAAGCTATTACTGTTCCCGTTCTATGTGACTGGGGAAGCTCAAACTTGGCTGAATTCACTCCCAATCAATTCTATTGTCACCTGGGAGGAATTAGTAAAGCAGTTCCTGAATAAGTTCTACCCACCCAACAAGACTGCAAGGCAGATTGATGAAATATTGCAGTACAAGCAGCAACCGACTGAGACCTTGCAAGAAACTTGGGAAAGATTTAAAGGGATGCAGGTGAAGTGTCCTCACCATGGCATTCCAGACCAGATGCTTGGCCAGAGGTTATACATGGGGTTAGCTTACAATCTAAAGGCCAATGTGGATGCTTCAGCTGGAGGTGCATTTTTGAGTAAGACATTCACCAAGTGCAAAGTCCTTCTTAACAAGATGTCCCAGAATTCGGGGTGGATGACTAGAGGTACAACACTGGCACCCATAGTGCATTTAGTTCCTCTTGACCCAAATAATTCGCATGCAGAGAACATGGCCACACTCATGACTCAGATGAGTATTTTGACAAAGAAGATAGATGAGATGGGCACCAAACAGGTGCATATTGTTGACACAACAAATGGAGGACTGTGTACACCCTGTGTTAATCAGTCTTATGTGTGTTCATGGAGCGGAGAAGGTGAAAATCAAGGGCCAAGGGAAGATATGAATTATGTTAAAAACTTTGGGGGTCAGAGGCAAGGAGGACAACAATGGAGACCTGCACCAAATCAGCAATACAGACCCAACATGCCTCAGCGTGGGGGCATGCAAGCTCAAGGCCAAATGGTGCCATACCACCAGAGACAACAGGGCTACCCACAGCAGAACCAACAACAGTTGACATATCAGCTACCTCCTCATCAGCAAGATAACAACATGGTAGAGATCAGGGGGATGCTCCAGCAACTCATTGGGACAAATGGTAAGATGCAATAAAAGTTGGCAGTACATGATTCAGCTATAAAGAACATTGAAACTCAGTTGGGGCAGTTGTCTATGGCTTTAAACAACCGCCCCCAGGGAACATTGCCAGCAGATACAAATATTAACCCTAAGGAGCAAAACCCGAATCAGCTGATGACAGTAAGTCTCCGGAATGGGAGAGATTTAGACAAAGAGCAGGAGGTTGCACAAGCCAGCAAAGAGACTACGCCATCCACTCCAACTCCACTAGAGGTAGATGAACCAACAAATCTTACTGAAGTGGTGGTTGAATAGGGTCAACATGAAAAGGGTAAGGCTAAGGTAAATGAACAAGTTGCAGAACAAGTGGTGCCTCTTGTACCACAGAACCCCAATAGAAAGAAGCCAGCAAGCAATGCACAAAGGGTGATACCTGCACCATTCCCTTAGAGACTGGTAAAACAAAAGAAGGAAGATCAATACAAGAAATTCATGGAGATGCTGCATCAAATTCAGTTGAATATTCCTTTGATGGATGCCATGAGGGAGATGCCAGGTTATGCGAAGATGATGAAAGACCTAATGTCATGGATGTTTGATTTTTAGGACCTATCCACAGTGACTCTGACGCAGACCTGCAGCGCAGTAGTGACTAAACCGATGGCTCAAGAGATGTTCGACCCAGGTAGCTTCACTATTCCATACACGAGTGGGAGTTATGCCTTTGCAAAGACATTATGTGATTTGGTAGCCAACATAAATTTGATGCCTATGGCTGTATACACCAAACTGGGCATTGACAGAGCTAGATCGACTTCGATGCTGCTGCAGCTGGCTGACCGCACGGTAACTGGGATTCTTAATGATGTGTTGGTGCAAGTGGGGAAGTTCGTGTTCCTTGCAGACTTTGTTATTCTGGACTGTCAGGTAGATGAGGAGATACCTATCATTTTGGGTAGGCCATTTTTGGCCACTGGAGAGCACTGATCGATTGTGAGACTGGGGAATTAAAAATGAGACTGAACGATGAAGAAGTCATATTCAATGTTCAGCAATCTATGAGGAGACCCAGTGAATATGCTAATTGCTCTCTATAGAGGAAGTGGATGTGATCCTGCAAGAAGATGATGTGACCCTGACTGCTAAAGATCCATTGGAGGCATGTCTGACAAATTTAGAAGAGATGGATGGTGAAGGGTTAGCTGAGTGGGTCATGGAACTTGAAGGCCAAGGATTCTGGAAAAGGGAACCTCAGTTCGAGTCCCTTGAGTTAGAAAAAAGGTCTACACCTCCAGCAAATCCATCAGTAGAGGAACCACCCAAGCTGGAGCTGAAGCCGCTCCCAACTCACCTCAGGTACATTTTCTTAGGCCCCGATTCTACTTTGCCTATTATTATATCATCCGGTTTGCTAGATGTGCAGGTAGAACAACTCTTACAGGTACTGTAGGAAAGTAAGACTGCCATTGGCTGGACCATGGCAGACATAAAGGGTATCAGTCCAGCCTTCTGTATGCACAAAATTCTCTTGGAAGAAGGGCACAAACTTTCCAGAGAACATCAATGAAGGCTGAACCCAAACATGAAAGAGGTAGTAAAGAAGGAAGTGATCAAATGGTTAGATGCGGGAATCATCTTCCCCATCTCTGATAGTAATTGGGTCACCCCTGTCCAATGTGTGCTGAAAAAAGGGGAATGACTGTTGTGCAAATGAGAACAATGAGTTGATCTCAACTCATACAGTCACGGGATGGCGGATTTGCATGGATTTCCGAAAATTGAACACAGCTACTCGGAAGGACCACTTACCCTTGCCTTTCATTGACCAAATGTTGGACAGGCTGGCCGAGCGATCACACTTCTATTTCTTGGATGGATATTCGGGGTACAATCAGATATCAATAGCCCCCGAAGATAGAGAGAAAACATCCTTCACTTGTCCGTATGGCATCTTCACCTTTCGTAGAATGCCTTTTGGGCTTTGCAATGCACCAGCGACATTTCAACTGTGAATGTTAGCCATTTTCACAAACATGGTGGAGGATATTATGGAGGTCTTTATGGATGATTTCTCCGTGGTGGGAGATTCATTCGAGGACTGTCTTCACAACTTAAGAAGAGTGCTCAAAAGATGTGTGGAGACAAATTTAGTGTTGAACTAGGAGAAGTGCCATTTTATGGTACAAGAAAGGATAGTCCTGGGGCATCGAGTGTCCAGTAAAGGAATTAAGGTCGACCATGCTAAGGTTGACGTGATTGAAAAACTACCACCGCCCACTTCAGTCAAGGCAGTGAGAAGTTTCCTTGGGCACGCCGGGTTCTATAGGCAATTCATAAAAGATTTTTCTAAAATTGCTAACCCATTATGCAAACTCCTTGAAAAGGATCACCCCTTTGTGTTTTCTAATGATTGCAAGTTGGCATTTGAGGAGATGAAGAAGAGATTGGTGACTGCACCCATCATTGTTGCACCCAACTGGGAGCAACCATTTGAGCTCATATGCGACGCAAATGACTATGCTATAGGAGCAGTCTTGGGGCAGCGAAAGGATAAACTGATGCACCCGATTTATTATGCAAACAGAAAGCTAAGCGGTGCACAACTCAATTACACTGTGACGGAAAAGGAGATGTTGGTTGTTGTTTTTGCATTCGACAAATTCAGGTCATACTTGATTGGCTCGAAAGTTATTGTTTACACTGACCATGCAGCAATTAGGTACCTGATAGAAAAGAAGGAGTCAAAGCCACGCTTGATTCACTGGGTTCTTCTATTACAAGAATTCGATCTGGAAATACGTGATCGAAAAGGGATAGAGGAACCAAGTAGCTGACCACCTCTCAAGGTTGGAAGGAGCTGAAAAGAAGGTAGAGGTTAAGGATATAATAAAGACATTCGCGGATGAACAGTTACTGACAATGACAATGGAGGAGGTACCTTGGTATGCTGATATTGCTAATTATTTAGCAAGTGCTATTGTACCTTATGAACTCTCCTCAATTCAAAATAAAAAGTTCTTTCATAATTGTCGATATTATTATTGGGATAAACCTTTATTGTTTAAAATATGTATAGATAACATGATCCGGCGGTGTATCCCAGATAAAGATCAACATTCTGTTTTGCAGGCTTGCCATGCTTCACCATATGGTGGACACTTTGGAGGAATTCGGACAACAGCTAAGGTGTTGGAGTTAGGCTTGTACTGGCTTACTCTGTTCAAGGATGCCCATGATTGTCTTAAAAGCTACGATGATCGCCAAAAGACTGGCAACATATCTCGTAGACACGAGATGCCAATGACCACAATTCAAGTGGTTGAGATTTTTGACATGTGAGGGATTGACTTCATGGGGCCATTCGTCAGCCCGTATGGTAACAAGTACATATTGGTAGCAGTTGACTATGTCTCCAAGTGGGTCGAAGTAGTGGCTCTCCCGACCAATGATGCTAAAGGGGTACTGGGCTTTCTAAAGAAGAACATTTTCACACATTTTGGTACCCCAAGAGCTATACTCAGTGATGGTGGAACCCATTTTTGCAATAGAGCATTCACACAGATGTTGGAAAAATATGGAATTCGTCATAAAGTGACCACCCCGTACCACCCACAATCGAGCGGGTAACTTGAAGTGTCCAACAGAGAGATTAAAAGTGTCCTCACAAAAACAGTGAATGCAACAAGGACTGACTGGGCAAAGAAATTGGATGATGCATTGTGGGCGTACTGCACAGCCTTCAAAACCCCAATTGGTATGTCACCGTACAAGTTGGTGTTTGGCAAGGCATTCCACCTCATAGTTGAGCTAGAGCATAAAGCACTTTGGGCATTGCGGCAGTTAAACTTAGACATGGAGACAACAGGTTCTAACAAAATCACTGGGTTACATGAGCTCGAGGAATTCAGGTTCAGGCCTTTGAGAGTGCTAGATTATACAAAGAAAGGATAAAATTAATGCATGATAAGCACATATTGGATCAAAACTTTAAACCCAGAGATCTAGTGTTGCTATACAACTCGAGATTGAGATTGTTTCCGGGTAAGTTAAAGTCCCGATGGTCAGGACCCTTCAGAGTGGTGCAAATGTTCTTAAGTGGAGCTATAGAGATTGAATCAGAAGATGGGACAAACAAGTTCACAGTAAATGGGCAAATGTTGAAACATTACCTTGGAATGGCTGAAGAAAAAGGGGATAGAGTGGTAATCAATTTGGAAGAGCCCTAGTACGCGAATGAGGAGTGATGATCAAATGCTTGCGTCGTGCCACGACGTTAAATCAGGCGCTGCGTGGGAGACAACCCATGAGTGTGTTCATGTAACTTAAAAAAAAACAACGCCAGCACCGCGACTGCGGTGGAAGGCAAACATTCTGCCTCAGATTTTTCATCCCACCGCGACCGCGGTGAGGCGTGAACATTCTGCCTCAAATTTTTAAACCCACCGCGGTGGACCGCGGGGGTTACCAGGTATTTTGATTTTTTTTTTCCATTTTTTTCTCTTTTCTCTTTTCTTCTTCTTTTAATTTTAAAACCCAAACCCCCCTCATAACATTACAATACCCGATCTCTTTCCCCTAAATTCTCAATCTCTCTCTCTCTAAATCCTAACCCCCAAAATACTCTCTTCTTATCCTTCTTCTTCTCCACTCACACTACCCCCTCCCCCCCCATCTCCATTCCTCTCCTCTTTCCTCCCTTAAGGTATTATTCTAACCCTCCCTTCTCTTTTCTTTTTGTATTTTGTTGTTGTTCATGATAGTTTGAGGTTGATATGGTGTTGTAATTGTAGTAGATTTTTTTTGTAGTTTCTTCTCCTTGTTTTTTCTATTTTAATTTCGTTTTTGAGAATGTTTGATGAAGGGGCTGTGTAATTAATGTTTGGAATGATGTTTGTTGGTGGGTGATTGAATGACACAAGTGTGGGGTGTGTTGGTGTAGTTGCATAATTGATTTGGGAGGAGTTTTGATAGACTCATGAGGGCTAAATGTGTTTGGATAATGCCCAGCCCACAAGGTGTTTGGGAAATTGCCCTAATGGAGATATAAGGAGCTATTGTGACATGGTTGTGGTGAAGTCTGAGTAACCATCCATAGTCACATATTTTGCTCACTCACTAATAGGTGTTTCGTTGTTTGACAGGTGCAATGAGTTCAGCTAGAAAGAGACGAAACATCGATCCCTCCACTAGTGGACCGAGAGGTTCCTCACGAGCCAGGAGCCAAGCCAGTGCACCTCAGTTCGATAACACTCGGTTTGTATCCAAAGCAGCGGAGGATAGGTATAACCAGAAAGAAGCTAAGAAGTTACAATATGAGGTGCACATTGATCGAACCGCTTTGGAGGTAGAATGCCCCAATATGTTTAATGAGTTGAGGCGGTGTCAGCTGAATATCTTCTTCGAGGTACCGGAGGAGTCTAATGTTCAACTAATAAAGGAGTTCTATGCGAACTTTCCAGAACATGAGAATGGGGTTGTGACGGTGCGCAATACCCCGGTAAATGCATCCCTCGACACCATCTGTAGGGTATACAAGCTGCCAGTGTTTAGGGGTGAATTTGATCCTTATCGTACTTTTAGCGGTATACGGGCCTTGTGGGGAACTCTTCTTGATACTATCTGTGTGCCAGACGGAGAACACCTATGGATCAAGCACAAGATTACTCTCAACTCCCACTGTCTGAATTAGGAGGCTAAGAGTTGGCTTACCATTGTCAACAGTCGATTGTTGCCATCCAGCAATACGACAGATGTTAATATATCGCGGGCGTTCCACTATTTCATGTCCCACAGTGATTTTGATGTGGCCCGGCTCATCCATGAAGATATGTTCATTAGATCACTTGAGCTAACCAAGGGCCACTACTTACCTTCGCTGATCACCTGGCTGTGTCGTATTGCCTGAGTCCCTGAAGACCCTCAGGTTGATAGGAGATTGCCACTAAAAGCCCCGTTCCGGGCGAAAAAAATTGGAATTGGACGAGAGCCGGTGGTGAATGTTGATGACTTTGATAATGATTCAGTTGATGATGATGATGATGATGAGGTAACTGCGGTTCCCCCTCCTCTGAGAGTTGATGTGGCAGGCCCATTACAGCTACGCTGGAGTACCCGTATGATAGCTTTGGAGCATTATATGGCTGGGTAGCGTACCTCAGTCACTGATTTGGGTGCCCGTGTTGATGGGGTGGCTGAGAGGCAAGTGAAGTCGGAGAAGAAATTCTTGGGATGGTTGAGAGCGCTGGGACGTGCGTGAAACGTGAACTCAGACACTGTCTCCGATTAGGAATGAGCCTTCAGGGAAGTTCCTTAACCTCACTGTTCTTCAAATTTTTAAGCCATGGGCACATGTCTTCATTTTAAGTGTGGGGTAAGGGATACTTCATTGTATGTTTGTAATTGTATCAATTGACTGTTTGATTTTGCTTGTTTTGTCTTGCTTTGATTGTTTTGATGTAGAGTAATAGTTCATTAGGAAATCTAAAATAGTAAATGACTTGTCCTGATGACGGATCTCTTTCGGCGGGGTTCTTGAGGGACTAAGTCGAAGAAAAAAAATTGGAATATGGAGACTCTTCCTGATGACGGATCCTTTAGACAATTTTCTTGAGGGAAGTTAGTCTAGAGAAAAAACCAAAAAGTTTTTTATTTTTTTATTTTATTTTTAGGTAGTGTAGTAACTCCCCCTTGGTTTTTCTTTGGGCCACGGTTCTTTTCCAAGGGTTTAGCTTGAACCGGGTATAGGTAGTTTTTGTTTAATTTTGTTCTTTTTAGTTTTTAAATTAGGACTAATGGGCTACGAGCTAAATTCGAAGGAAAACCCTTAGCATTGATACACCTGAGCACAATAGACACTAGAGTATAACGCCTAGCTTCATTGGTTGAATCCTGTTAGAGTGCCTTAAAATTGTACGTTTGTATCTAACTTGAACTACTCTCTTGTGTGATGTGAGGGCATGTGATTCACAAAGGAAAGGTAAGTCTTGAATCTTGTATAGAGTAGTTTGAGTAAGTGCAAATGTTGCATGGTACAAAAGGTTTGACTCTTGAGGTAAAGGTTGTTCACTACTAGGTGAAACTTTTGTAAAATGTTCACGGTGTTAGTCGTTAAGGGAAAAGCTTAGGGAAGGAATTTTGATGGAGTGTGGTGAATTGCTCGAGGACTAGCAATAATTTAAGTGTGGGGTGTTGATAGTAGGCTATATAGTTGATATTTACACCTTAATATGACCATACTTTGTTGTTGTTTTATAGATAAATTGCCAACAAAATGCTCTGATTAGTGTTCTTTTGTTTCGCAGGGAATATTATATGAGAGGAAGCAACATGGAGTGTTTTGGAGGCGATAATGTGAAGAAAACGCCCACTCGAGAAGTACCCGAGCACTAAGAAGCAGAAAGTGGCCTGGGCAAGAAGTCCACCGCAACCGCGGTGAACCGCATAGATTAAAATCGTGAGGCAGAAAGGTCAGCTCTCACCACGGTCGACCGTGGTTGGCCGCGACCGCGGTGCACTGTTCACGCTGCTGGAAGTTTGAGGACCAAAGTATAATTTCGGGGAAACTTTTGTAAAACCTTATAAGCTTTAGAAACTCGCCCAAGATTGTTCCAAGTTTTTTTAAAAACTATTTATGGAGGCAAGAACAAGTGTGAGAAGATCAACCAAACATTAGAGTTTTTCTATCTCCTTTTAATTCTTGCAATTTTACATTATGAACAATTTAGTATTTTCCTCTTATTTTGTTATGAGTATCTAAACACTTATCTAGGGTTGATGTAACCAATTGTTGGTTGAAGTTTTGACTCAAGTTGTTATAATCGAGTCGGATTTATGATATGATTGTTCAACTACGTTTTGTGTGGTGATTAATTGAACGAGCCCTTGATTAATCGTATCTAATTACCTTATATTGCTTGAGAAATAGTATTAGGTTAGAGAGCTGTTGAACACCACCACTTTTGGGTAAAAAAAGAGATTCATTACTTGAACTTAAAAGTGGGTTTAGAGATAACGGAACTTTGGTGGGGTAATTTAGAGTTGCACACATATTGTCAGCTAGAGTAGTTCGAGA
Organism: Nicotiana sylvestris; assembly: GCF_000393655.2. Lineage (NCBI taxonomy): Eukaryota > Viridiplantae > Streptophyta > Magnoliopsida > Solanales > Solanaceae > Nicotiana > Nicotiana sylvestris. The sequence continues at coordinate 208,505,625 of NC_091064.1, forward strand.
GAATGCTCTAGTAAATTATTGTAGTTGATCGAGAGATAATTACGATAACCCATAACTCTTAATCCTCATAGAGTATTACGGCAAGATTATAGCGGAAGAGTCAAGACCTAAACTAGCAATTGGGGAAATCACTGTCCTAGACCTTTTTACCATTGAATTATCTTTGTTTTAGCTTACTGTTGTTTTTCATATTATTTGAAGTAGTTAAACAAAAACCCAATCTTAATTGAGCAAAAATCTTGCATCTAGAGATTGATTGAGTTGATAATAACATTGCCGAAGAGTGTAATAGATAGGTTAGTTCCCTGAGGATTCGATTCCGGACTTAAAACCGGATTATATTTGCAGCGACCGCTTTGTCCTTTAGAAGGCATAGTTGGGCGTTATCAACGTCCAAAGCACCATCTAAACGACTCCGAAAGCCCAAAAAATGACGTACATCATGAGCAAAACTGATGCGTATTGCTCATTGGGCCGTTTCGCATGGACCTGCCAAGTTTCAGATCAATTGGAGTCCGTCAACATGTTGACCTCGGATTTTCTGGCCAATTCGGCCAAACAGTGACTTTTGCATTTTTCACGGAATAATGTAATTTTCAGATTATTCTAATCAAATATCATTAACTATAAGCAGATATTACATGATTTTCAGAATAATCATAATACTTAGAACAAATATACATATTAAAAACAATGCAGTTTTACAGAATTCAAAACCAATCGTTGCATGTAATTAAAAACTTGCATATTAATATGATACTAATTTTATTGTTCATCCTAATCATTTAATTAGACGTGAGTAGACTCTGATACCAATTGTTGGATTATATATCGCAGCGGAAGCAATCACAGTGTCTTATTCACGTGTGAATTAAACAATTAGCACACACGGAGATTATACGAGTTACCTCTTGAAGCGTGAACAAAGCAAATCGATATCCTTCTCCAGTTCCAGAATTGCAAGACCTCAGCAACCTTCCACAGTCTTCTACTGTGTTACCCAAATAAAGCCGGAAATAGAGAACTTGGGGTGAGCGAAATTCAAGGAAGAAAAACGTGTTGTTTTTTAGTGTAAAAAACGGCCATCTAGTATATATAACTACGTTTTTAGGTTAAAACCCTTTTCCAAAACCTGTTAAATTTTCTTCTTCCACTAAGGAAATGTTTCCTTTATTTCCTATTATTTAGGCACAGTAAGGACCGCAAAATTTAATTAACAAGACTTCATATTATGGAATTAATTTCGAAATTTTGAAATTAATTTCTACCATAATAAATTACGAATTATTCCACTAAAAATTCGTAATTGCACTCCTTAGTTCAATTTCGAAATTCTTCCATAAAACCTTATTTAACTCCCCATGTTAAGATTCAGATACTAATCAATCAAATTAAATTACTGACTATTTAATTTATTGATTACTTCCTTTAGACTTACACTTAACTTATTTCATGTGTCGGATACAAAATCCACCGGCCGGGTTTACACATGAAAACTTATAAGCTTTCATAAAGGAGTATCATCAATCTCAAAATCGAGACATGGATTCCATCAACTAATTATTACTTCGCCAATGTATATCATTGTTATCCAATTTACCAGGCTTATTGACTCGCGAAAGAATCTCGCCTTTTAATAAATCAAAACAACAAGTGACATACACAACTAATAATAATTATATCAGGATTAAGAGTATAAGTACATTAAATGGACTAGAGAAATTATTTTATAAAGTCAGTATAAAATACTCATCTCTACTTGATCCGTTCAATACATACAAAATGTACTAGCACAAGAAGTTGGAATTAAACCATTCCCATAATCAAGATAAATTATACTTAATCTTGTGCTACAATCATTCCGATGATTTGTCCAATTCCATCATTAGATTGTGAACATTAACTTTTATGTCTTACAAGAACCGATGATTTAATCTTCCGTGTATAAGCTAAACTCTATACACTAAATCATCTACTATGTAAGCAATGGACGCACAAACCAACACATGAAAATATCAAAAGGAGTTCAAAATTTAAATTCGAAGTGATTTGGAGTAGATTTGAGCAAGATTTGAGTTAAGTTTCAGAAAAAACGCAAGGAAGAAGACGAAGTCAGTTTTTTATAATTATGTATAATATTGTATAATAGTGTATATGAGTGTATAAACACATCTTATACACTTTTATACGCCTTTATACAAGCGCCTGTAGACGAACTTCTTCCACGATTTTCAGTTGCAATTCTTGTTCAAAATCAGTCCAAAACTCCATTAAATGACTTCAAATTTTATATACAACCTCCTTATACTATTTATAACAATCTAGATAATACCTACTCCAAATTTCTCACAAAATCAAATTCGGAATCTAAACCCACATATTTAAGCTTATTAAAAATCTAATTTTCACCATCCAAATGGATTTGGTTTGTTGAACTAATATTTGGGTTACAGTTACTGATTCAAAAATTAACTTAAAAGCTTGAAGAATCTTTTTTAAAAATTAAATAGTAGTAATTTTGAGAACATATTGGAGTTGGATGTTGAATCTTAGCCTATTATTTTCGAGATAGTTGATTGTAAATTGAAATATGGGTTATAAAATTGAAAAGTAAGGATCCCAGTTGTTCTTATGTGAAATTTTCCCTAATAATTATATCAAGATTAAGAGTATAAGTACATTAAATGGACTAGAGAAATTATTTTATTAAGTTAGTATAAAATACCTATCTCTACTTGATCCGTTCAATACATACAAAATGCACTAGCACAAGAAGTTGGAATTAAACCATTCCCATAATCAAGATAAATTATATTTAATCTTGTGCTACAACCATTCCGATGACTTCTCCAATTCCATCATTGGATTGTAAACATAAACTTTATGACTTATAATAACCGATGATTTAATCTTCCGTATATAAGCTAAATTCTATACACTAAATTATTTACTATATAAGCAACGGTTTACAACATATGCTAACAAAATATACGTGCTATTATAACATGGGTTGTTAAAAGTGTGGTCAGGCAAGGGGAAATCCGTAGGTCGCTCTTGCAGAATGCGAGCTGGTTCTTCACTTATCTCAACAACTGCGCCAAATAACATCAAATAAACGGCCATGGCAGTTCCAACCATAACCTCTCTATCAAAACTGGCCCCTTTTCACCAACCAACACGAACCCAATTCAGCTCACAAACGGCTGCTTCCAAATTTCTCCTCTCTGCAAAGCAAAGATCACTATTTCCAGCACCCACCAACAGCATTTCATCTCAGAACTTGAAAAATGCAGCCACTATTTTGGGGGTCACTGGAGTTACTTTAGCCACACTAATGGTGGGACCTGACACTGCATCTGCTTCTGAAATAGCTGCTATAGCGGGTTCTTCTTTCCAATTCAACGAACCCACTAATGCTCTCTCCTTACCCACCTGGGCTATTCATGTTTCCAGCGTTGTTGAATGGTATTTACTCTGCAATACACAGTATTTTTTAATCCTTTTTTTCTTCAATTTATTTAGCATAAGCTATAGATAAAGACTTTTGACATATGAGTTAAGTTACTAAGTTAGGTAAAAATTTACCAACACACAATGTTTACACGATGTTTATCATGGTTAAAGTAAGAATATATATTAGTTAACTATGATTTAGTATATATATTAGTTAACTATGGTTTACTGATAAGAGGGTAAGCAAAAACATGTCTATATAGTGTACACATTAGTGGAGGTAAGTTTTTACCAGTTAAAAATATATAAAATATTGAAAAAAGTACCTTTGCACTAAGCAATTTGTTAACGTTATAACGACAATAACAAAGGCAGTGCTAGTTGATAAGAACAACAATCAAAACATATAAAGGAGGTACAAATTTAACATGGTTCGGTCAAGGTGACCTGCGTCCAGAAGCGAAGAAGAACAATTTTACTATACCAACAAGAGTACAAAAGAGAGTACATAATTAGAGTAAATACTCTAACTAATCCCAAATACCGCAAGAGTATAGCCTCACAAGATCCCTCCGAAGAAAGGGTTCACACAGGGGTTACCGAATACTCACTCTCTTATACTCTAAAATAAATAAGGAGAAAGAAAGACAAGAGAATAAAAGGCTCTTGACTTGGTGTGTTTTGAAAAGGAAGAATTGATCACCTTTTATAGGAGAAAAGAGCGTTGGATCCAAGTTTGCTACGTGAGGAGATATTATTCCCTCCAATCAAATTCTTTATTTGGCTCCAAGAATATAAAATAGGCATATGCCTATACAAACAAAATGGACCCCACAAAGATAGCCAAAAGATATGGCCACATTACAATCTCCACATTGCTTTGTTTTGGCTTATAAAGTAGATTTGCTCCACCGTCTCTACGAAAGCCCTTGTGGACTGGATCATTCTTCATAAATGCCAATCAAATTCAAGCAAAACTTGAATTTGCCAACTGGAAAAGGCTTTGTGAACATGTGATTGTCTCTAGTGTTGATCTTGTAAACAGAGACCTTTCCATCAGCAATGGTTTCTCGGATGAAGTGATACTTTATCATTCTGCTTCGTCCTCTCTTGATACATCAGATCTTTAGTCAAGTGAATGACACTTTGCCTATTACAGAAAATGGTAATACTACCTTGGTGTAAACTGAGTTCAGCAAATACTCTTTAACTAAAAGACTTCTTTGATCGCATCGGTCACTGCCATATATTCTACTTCTGTAGTTGATAAAGCTACTATATGTTGTAATGTAGCTTTCCAACTGATAGTGCAACCACCAATGCAAAATACGTAGCATGTCGGTAATCTTCTTTTATCAAGATCACCTGCATAATTTGAGTCTACAAAACCAACTAAAATGTTAGTATTTCTCCCAAACTCCAAACATGTATTTGAAGTACCTTGCAAGTATCTGGGAATCCATTTCACAGTATGCCAATGTGTTTTATCATGGCAAGTCATACCGGCTTACCACTCGCTACTTGTGAAATATCTAGACGTGTATGCATTATTGCATACATAAGCTCTTCTTCCTTTGACTGTGATGACTGAGCATTGATAAAAGGGGTACTCACTGGTTTAGCATCTTTCATGCGAAACCTCTCCAAAACCTTCTCCAAGTACTTCCTCTGGGTTAGGAATAGCCTGTTGGCTCCTCGTTTTCTTTTGATCTTCATGACAAGGATTTTCTTAGCTGCTCTCAAATCTTTCATCTCAAATTCACTTTTCAGTTGTGGCAAAGGGTGGTGGATTTGTGTCTTAGGTCACAGGTTCAAGCCCCCACACCATGCAAAGCAAAGCCTGGTATTTAAGTGGAGAAAGGTAGAGGGGCGGGCCCATTACGGATTTTTCGGTCATAAAAAAAAAATTCATTTTTCAGCTGGCCTTTCATATTATGAATTTCTACCAAATTCTTAGCAACAATGAGCATGTCATTAACATATAACAATCCGTACCCAAATAAACTATCAACTAACTTCTGGAAGTAAACACAACTATCATACATGGTCCTCGAATAATCATGCCCCGACATAAACGAATCAAACCTCTTGTACCATTGTCTTAGAGACTGTTTTAATTCGTACAAGAATTTTTTCAACAAGCAAACATGATCTTCTTTTCATTCAGTTTTAAATCTTTAAGGTTGATGCATATATATTTGTTTCTCAAGTTTGCCATGTAAGAAAGCTATCTTAACATCAAGTTGTTTTAATTCCACATCATGCATGCAACTAAGGCAAGCAAGACACAAATAAAACTATGTTTAACATGTGAGAAAACATCATTAAAATCAACTCCTTGTACCTGACCGTAGCTCTTTGCAACTAATCATGCCTTTTACCTTGCATCTTTAACCCCTAGAATGCCTTCCTCTTTCTTGAAGAGCTTTGGTATCAAAGTCGAATCTAACATGATTAATTTCAATGACCAATATGACTCTAACAAAGACTTATGTTTGAGAAATTTGACCGAAGTGCAAACTTCGGAATATGGCAATGAAGATAGAAGTTATCCTAATTCAGAATGGCCTAGATTTGACACTATAAGAAATGGAGGAAACCCCGGATAAAATGATGGCTGAGGAGTTTGCCGTCATAGACAAAAATGCAAAATTAGGTATTATCTTAAATCTTTTAAATGAGGTTTTACATGAAATTTTTGTAGAAACCATAGCCAAAGACATGTGGGATAAATTAAAAACCCTGTATATAAAAGGACAGTGGAAAACAGACTTGTGCAAAAGCTTTACGCTTTTCGTATGGTTGAAGGTATCTTTATACTCTCACATCTTGATATATTTGACTCCTTTCTTATGGATTTGAGTAATATAGATGCTGGAATCAAAGATGAAGATCAAGCCGTATAATTGCTTGTTTCCTTACCCCAGTCATTTAAACATATAAGAGATACTATACTTTATAGAAAGAATAATATTTCTTATAAAGATATCAAATCTATCTTGAAATCAATGAACAGATAGATAGAGATATTACTGGAAAAACCAGTAAGAACCAAGGTGAAAGCTTATTTGTGAGGAGGAGATCCTATAAAAAGGATTCAAATAGATCAAAGTCCAGATACAGAAATGTCGTGTGCAAATATTGTCATAAAAAAGACCAGACTATCTCTGATGTTTTAAGTTGAAAAACAAAGAAAAACATATGGAAAAGAAAAATGAGCACAAAGATACTGACATCGCCGAAGTAAGTGTAGCTGCTGATGAGACAGAGGGAACTATAATTTTAGCAACTAATAATAATTTTAAATCTAAATGAGTGAATTTTGGATTCGGGTTGTTCTTATCATATGTGTCCCAATTGGGATACCACATATGAATCTGTTGAAGGTGGAGTTGTGTTGATAATGTTGCCTATAACGTTATTGGTAAAGGTACAGTTCGAATCAGAATGCTTGATGGTTTGGTGAGAACTCTCACCGATGTTAGATATGTTCCTGACTTGAAGAAAAATCTCATTTTTTCGGGCACTCTAGAATCTCTTGGATGAAAATACATATGTGTGTGGAATTTAAAAAGTTTTTCGAGGTGCTCTTGTGGTCATGAAAGCACGCAGATCTGGTACGTTATATACTTTGTAGGGATCCACTGTTACATGTGTTGCTTCAGTTTCAACATAAGATAAGTCTGATTCTTACATCACCAAATTGTGGCATATGCGATTGGGGCATATGAGTGAAAAAGGTCTTTCCATCCTCAGCAAATGAGGTCTCTTGTGTGGCCAAAGTACTAGAAATATTGAGTTCTGTGAACACTCTATGTCCGGAAAGGAAAAAAAAGAGTCAACTTCAAAACTCAGCAATTCACAGAACAAAAGGTACTTTGGATTACATTCTTTCAGATCTCTGGGGTCCTTCACGTACCCCATCAAAAGGTGGTGCCAGGTATATGTTAACTTTCATTGAGATTATTCAAGGAAAGTTTCGGTTTATTTCCTGAAAAATAAAAGTGATGTTTTCATAACTTTCAAACGATGGAAAGTTTTGATTGAGAAGCAAACATGAAAAAATGTTAAGCGACTTAGAAGAGATAATAACTTGGAATTTTGTAATGATGAATCAAACAAATTCTACAAGAATGAAAGAATTGTTCGACAACGCACTGTGAGGATAACCCCTCGGTAAAATGGTGTAGCAGAATAGATGAATAGAACTCTTTAGGAACGAGCTCATTGCATGATATCACTGGGTTGACAAATGCCTTTTGGGCATATGCTATTTCTGCAGTTTGTTATATTGTCAATCGCGCGCCTTCTGCACCTTTGAATTTTAAGACTCAAGAGGAAACTTTGTCAGATACTCCTGCTAATCATTCCGATATAAAGATATTTGGTTGTTCTGCATACACGCATGTAAATGATAGAAAATTAGAGCTAAAGGCTAAAAAGTGTATTTTTCTTGGGTCATGCATCTAGGGTGAAAGGATACAAACTATAGTGTCCTGATCCCATGGCACCAAAGTTTGTAATTGGCAGAGACCTAACTTTTGATGAATCATCTATGTCATTTTAGAAAAAGTCTTCTAGTTCATGTAATATAGGTAAAGGGAAGAGCACACAGAAGCAGGTGGATGTTGATATTGACATTCGTTTTGAGCCAAACGCATTAACTTTCGAGCAAAATACAGTTGAAACTCCTGAAGTGTAGACTCTTGAAGTCGAACTAGAAGAGACTCTTGTGCTCATTTTTTTTCGTATGCTTTTCAACTTGAAGCATTCAGAGATAATGTGACCTTTCTTATGACAATATTTGCACACAACATTTTTGTATCTGGACTTTGACCTTGATTTAGACCTCTCACTATTTGATAGGATCTCCCTCTTACGAATAAGTTTTCACCTTCGTTCCCACTAGTTTCTCCTGTAACATCTCTATCTATCTGTTTATTTTTTTAATTTAAGATAGATTTGATATTTTTATAAGAAATATTATCCTTTCCATAAAGTATAGTATCTCTTATATGTTTAAATTACTGGGGTAAGGAAACAAGCAATAACACGACTTGATCTTCATATTTGATTTCAGCATCTATATTACTCAAACCCATAAGAAGGAAATCAAATATATCAAGATGTGAAAGTATAGGGGTACATTCAGCCATACGAAAAATGTAAAGCTTTTGCTTCAGGTAAAGTCTTTCCATTGTCCTTTTCATATACAACAACAAACCTTTTCATATACATGATTTTTAATTTATCCCACAGCCAAAATGCCTTTGGCTGTGGTTCCTGCAGAAACTTCACGTAAAACCTCATTTGAGAGATTTAAGATAATACCTAATTTTGTTTTTTTGTCTATGATGGCAAACTCCCCGTTTGTTATTTTATCCGGCTTCTTCTCCTTTCCTTGTAATACCAAATGCAAGCCATCTTGAATTAGGATAGTTTCCATCTTTAATTGTCACATTCCGAAGTTTGTATTTCAGTCAAATTTCTCAACATAAGTCTTTGTTAGAGTCATATTGGCTATTGAAATCGATCCGGTTAGATCCGACTCTGATTTCAATGGTCTTCAAGAAAGAGGAAGACATTCTAGGGGTTGAAAATGTAAAGTATAAGGAAACATTAGTTGCAAAGGACTATAGGTAGGTATAAGGAGTTGATTTTAATGATATTTTCTCACATGTTGTTAAATATAGTTCTACTCTTGTTTTGCGTGCCTTAGTTGCCTTGTAAGATTTGGAATAAGAGCAACTTGATGTTAAGACAATTTTCTTACATGGAAAACTTGAGGAACAAATATACATGCATCAACCCGAAGGATTTGAAATTGAAGGAAAAGAAGATTATATTTGCTTGTTGGGAAAAATCCTTGTACGGATTAAAACAGTCTCCAAGACAATGGTACAAGAGGTTTGATTCTTTTATGTTGGTTCATGGTTATTCGATGAGCATGTATACTAGTTCTATTTACTTTCGGAAGTTAAATGATGGTTCATTTTTGTACTTATTATTATATGTTGATGACATGCTGATTGCTGCTAAGCATTTGACAGAAATTCACAATTTAAAAGGTCCGCTGAAAAGTGAATTTGAGATGAAAGATTTGGGAGCAGCTAAAAAAATCCTTGGCATGGAGATCAAAAGAGATAGAGGAGCCAACGAGCTATTCCTGACCCAAAAGTACTTGAAGAAGTTTGGCATGAAAAATGCTAAATCGGTGATTACCCCTCTTGCTGCTCATTTTAAGTTATCAGCTTTCAATTACTACAGTCAGAGTAAGAAGAGACGTATATGACATAGGTATTATATTCTAGTGCAGTCAACAATATTATGTATACAATGGTGCGTACACGTCCAGATAGTTCACAAGTAGTGAGTGTAGTAAGTCGGTATATGGCTTGCCCTGGTAAAACACATTGGCAGGCTGTGAAATGGATTCTCAGATACTTGCAAGGTATTTCAAACACATGTTGGGAGTTTGGGAGAAATACTAACACTTTGGTTAGTTTTGTAGATTTAGATTATGCATGTGATCTTGACAAAAAATATCACTGATAGGCTACGTATTTTGTATTGGTGGTTGCATTATTAATTGAGAAGCCTAGATGCCCCGGTTAGGAAGTGTGAGCGGTTGGCTCTGACGGGTATGAGGAGAGGTAGAGGGTGGCCAAAGAATTATTCGGGAGAGGTACTCAGACAGGATATGACGTGACTCCAGCTCACCGAGGATATGACCCTTGATAGAGAGGTATGGAGGGAGATCATTAGGGTTGTAGGTTAGTAGGTAGTGAGCGTTTTTCTGCTCCGTTCTGCGTGAAAGTCTAGTCGGTCAGTGTCATGTTTTAGTATGCTAGTGGTACATGTTGTGCTCGTACTATTTTCTAGGACCTTGTCACTGTACTGATTATTGATATTGCTTTTCCAGGTATATTTTCTGATTCTTAGATCCTTGGTACTATCTTCCTGGTTATGTTGTTATTATTCTATTGTCGCTTTTCATCTTCTTGTGCCGAGGGTCTAAGCCTCTCTACCCTAGGGTAGGGTTAAGGTCTTGCGTACATACTATCCTCCCCAGACCCCACTTGTGGGATTATACTGGGTTGTTGTTGTTGTTGTTGTTGGCTGCGTTATCAATTGGAAAGCTACATTATAATATGTAGTAGCTTTATCAATAGCGGTAACCGAGACAATCAAAGAAGCCTTATGGTTGAAGGGTCTATTTGCTTTACTCAGTTTACATCAAGGAGGTATTACCATTTTTTGTGATAGCCAAAGTACCATTCAATTGACTAAAGATTAGATGTATCATGAGAACACAAAGCATATTTATATCAAGTATCACTTCATCCGAGAAACCATTTCTAATGGAAAGGTCTCTGTTAAGAAGATCTAACATGTTCACAAAGCCTCTTCCAGTTAGCAAGTGAACTTGATTGGCACTTATAAAGAATGATTTAGCCCACAAGAGCTTTTGCAGAGAGGGTGGAACAAATCTACTTGATCAGCTAAAACAAGACCAAGGTGGGGATTTGTAATGTGGCCATATTTTTTTGGCTATCTTGTGGGGTCCATTTTATTTGTATAATCATATGCCTATTTTACAATATTGGAGTCAAAGAAAGAATTTGATTGGAGGAGAATAATATCTTCTGTTGTAACAAACTTGGAGCCACCGTTCTTTTCTCCTATAAAAGGAGATCAGATCTTCCTTTTCAGAACACACCAATTCAAGAGCCTTTTATTCTCGTCTTTCTTTCTCCTCATTTATTGTATAGTATTTTGTAAGCTAGTGAGTGTTGAGAATTTTTTTTTTGTGAACCCTTTCTTTGGAGTGATCTTGTGAGGTTATGCTCTTGGGGTATTTGGGATTAGTTAAAGTAGTTACTCTCTTTTGTACTCTTGTTGGTATCGTGAAATTGCTCCTCTCCGCTTGTGGATGTAGGCCACCTTGACCGAACCACGTTAAATTTGTACTTCCTTTATATGTATTATTTGCCGTTATTATCAACTAGCATTGTCTTTGTTATTGTCATTATAACGTTTTAAATTCCGCACTATCCTAATGCCCGACCCTAACACAGTTTGTTTTATATCTATTGTGCTCACATCAAGGTCTCTAGATGTGGAAAGATTGCAACTTTTATATCTAATTTGGGACGAGAGAGTCTGTTTTTGTGCTGAATGAAATGACCGCTAATACTTTGTTTAAAAGGGTTACTGCGATGGCTCTGGTTTGGCAATACGGGGAGAAGTCTGGGAATGCTTCTTGGAAGGGACTCTCTTGGGGCATGGTGAGTACTGTTTATTTTTAGAGTTTGTGAAACTTGGTTCAGATTGATTCATAATATGCATAAAGTCTTGATTTTGGTTAACTTTTGTGCTTTAAGTTTCCGGCTCTGGAATGTTGTGTTTAACCATTAATTGGCCAATGAGGCGCGCCTCAAACACTTAGGCCAAAGTGTTGTAACCAAAAGAGTCACAGGTTCAACTCTCGCCAGCGACATGTCTGGCTCTTTTCTAATGTATGTTACTTATTTCACCCACTATGTGTGTTATCGTTTGAAATTTGATTTATTTAAGAGACTATTTGTGGGTCATTGTTACAATTGTCAATAGTGTACATGTATTCATGTGTTTTTTCTCAATATAGATAAGACTATAATTTGTAAAGACATAAGAGAGGGTGGGTGTTTAAACTATCCTGATTGTTATATTAAGACCATCTCAACCTGTGGCTCATTAGACTAGAGGCCTTGTACGTTTTCATGTGATCACTATAGAATGAGTTGAAAAAGAAGTATCAAATACATGCACCGCAGGAGAGTGTAACTCTTGTAAAAGTCAGCCTCTCAATTGGAGAATGTGGGGGCAGGGAGAGAATCCTTTTTTATTTATTTAAAATATCGCCTCTCACGCGTCTGGAATAAGTGTGGTACACTCACAGTGCCATATGTCAGCAACGTGTGTCTAATAGGCATACTTTGAGCATGGATCAGGTGTTCAGTTGGTCGTAGCCTTAGTTTAGATGTCTATATGAAATTTTTTGACAACTTTGAGTGGCCGCTTTTGTATTATGCCTTAGCCATTTGTATTTTAAGCTGTTGCTTTGCACCAAAAGCACTGCATACTCCAGATTCCCGCAATCGATAAAGTAACTACATATCTATCTCGGCATTGTGCAGGTTTAACATGACATTTGTCAAGTAGGAACAATTTCTTATGAACCAGATAACTGTTCAGTCAATTTCTTTAATCTGGATTAGCCTCTTTCATCGTACTTTTTTTCCCAAGGATTTTTGAAACTTTCTTTGAAATTGATATTGTTGAAATTAACTGAAGTTAATAAAATTTTCAAGCATAGGAAGTTTTTGTTCAAGCACTAGCCAGCTGCAGCTTTGCTGCTACCATTACAAATAATTCTCCCTCTGGATGGTTATGCAGGACATGATGAGATTACAGGAACCTGAGACTGTGTCTTGATGCTTGTTAGTTCCTTCAGTAAACATTTGGATTTTCTCCATAAAGTAAGTAGGAGTGTTGCACTGTAGATCAACAACAACAACAAACCCATTGTAATCCCACAAGTTGGGTCTGGGGAGGGTAGTGTGCACGCATACCTTACCCCTACATTTAAGAAGTTAGAGAGGCTGTCTCCGGCAGACCCTCGGCTCAGGAAAGATAAAAGGAAGGAACAACAACAAGCAAACCAATCGGAAAACCAAAGCAAAAATACAAAACTAACACTCGGTAAGGCACAATTGTTTAAGGAGGTGTAGACCAAACTGTAGACCAATTGTAAAAAAATGAAATTCTGACAGTTGTTTAAGGAGGTATTGGTGAGGTAGTTTGCAATCTATATGTGTATGTCATGAAAAAAGTGTCAATTAGGTAACTCTTGAAACTGACTTCCCATGTTTGTATGTAATTAATTTAAAATTTGAATAAAAGAAGAAAAATATACCTATAGAGCAATTTGATTCACTAAAGTGATGGATGACTTATTTAAATTCCCAAAGTACACTGTCTGATGGGAATTGATAATTACTGCTGATCCTGCCGACGCTGCCAACAGCTCTATGTTTGTATTGTAAACTTAAGAGGAATTAAAATGGGTTCTAAACACAATACATCTTATATCCCCTTTGTCACAGAGGTAAACATGTTGATTAAGAGTTTCAGCCTTTAGATTAGGTGGTCACACGATTTTCGAGTCTTTGTTAAAAGGTTACCACATGCTATGGTATTGGTTTCTCTTCTTTTTTCCAGCGTTTTCCGCCAAATGTATATTGTCTTTTCCCTCTTGTTGGCTCTTTAGCAGCTTATGAGTACAACTCTCTGGTGTAGGTGCCCCTGCTAGGTGGAGCGTTTTGTGCCTGCACTTGGCATTTCTTTTACAACTCAGAGTCCCTTGAGGTAAGTGTATCAATTTACTTATTTACTTATTAACAGGAAATTTCTACCATATACAAAGTCTTACTAGGAAAAAAACGTATAGTGGTTCAAGAGATAGTTGGCTTTTCCTGAAGGGGTGGGGGTGGGGGAGGGGGAGTGAGGTGATTGTTTGTATGATCACACTGATAAATTACTGCAATTTAATAACCTTATAACTGCTTTGCTAGCTTCCATTTCTATTTGCTTGCCATGACCTTTATACAACTGGGAGTTTGGGGAGGGGGTGGGTGGGTTCGTTCCTGTCCTTTTGTCATTACATTCTTTAAAGTGAACCTGAATTTAGATTATTGGTTATACACACCATTGACAATTGATATAGTAATAGTTGTGATAAACTTGTAAGTGTACCAGCAACTAATCTGGATATAAATGCTTGAACCCAATAAGAAAAAAACAAAGAGACACTATAACAACAACTTCGCCTCAGTCCAAACAAGTTGGGATTGGCTGTATAAATACTCATTGACCATGTTTTTCCATCTAAGCTCAATTTATGTCATCATCATACCAAATAAACATAAAAGTGAAAAATAAGTTTTATATAATAATAATAATAATAATAATAATAATAATAATAAAAGTTCTTTATACTTTTACCGGAAAAAATACTCCCTAGAAAAGTAATATGTTCAAAATCAACATACTAGCAAGACTAAAACCTATTCCAAACTAGTAGATATCATATGAATCTTTTTTCTTCCATTGTCCCTATCTTTTGCTAAGTCTGCATTGATTCCAAGAAATTGTAGGTCTTTTGAGACGACTGTGATTTTAGGTCTACCTCAACCTCTTTTAGTACCTTTACTCACCAAAGTTTCAAAAAAGTGGAAAGTACTATTTAATGCTTTAAAGAATTTTGTTGATTTCCCTTCCACTTTCACTCGTTTGCTGGAAATAGTAGAATATAATTCTTCTTTCAAGTATTCCTAATTTAACCGAGGTTGATATATTTACAAGAACTGGTCAATTTAAATTTTAAACCATAAGGCAATGCGCATGCGTTTCGTCTCCAGTTCTATTCCAGCTTTTCCCATTTGAAGCATTGCTTGGTATTCTTAGACAATACTTATCTTGTTTTTTTCTTCTTTCTTTTGTGTGCTTTAAATGACACGCATTGGATGCATGAATTTCAGGTATTAGTGGCTCTACAAGCAGCTTTGACAGTTCTTGGTAATGCCACAATGTGCGTCGCTGCATTCCGTATATACAGATCACAGGAGCAATCAAAAGAATCATGAGCATCGAGTTTGGTGTACTTTCCCAACTTTCATCACTCATTCAGCTTCCTTATCTACATGGTACTTCATCCGATTTCTTGCAGTCTCTTTTTCATCTTCAAGTGGGACATAAACTTTAAGCTGATTGTTTTGGCAGAAGAAGATCCACCAGTGTGGATCGCGCTGTCCCTGTAAGATATAAATTAATTCTGTCTTTTTGGTGGCTGGTGAGTTTGTCAAGATAGTTTCTTGACTTTGGACTTTCCAGTTGCATTGTTGTACATTCTTTGAACAGCTCCTTTTAGACATCTAAAGATGGCCATTATTGACTTCCTAGGAACTGTTGTTGTCAAATGAATCATATCCGACATCTTCAACATGTTCATTGTTTATGTACTGTATCCAATTACCTGCTTGACTAGTTTTCCGGAAAAAACCTATCTACCTTCACAAGGTAGGGGTAGGGACTGAATACATTCTACCCTCCCCAGACCCACTTTATGGGAATACACTGGGTATGCTTGACTAGTTTGGAAAATTGCTAGCTGCCTGCAGTTTGGCTGTATGAATACAACAACATAGTGATTGTCTTTGTTATTGGCCTCGGCCTTAGGGGCATCGCGTGACTATCAATCAATCAACTATACCTCAATCCGAAATTAGTAGGATTTGGTTGTACGAATCCTCTGTATCTATCCCATTTTGCATCGCACGCAAGACTGCAGAAATATAAAAGACAATCTGAAGCTAACCTTTGTAAATATTTGTCAAGATTAACTTTGAGGGTTTGGGGTGGGGGTGGGGGTGGGGGTGGGGTGGGGATGGTCTTAACACTGTATTTTCAGCTGTGTGCCTTAATCCTTGAATTTATGCATGTTGCCTAATAATTTACAAATTCACAATATATGTGCCCCTATGCTGTAGAGTCAACTGGTTTTTCTTAAACCCTGCATACTTAGGGTAGAGGTGGAATGTTAAAATAGTTGAAACTTTATTTAGAAACCTTTTATGTAAGAAAGAATCCTAAGCACAGTTAAGGTCAATGCATAGGGATGTGCTCTGCCTTTAATAATACCTTGAGGCCCAAAGTTAATTGAGTAATTTCAAATGGTATTATGATTCCAGAGGCCATTTTGTTGACCTTATGTCTAACTTTTTAAAGTCCAAAGTTACTCTCCAAATACACACTAAGAAGTTTGACTACTTGTTACTCCCCGAGCATACAAAAATTTGATGTTGAATACTACTACGACAATAACAACATAACCAGTATTATCCCACATCGTGGGGCCTGAGGAGGGTAGTGTGTATGCCTTATCCTTATCTTATGAGGATAAAGATGTTGTTTCCAATAGGCCCTCGGCTCAGGAAAGTATAAGCACCACATTAATGAAAATATAGACAAAAATGTAGAGTGCCAAAAAGTCATATAAAAGCAGAATAAAAACAACAAGATAGTAAGGTGATCAACAATGAAAGAAAACAACGGTTAGTCACAAAAACCTACTACCAACAAAAAGCGAGACTACGTGCCAATCCTACTGTTATGAACATTCTAGACTACCTAGTTTACTACCCTAATCCTCGACCTCCATACCTTCCTATCAAGGGTCATGTCCTCGTCAGCTGAAGCTGCACTATGTCTTGTTTAATAACCTCTCCCTACCTCTTCTTTGGCTTACCTCTATCTCTATGTAGTCTTTCCAATGTTAACCTCTCACACCTCCTCACTGGGGCTAATACTAGAGGATAATTAATTTCTTATAAAGTTTAAGTTTTCTGCTAAACACTCTAAGAAATATTTACGCAGTCAATATCTTATGTGGTAATATATGATAACATGATAAAGTATGTTAAATTACACTGTTGGTGTGAAGTTTTTTTGCATTATCAATATATATAACTTAAATCATCTTCTTAAAATCGTGTATTAATTCTACTTCATGATATCCTGAAACTAGGAATATGAACCCTTGGCTTCGCAAAGAAAAAATCAAAGCCTACCAGTCCAGTTTTATTATTAATTCAGATGTGAATACTGTTTGTTATTGCATTTGAAGTTGATTAAAAGTATTTTTTTGATTTCTTCCATAAAAGTGGAGTTTTATATAATTGAACAATTAAATAAAGCTAATGTTGCCATAGAGAAACAGACAGTCTCGAGCCAACAGCCCTGACTTTTGAAAAAGTGCTATTTTTACTTATGATTTTAGTTACCTCACGTGTTAAGAAGCTTCAAATAACTCCTTTTTTGGGAAAAGAAAAGGTTGTTTTTGGTTGGATTTATGCAATTTACATGATCCTAAACTAAACTTCATTTTACTGTTACTTTGCCTGTTAAATCATTTCTTCCCCATACTTTATTTTTAACTCAAATGAGTAAATAATAAATTAGCTTCCACACTAGCATTTGAATTTTCATAAATCTATATGCATCTATTACAAGAACGACTTTCTTGTATTAGATTGCGAATGAACGAGTTAGAGCAATTTATAACTAATTAAGCTAGTTAGCAATATTGGCCACTATTTCAAGAATATATTGACTTTCTTTTTCTGTTTAATTAAAAATCGTTTTCCATCTCGTAGTGCTTGCACCTCTCGCCTTCGCCTATCAGGATAGTGTTTAAAGAGAACTTTGGCGCATGCATTGCTACTTCATTTGCACTATTTAAATTTAAACGTTTAAATCCTACCAAAGACTCCTTTTTGTTTTTTTCTCTCGTCTTTATTATATATAATAAGCTCATCCCCAAAATATTTGTGACAAAAAAGTTTGTCCTACTTTTTATTTTTAAAGCTTCTAAAGGACCAAAACATGCTAGTATAAAGTTTGTCAGATTTTTTAGTGTCCTTTATTTTAGATTTTTATGTGTTCATCTTTTATTAGCTTTATAAGCCGTTTTTCTCTTTCCCCTGAATCTGATTGTCCCACAATTAACTAGCTAAAAAAGTAAAAATCAAGAAAAACTCATTTCTAGATTACACTATCGATGTAATTCAACCTGTTATATGGCATATTGTCATCTTCTTTTTCAGATCGCTAATTCAGCTTACACAAATAAAACTAATTACCAAGAAGTACTCTAATTTTATAACAACATAAACGAAATAATTTATGAATAACAAAAGTAGCTAGCATACATATACACTAAGTGAATATTATTTTTATCCACTCTTTTCCCTCATTAATATAACAGTTACTTTCTTCATTGACATGATTGCTTATGAATGGGAAGTTGGTTAAGAGTAGTGGAGCCTGTGTCAAATTGAGAAAATTTCTTCTGAAACTGAGACATTAAACTAAGGTTTTCTTGATGGAGGAGGCTTGCCTTCTTCCTCAATTTCTCATTCTCCTCTAAAATGCTCATATTTTCCATGTATAGCTTCAAGTTTCTCATTTCCATATCCTCAGCTGCTTTTTCCTCACTTCTCTTCCTCCTTCATAACCAGAAAAAACCAATTAATTAACAATTTAATTTCTATATATTGATGATGTAAAGGAATTTTTACAAGTATCAGGTCATTTAAAAGATAACTACGGTTGCCGTTTATAAAAAATGAGATTAGTAACCTGAAAATAAAGATCGTTACTTGCTAAAACAGATTAAAATATACTGATAGAATAAAAAATTTTTACTCCATCATTGGCATAACTGGTAAAGTTATTGCTATGAGACCAAGAGGTCACGAGTTCGAGCTGTCAAAACAGCCTCTTAGAGAAATGTTGGGTAAGACTACATACAATAGACCTTTGTGGTCTTGCCCTTTCCCGCACCCCACATATATCGGGAACTTAATGCATTAGGCTGCCCTTTTTTACTCCTTCATTACATTAATCCACTAATTACACTATAGGCGAAAAAAAAAAGATCTTCACACCTTAAAGAGGAAAGTGATCATAAAATAAAGTGAAAGAATAAAAGAGCACCAATTAATCTTTTGTCAAATACCTTGTAAGCCTATGAACTTGAACTCGAGAGAGCTTTGGTCGTTGTTTTTTCTGCATTAAAACATAAATGGGACGTGATGAACTCCACTCTGCAGAACTGATACACATTTCTTCCTCTTTTTGTGTGTGTGTGTGTTTTAGTTCAAGAAGAAAGTGAGAGGAATAGAGGTGTGCTATAATGAAATGTTGAGTTGAAGTATATGAAGGTGGTGCGATCCTATAAATAGGTGGAATTGTAGTTTTCAATATGAATAAGCATTACTACTTACCATGTGGTTCCCTGGCTATTTTTGCAACTAATTAGGGGAGAGAGAGAAGAGAGAGAGGAGGCTAATATTTTTTCAAGTATAGTAATGATGACTAAGGGACTCATGATTACAAATAGCAGCAATCCATCTATTTCCATGTAGAAAAAGCCTTATAAGAGGGATATGTCTCTCTGCCTTATTAACTTCCTATATTTTTCTATTTTTTTTTTTTGTACTTATATCTTGGTTTATCTATCTTAGGAGTTGGTGTATTTATGAAAAGAGGGCATATTTGTCACTATGGTATAAAATTTCCCTTCTAGTATTTGTCATGTTCAGGTGAAGAACTTATCAAAATATGCCATGTGTTCACCTACTATTCCTAATTATTTTTCACTATTCACCTACATATCCATGCATATAAATGCACATTATTCTTAGTCACACCTGGTAGGCTCGTGTCATATTTCTCATAACGGGCATTGTAGTTATTCCTTATGCTTTTTTCCTTTGGCATCTAGATATAGGAATTTGCAAAGAACATGACAACTATAGGTTATTTCGTGTTTGGTCTGTTACACAGTGGTGGGAGGGGAATCTTTGTTGGGTTAAGTCGGTCGAAAGATACTTTTAACATGTGTGATATTATTTTTTTGGGTCAAGATCGTATAATTTTCTCCAAAAAGATCTCATGTCATTAAAAATATCATAATATCTTTTAAGAACTTCTTTTTCTTATCAACTTTCATGGAGGACCTTTTTCATGTTTCCAACAATTTTCCTCTTAAATACCCACATGGCCCCTCACACTATGATTCTTAGGCTTATCTGGAGATTCACTGTGTGCTATCCATAGCATCGATTATTTATGACCAACAAAGCCCATAGGTTTTTTTTTTGGTTTTTTTTTTGTTTTGCGTGAGCTATGGGTAAAAGTATTATACAACGCTCGTAAACTGGCAAAGGTACCAAGTGGGGCAACATGTCGTCACTTTGTCATCTCTATACTTATTTTGTCAAACATTGGTTTTGATATTAGTTATTGGGCTAAGCCGGCTCACACATACTCTTAATATTGTGTCATATTATTTATTTTGAGTCAAACCCGCAAGGTTTCTCGAGGAAAAGCCTCACATGCACCCTTTATAGTATCAATACATTTTATATGTAACTTTTTTTCTTATCAATTTCCAATATAATACTTTGTTTGCTTGCCAACATATTAAAGCTTTAACTTCTCTTAGGAAAATGGACTATACAAATTGACAATCTTAATTCCGTACGTTTTGTTAGAAAGTTGGTTGACTTATTATGAATTAGAATGGGGTAGCTAGTGGCTTCAGGATCCTGTAACAATGCTTAGTACGCAAATTAAACTATCCTGGAATTATAACTCTGAACTAATTTATTCTATTTGGGAGGTGGGATAATATAATCCCAAATTTGATGGGATAATAAGACTGGTATTAAATTCATACGATATTTGGTTGACGATATTGTATAAGATAAAATATGTTTACATTAAATGACCGCACGAGGAAATGATACGTGAAGCCGAAGACAGAAGATAGTTGAGTCTAAAGGCGACGATCACGTCTGTTACCAGAGAGAATGATACTCACAGAGATGAAATAAATGTCTGCCACCCACCAATAACATTTAATGAGGAATATTCTATATCGTTAAGTACCCGGCCCATTACAAGGAATATGGTATTCATTCTTTGCCGTTACACATTCTTCAATATCCGCCATAATTTCTGGACTAATTTATCCCACACAGGAGGTGGAATAATATAATCCCAAGTTTGATAGGATAATGTGGGATATCCTGTATTAAGACTGGGATTAAATTTATACCATGTTTGGTTGACAATATAAATTTATCTATACCGTCAACCAAACATAGTATAAATTTAATCCTACACTTTATTGCACCTTATCCTACATACCAAACGACCTTGCCGACCACCGTTTGTGTCTTTATGTCACGACCCGGAATTTTCACCGTCGAGATCGTGATGACGCCTAATATTTCACTTGCTAGGCAAGCCAACGTTAGAACAATTTATCTTTTTTAACAGTTTAAAATTTAATAATGAAGAAGAACTGATTTAACTGCAATAATCCAAAGTAAATAATGCGAAAGCTAAAACAACCAAACGTTAAATACATCCCTGAACACGGTGTCACAAGTGCACAAGCTACTAGAATAGTACATACAAGGGTCTGAAATAACATAAAAGCTGTCGGAAAGAAGATACACAGCTAAATAAAAACAAGGAAGGGGACTCCAAGAGCTGCGGGCGCTGCGCAGCTGTACCTCAAGTCTCCGCAAGCTGACCAATCCGAGCTCTCTAGTAGCCGCCGCTGGGACTGACTCCAAAATCTGCACAAGAAGTGCAAAGTGTAGTATGAGTACAACTGACCCCATGTACTATGTAAGTGCCGAGCTTAACCTCGACGAATCAGTGACGAGGCTAAGGCGGGTCACCTACACTACAACCTGTACGCAGTATATAATAATAACAGAAAATGAAAATACAGAACAACATTTAATAGCCAACTGAAAACAATAACTACAGTCTCAAGAAATGAACTAGTGTCGTCCAGAATTACCAATCCTTAGCATTTCAAATGAGAATACCGAAAAACAAACATAGCTCAAGAAATAGAAACACATAGGTTGTTGTGGTGTGCAATCCGAGCCCACCGTACAACATAAAATCCTCCCTTATTTCACCGTAATAACATCAACAACATAGATAATATATATAAATATGTTGTGGCGCGCAATCCGATCCCACCATATATCATTATCGGTATCATAGTTCACTCTTATTTCACCATATCAAGCTACCCTTATTTCACCTGTTACGGCGCGCAACACGATCTCACTGTACAGTATGAATTCACCCTTATTCCACCATATCAATCCACCCTTATTACTCCTGCTTCGGCGTGCAGCCCGATCCCACCCATATCAATACCAAGTACTCAATGTGTACAGTCAAATCAACAGTTCAAACCAAAAAAACCCTTACGATCAATAAATACCAAACTAAACCAAAAAGGAAAACTCGTACAATATAGGAATCTACACAACTAATACTACACAACGAGACCAATCCAGTAATTGACAATTAGAAGGTGCAAGTAAGTCAATTTAAGTGTGAGCACGTGATTTTTGTTTTTGCGCGACAGTCGCTCCAAAAGAATAAAAATTGGTCCTGCTGTACAATTTTTGGATTTTTGTACAGCACTTTGTTAATTTATTTGTGACTTCGGCCCATTTTTATTTATTTACTTTATTAAAACAAAATTCAAAAAAATGTGTACGTATCATGCATAATCTGAACCGTAACATGGTTTAAATAGAAAAGCATAAACAGACATCTTTGTCCGTGATTTTGTTTTGTTTAATTTTACTTGTTTTGAAATATTTTAGTGTGTGTGCAAATAATTGTATTGAGTGTGTATTTAATTTTAAATTTGATTTTTTGTTTAGTTTTAAAATAAATAAGAAAAAAAAAAAAAAAGAAAAAAAGAAAGGACCCCTTCTTCTTCCGGATTGGGCCAATTTAATAAAATTGGCCCAAACAAACAATGCCCAAAACCCAGGCCTGCCCGGTCCAGACCACTTAGTACCCAGGGTGTCCAAACGACGTCGTTTGGATCGTGCCTGATCTGGGCCATTGATCTCAGATTGATCAACGGTCAAAATCACATTTCCCATACCCACGAACAAATCCCGACCCGTTCCACCCGGACCAACCCAAACCCCCATTAGTTGAAACGACACCGTTTCCCCTAAGCCCTTAGATCCAAGCCATTGATTTCAGTTGATCCAACGGCTGAGATTAACCCACCCATTCCATATATAAACCCTTTAACCTTACCCTGCCCCCCATCCGACACCCCAGCCTCCGTCTTCAACCTCACCCCCATCAAACCCTAGAGCCGCCCCTGTATCCCCCACCATGAAAACCGGCGGCATGAACGCCGGTGACCTTCACCTTAACACCATAGAACCCCCTCACTACCCTGAACATAGACCTGTTGACCGCTTAGTTCGAATCATCCCCTAGGTCCTCGAATCTTCATTTGAAGATTCGAGTCAAAACTCGGTTTACACCAAACAACCCCAGCTTCACACCAGACACTCCCCAGACCCTCTCGTGACCAAACCATACTTGGTTTGGTCCGAATCTGATCAGGGAAGCATGAATCCCAGATCTGAGTTTTGAAAATTTGTAGTTCTTCATCACTGGTCCATGTCCGTCCGAGCCAAAGAGATTAAGGTCTAATGGACCTTAATCGAAGTGTTTCTCATCTGAGAAACACTTCGATTAAAGTCCGTTCAGCCTTAAGAAAGGTCTGTCCAAATCCGAGTTCAAACTTTCAACTTTTCAAGTTTTAAGGTGAGTCTGCTTTCTTCCCTTTATTTGTTTTGGTCCATGTGAGTGATTAAATGTCTGTTCATGTTTTGTTTCAATTTGTGTCTTTGAATTTTTACCAACTTCTGTTTGTCCACCTTGCCTGAACCACTGTGTTTGTTTGAACCCCTCCTATTCTGATAAGACATGTGTATTGGTTGTATTCCAAATTTGTACTGACTAGTTGATTCCTCGAGTGCATTTCTGCTTAGTCAGTATAATTCGAACCATGTATCAATACTGTTTAAATGTCTGATTTTTGGCTACGATTGTGTATGTTAATGCTAATATAGTCGAGTCGACATGTGTCGTCAATTAGTTTCAATTATCCGAGCAATAACAAGTCGACCTACTTCTGCTAAGCATTTGTTTGGATCAATTAAGAACTCAGTTTGTTTACTTATAGTTGTCAATTTGAATCAGTAATGTAAAAGGAATGTTTTGTTTAAAGTTCTGAAATGGAGGGCATGTGCACTTGGCACAGCATGTGCATTGGTGCACCTCATGTGCCTTGTGCACAGCCTGTTTTCCTGCATAAAAGGGCTTTCAATTTTAAAATGGTTTGACAGCATATGCTGTCTGATATATTCTACTGCCCATACTTGCTTTTAGTTAATAAAATGGAAAAGTTAAATCTGCCAGGGAATGTGAATGGGGTCTAATACTTAATTAGCTAAAGTTGGGATTGAAAATGGAAGGCACATGGGAGGGGTATTGGTGATAATCTATCAGCCTGTAAAAGGGGTAATATGAAGGCTTATAAAAGGGAGGACATACAGAGATAAAAGAGGGCTGAAAAAAACACACAGAGAAATACACACACTGTGAGGATATAAGAGAAAAGGGGGAGCTGATAGAAGACAATAGAGGAGGAAAAGGGATACCATCTGATATTAGAGTAATACACAGAGAGAGGGAGATTGATAGATACAAAGATTTTGATACACACACACACACACACACAGATAGAGATTGATAATAAAGGGAGGGGAATACACTGATAGAAGAGGGATTTGATAAGAAAACAGGAAAAGAGAGTAGTCTGAAAACACACGGACAAAAATAGAACAAAGAGAGGCCTAACACAAAAAAGGGGAACTGCATTTTTCTCATCTTTGTCTTGATTCTCAACTAGTCTAGATGTGCCTGTTCCATATTGACTTATCCTGAGTCTTGTTTGAGATTACTGGTTGTGTGAAGTGTCAGTCCAGTTCTGGACCCATTCTGGTTAAAATCTGATTCCATATTGCTGGAATTTGCTACATTCTGCCATCTTTCATTGGTTCTAAGTTGCATTCTTGCACTGGGTTTTTGCTTCTATTTGGTTACCTGCTGTTGCTGCTGCTATTTGGTTTCCTGCTGCTGCTGACCTTTCTGCTTTATTTCTTCTTTGCATTTCAGTATTCAGTGTTCTCCAGGTACACATTTCAGATCCAATTTTGGTGTTAACTGTAACAATTCAAAAGCATGAAATGAAAGGAGTTCTTGAAGAAGATTTAGATGTCTGTTTCGTAATGTTTGTGATATACTGATTTCTGTTGTATAAATTGATTAGCGTGATTCAGTAATGAAAGATTAGTTAGATAATACTTAATCAAGTTTAGCCTCTTGCATCTTAGTTCATAGTTGTTTGCCAGTACAAGATGTAATAGTATAATATGTAGAATGCATGGATAATTGACATAGAATTTTTCGACCGGATTCCTGTTTAACTATAATGAGATGCATGCAATAGAGAACTTCTGTTTTTACGCAATGATGTTTGGTGTTATTTCTAGTTTTCCTTTATCAGAACCCGCTAGGCAGCATATAGAAGCACGTTCGAATCCCTATTAGTAATAAGACATAGTAGTTAGTTCCCTTAATCCAGCCTAAATAAGTCTAGTTAAATTCAATTCAAGAAATGTTTTGGACGCACGTATAGCATTGGGTCAATCTCGAATGTAACTTCTTTGTCCAATTGAAGCATGTTTCACAAGGTATGACACCTCTCCACTTTGTAAATAATCAATCAGAAATTGACAAGAATCCAGATTAGGCAAAAGCCTATAATTGAATTAGCATGTACCTTTTCTTCTAGTTTTAGAGACAAATGCATTAGAAATGTAGCCACTTTAGGATATCCTTTCTAAAATAGAGATGAGCCTCGCCAAATAAAAATGCAAAATTGCGGGGCCCTCAATAAATAACCATGATAATTATTTAGAATTCAGGATAGGCCATTTAATAAATTTCATGGCCTTCTACAAAATAATAACGCGTTAGACTCTTTAGGCGCGGCTTAATTAAATCATATTCTTAAATTCGGGTGCACATTGATGTGACCCAAATCCAAATCTCAACGAAGTCCAAATGTGTCGACGATCACGGGTGCATTGATTGTGACGTGGTTCGAGATGCATTTTCACGACGTTGCAATTCTATAAAAAATAAGTGATAATAATAAAAGCGGTTTAAACTTAATAAAAGCACATAAGTCACAACATGTATTTAAATCAGATATTTAGCCATTATAACAATTTAAGCGACCGTGCTAGAACCACGGGATTCGAGGGTGCCTAACACCTTCCCTCGGGTCAACAGAATTCCTTACTTAGAATTTCTGGTTCGCAGACTTCATTTGGAAAAGTCGAAAATCTCCTCGATTTGGGATTCAAGATAAACCGGTGACTTGGGACACCAAAAGCCAAACCTTTCCCAAGTGGCGACTCTGAATTAAATAAATAATCACATTTCGAATATTGTCACTTAAATTGGAAAAACTCCACTCGCTCATTTAACCCTTCGGGGCCGGGCGCGCAAAAAAGAGGTGTGACAGCTCTGGCGACTCCGCTGGGGAATAAACCTAGAACCACTGGTTCAGGGTTCAAGAATTCGAGCTTAGAATAATTGTTATATTTGGCTTTATTATCTGATCTTTATTACATGTTTTTGCATAACGTGCTAAAAGTTGTCTTTTACCGCTTTGATATTATCTGAACTGTATATAAACTGTGCCGAAACCCTTCTCTTCTTACCTCCGGGGAGAAGCTCGCTGGTCGAGACTCCCTATTCTGTTAGAGTCAATACCTGAAATAAGAAAGAGGTCGGACAAGTTACAAAGCCGGACGATCTCGCGGGTCCCCGGTACGTAGCCCCCTCCTCGACTCGAGTTGTTCGCTCGAGTACACAGTCTAGAACAAATACCCAGGTTACAAACTTAGAATAACTTGAGTTCATGCCGGATCCCTAGTAGGAACGTTTATTTGCATCATGTTGCATTTGACTTAGGGGACTCAACACAGAGGTTGGGTCCGTCTAGGACAGGCAACCTGAAATGAAGAAGACCACCCTGCTGCATCCTATTTGTTTTGTGCATTTATTTGCTTCGGTTCCGCATGCTGACCGGTTTCTAAAAAGGGGGAAAATAGCAGCGTAGGGAGATAATTACTTATTTTGGAAAAATAAAACCAATGTTCAAGTATTGTCAAAACCTCGCCGGATTTCTTCTAAAAAAAAATGAAAACAAATTTGTCTTTTTATTGAGAATTATTAAAAAAAAAATAATAATATAATTTTTTTTATCACTTTCAAAATAAAAAAAAAGAGTATTTATTTTTTTTAAAAAAAAAATAGTTTCTTTAATCTTTATCTCTTTTCAAAAATAATAATAAAAAATGCTTATTCTTGATTTCTAGGTTTATTTGATTTTCTCTATTCATGATAGGCCCGAACTACGCCGGTTTGATTCTCACCGGATGTGAGATACGTAGGCAACCCTCGTCGGGTTCAACCCCCATTTTGCTAAAATAGCCAAAATCAAAAAATATGTTTCAAATTTTTAAAGAGTCATAAATAAGTCAGGTGATGCTGTTTTGTCATAAATAGCCGAATGTTCCCGAAAGGGACGCCGGAAGGCTAACTTTGCATAAACAGCCACCTTTGGGTCATTTTAAGGTTTAGTCCAGTTGACCCACACAACCTTAAAATCTTCGTCCCCGAGGCGTTGAAAGGTCGTGTTGGCAATATTGAGTTTTCTAATTTGAAAAAAAAAACGATAAAAAGAGTCGTAAATAAATAGGGTGACGCTGTTTTGTCATGAATAGCCAAATGTTCCCGAAAGGGACGCCGGAAGGCTGACTTTGCATAAATAGCCACTTTTGGGTTTTGTTTAGCATTTTTAGACCCACACAGCCTTAAAATCTTCATCCCCGAAGTGCTTAAAGGCCGTGTTCAAAACTTGGTCCCCTCTGTAAAATATTTTGAGTCAGTCATTTTTGTTAAAATCACCTTAATAAATGTGCAGGATGAGCACGATGCAAAATGAACATTTTTCAATAATGACCAAAATCCCTGTCAAGTTACGGCTATGGTGGAATGATCTAGGTGTTGAAGGACAAAATGAGGTTAAGAAATATCTGAAAGGTCTTGTGGGTCTGTTGGAAATCCAGCCTCGGGGAGATATCATAAGAGCTTTGGTTACCTATTGGGACCCGGCGCACAATGTTTTCCATTTCTCTGATTTTGAGCTCACCCCAACTTTGGAAGAAATGGCCGGATACATCGGGAATACTGAACTTCCGTTGAGGGAAAAATACTTGGTCGCCCCAAGAGTCGTCACGGTACATCGGTTCCTGGATTCATTGAAAATACCTAGAACAGTCCACAACCCGGATCTAGCAGCCGGATTCTGTACTCCATGCTTCATATATGATAGATACGGTCACGAGGGGGGATTCAATAATCCAATCAACAAACTGTGCAGCAAAGGAGTTCGTCAGAAGTGGGACGAGCACAGACGGGTGGCGTTCATGATAACGTTTCTGGGTCTTCTGGTATTTCCCAGGAAAGATGGAAACATTGATTTGAAGATATCTGGGGTCGTCAGCACTTTACTCACGCAAAGTGACAGTACTCTCGCGCCAATGGTGGTATCTGACATCTTTCGAGCTCTTACAGCTTGTAAAGCCGGGGGAAATTTCTTTGAAGGTTGTAACTTGCTCCTACAGCTATGGATGATCGAGCACCTCTGCCATCATTCTGAGATTTTGAGCCATGGTTCCCCGAAAAAGACCCGCATAGAAGAATCTTACACGAGAACCAAAGAGATCATTTTGCCCGAAGGAGTCCTGGCATGGACCTCATTCTTTCAAACTCTTACTGCCAGCCAAATACAATGGACGCTGGGATGGTTGCCTGTTGATGAGATCCTATATATGTCTGCAGCTAAAACTCATTTCTTACTGATGGGGCTTAAGAGCATTCAACCTTACGCACCCTGCCGAGTTTTAAGACAGTTCGGAAGATGCCAGACAGTACCTCATGAGGAAGATCTAAGCACTCAAGCAGTTGAGATAAGTCCTAACGGACAGTTCCCAGAAGCAAAGATTCGCCAAATCTGGAATGAGGGTCAATATTTGAAATCAGATACTTGCGTGCGGGATCGAGCCAAAGGAGAGACGGCGCCAGGATACCTTGCATGGTATAGAAGGGAACTTGAGCATGAAAGGCCAGCTAAGAGACCCCACATCCGGAATTTCACCGAGTCATCGCAAAGGCATTGGGATTGGTTAGCAAAGGAAAGAGGCTATTGTGCCGAAATCAGCAGGTTAAAGCAACAAGTAGAAGGCATGAAATACGAGCACAACGTGCAAATTGCTACCGATCTGGGAGAGCGGAACAGGTTAATTCAAGAAAATGAAATGCTCAGAGCCCAGATCAAACAGATAAGGTTGGATGCAGATAAACAGCCAAGGCGTCGATCAGACGAGCAGCTGATAAAAAGTCTAAAAAGCGAGATCAGAGAATGGCAAAATGATTTGGAAAAATCTGAAAACATCATAGCAGAGCTCAAAGCACAGTGGGATACAAGAGCAGATAAGCATCGTCGATACCTGAATCAATT
Organism: Nicotiana sylvestris; assembly: GCF_000393655.2. NCBI lineage: Eukaryota > Viridiplantae > Streptophyta > Magnoliopsida > Solanales > Solanaceae > Nicotiana > Nicotiana sylvestris. The sequence goes on from NC_091064.1 coordinate 208,535,263, forward strand.
GGAAGGCGACCACGAAAAAACTGTTGCTAAAGTAAAGAGAGAGATGGCTGCACTTGAGATCAAAGCAGCTAATCAGGCCAAGGATTTCCAAATCGAGAGCAGATACTGGTACGACTCAATAGCCCAGATGAAGTTGGAAGTACGACGACTAAAGCATCAGCATGTACAAGATGCTCAAGTCTTCAAGATATGCAGTGATCAGATAAAACGCCTGTTTGTAGAGAAGAAGCAAACCAGAGATAGGATCAAGGCCATTGCCCATGCCATCACCAGACGATGTCTATGATGTGAGAACATGTCCAGCGTTACAGTCCTCTCGGCAGTAATGGGTTATGTCAAGCAGACTATGCACGAGCTGGAGCAACTTGAGAGGGATCTCACGCCTAAGACCGCGGCGAGGCCGAACGATGCCCCGCGGAAACCAATTTTTAAAACCATAATGCACTCATAAGTCAAATCTGTATCTTAGCACTTTCTGCCCGTTTTTCCCATCAGGGTGATTCTTAGTCTATTTTTTGAGTCTAGGTTTATTTTCAAAGTTTGCTCTTTCTTTTGCAAAATGTATCTTGTAATAGAACGTTTCAACAATAAAGAGGTTGTTTCTTTTACGCTCATTTGTGTTTTTCGAACTACGTAATGATCTGATTCACATAGGCATCGTGATACGTAGGCAATCCTCATCGGATCCGGTCTCATTTCTTTTACTGCATAATAATAAAAAAAAACATAAAAGAAAAACAAAAGAGAAAAAGAAAAAGAAAAGAAAAGAAGGGGAAAAACTAATAAGAGGAAAAATGCCGGAATGACGCATGCTCTCGTGGCAAACATATAGTAATCCACTTAACTGTATAGGTGCATCATGCCCAACGTGAGATTAACTATCTGTTATTTGCTACAAATTAACCGTGCGTTTGTCATTAAGCATTTCCAGGGTTTTGAAAGGACGGTTGGTTTGGTGAAAGTCTGGCCTCGCACTCATATTTCACGAGGTCAAGGAGAAGTGTTCAACTACCTGTTGTTAGGGCCAGAAGCAGTACTCACACTTACTTCACCAGGTCAAAAGGAAGTGTGGAAATGTCTTCAGAAATTCCATTGCAAACGATCCCTGTTTCTGAGGAAAGCTCAATCTCAGCCGTCCTCACACCTGAATCCGCAACTGCAGAGGAAAATAGAATCCTACGGCTCCGCATGTTGGAAATGTTGGACGATTGGAACAATGGGAAAGAGCCGCCTAGTGTCGTCCCCGGATTTCCTGAATTATCCTCCAGGTCAAGTGGGACTTCTAATGTCCCCATAAATTATCCTGCTACCCCATTCGGGTACCCAGCCACCTCATCCTTCTCCGCTGGATCTCCTTCTGAGCCTCATCCCCGAATGTCGGCCACTGATGCAAGCATGAACATCTTTGCTGCATCGCCTTGCCCGGTTACGGCACAGCCCACCACGTACAAGCCAAGCTTTGACTCATCCTCTTTTACATTCCAAGCACCATCGTTCTCAATGGAACCAACTAGGTTCGCTACCAGTACTAATCCTCTACCGCCTCAGTGCGAGCTCGCACCAGGGCAGGATCAGAACCCCAGATTTACAGAACAAAATGAAATTGCCAAGAGAATGAGAAACCTTGAACAAAGCTTGAAGAATATGCAAGGATTGAGTGGACAAAAGAGCGTCTCTTACGCCGACCTGTGCATGTTCCCTCACGTGCACCTGCCAACGGGTTTCAAGACCCCCAAGTTTGAGAAATACGATGGGCACGGTGACCCCATTGCACATCTTAAGAAATACTGCAACCAATTGCGGGGAGCCGGCGGAAAAGAAGAACTGCTAATGGCATATTTTGGGGAAAGTCTAGTAGGGATAGCTTCGGAATGGTATATGGATCAGGAAATGTCCCGATGGCATATATGGGATGATCTCGCCAGAGATTTTGTAAAACAATTCCAGTATAACATCGACATTGCGCCAGACCGAAACTCTCTGTCAAATTTGAAGAAGAAGCCTTCGGAAAGCTTTAGAGAGTATGCTATTAAGTGGCGTGAACAGGCGTCGAGAGTGAAGCCTCCCATGGATGAAGTGGAAATGGTCACTACCTTTCTCTAGGCTCAAGAGTCTGACTATTTCCAAAACATGATGTCAGCCATGGGTAAGCCATTCGCGGAAGCGATCAAGATTGGAGAGATGGTGGAAAATGGTTTGAAAACAGGTAGGATTCTGAGTCAAGCGGCCATAAGGGCAACCTCTCAGGCCGTCCAAAGCGGGTCTGGAGGAATGACAAGGGGGAATAAGAAAGAAGAAACGACTATGGCAGCCTCCGAAGCAAGGGAGTATCGTCATCCCAGGCCCCATTTTCCGGAAAGAGCCCCACATCACTACTACCCCCACTCAAATTTGGCATATGCTCATCAACCTTATATGGTCATGAATGCCCAACCTTATAACCATCCACCACAACAAGCCAACCGAGGCCCAGCTCCACCTCCCAGAAATCAGCCTCCTTACCGCAACCACTATAACCCACAACCCCCGCAGAATAACTACCGCCCCCAGGAGCCACCTCGACGGCGGACTTTCACGCCCATCGGTGAACAATACTCTACTTTGTTCCCTAAGCTAGTCCAGTTGGGTTTCTTGCAACCAATTCCCCAAACAAGGCAAAACCCAACATCGCCTTCTTACAAAGCCGGAGTCAGATGCGCCTATCATTCAGGGGCCGAGGGACATGATACAAACGACTGCTGGTCATTGAAAAGAGTGGTCGAAAATCTGATAGAGCAAGGGAAGATAGTGCTAAGGGACGAGGAGATCCCGAATGTAACTAACAATCCACTACCTGCTCACAATAATGGGCCGCTGATCGGAATGATTTGTGAAGACAAAGAGTTCGACCCTGCTCTGAAAGCCATAATTGCCATTGTCGACACAGGAAAGAGGCCTGAAACGAACCAGAAACCAGAAAAGGGGGAAGAGGCCAAAGTTGTAAAGAAAGTGCTTGAGAAGAAGGTGGAGAAGAAAGTGGTACCAGCAAAAGGTGGAGTTCTTTACATACCACGAGGTCAAGCTGAGAAGACGCGGAACTCCGGGATCAAAAAGACGAAACCTATGTATGTGCCAAAAGGGGCCTATGTGGTCCGGGGGACGATTCAACCACCTCGGCTGAATGAGCCAGTGGTTATCGGACGCGTGCCACAAAAGCCAATAACCAACCCATCCACAGTGCCGTGGAATTATCAAAAGATTTTGGTGACGTACAAAGGTAAAGAGGTCATGGGAGAACTTCCAGAAAATACTTTCATTGGAAGGTATTCAAATACCCAAGAACTGGACAACGCCACACAAAGGCGCTTCCCTCCGAAGAAGCCCGTGAGTGTTGAAGAAGCGGAAATGTTCTTCCAACAAATGAAAATGCCGGATTACGAAGTGATAGATCAGCTGCGCAAGTACCCTGAGCAAGTATCCATGTTGTCATTATTGATAAGGTCAACCGAGCATCAAAAGATCCTGCTGAAAACCCTGAATGAAGCATATGTACCAGTTGAAACCTCGGTGGAGCAACTAGAGCGGATGACAGAGAGATTCTTCGCCGTCAACCAAATCTCTTTCAGCAAGAATGATTTACCCCCGGAAGGAGCAGCACACAACAAGGCCTTGCATTTAACAGTTAAATGCGAGGACTATTATGTCAAGCGGGTAATGTTGGACGGGGGATCAGGTGTTGACATTTGCCCGCTCTCCACACTACAAAGGATGGAAATTGGGACCGGAAGGATCCGACCCAACAATGTCTGTGTAAGAGCTTTCGACGGCATCAAAAGAGATACCATGGGAGAAATAAACCTGCTGTTGGTCATAGGACCAGTCGAATTTCGAGTAACCTTCCAGGTTATCGACATGGACACATCCTACAATTTTCTCCTTGGCAGACCTTGGATCCACGCGGCAGGAGCCGTTCCTTCCACGCTTCACCAGATGGTAAAGTTCGAGTATGAAGACCGAGAGATCGTGGTCCACGGGGAAGACGAGCATGCCATTTATCGGGACCCATCCATCCCTTACCTCGAACCAAGAGAAGGAAGCGAACATATGGTCTATCAAGCTTTCGAGGTGGTAATGGTAGAGCAGCACGAAGAGGGAATACCCTGCCCCCAGCCTTTCTTGTCTAACGCCTCGTTTATGGTGGCCAAAGAAATGATCCGGCACGGATTTAGGCCAGGGAAGAGGCTTGGACGAACCCTTCAGGGAATAACAGAACCTATTACTTTGCCAATCATTAAGAAACCTTTCAGACTAGGTTTCAAACCTACTCCAGCGGACGAAGAATTGGCAAAGAAAAGGAGAAATGAGGGTTGGAAGTTACCTCAACCACTGCCGGATTTATACGCAACTTTCATCGGGCCGAGGTACATTGAAGAAGAAGATGATGAGGTCTTCACCGCTGAGGAAATCGAGGAGATATGTGGGGCAATGAGAGAGATGCTCTATGAGGTCCACATGGTTCAACCAGGTGAAGGCACAAGCACTGCTGAGATGCTGTACATGGGTCCGAGCGCCCAACTTCAAAACTGGGAGGCCACGCCATTCCCGACTAGGCGGAAGTCCGGGTAGACCTGTCCTGCCACCTTTCCTGTGTCACAAGTTACCCCCAGGACATAACTTGAACATTTTCTTCTTTTCAATTGTTGCGTTGAATTCCTAGTTGTAAACATTGTTGTCTTCCAACTTTCCAAAGAAAATAAGAAAAAAAATCATCATTGCTTTCCTATTCTTTCTTTTGTTCTGATTTTTATCATTTTTCCTTTTATCTTTCTTTTCAGTCCTAATAATGCGGCTTTAAATATGACATGCTTGCGGACTTCACGCCTAGATCACAATGAGTTATTTAACTGCGAATTAATGAACCCAGAACCAGAATATGACGCGGAAGAGGCTTTTAGGGAGATAAACCGAGAGTTGGAATATTTCGAGAATAAACCTAAGCCAAATCTGAATGACACTGAACCGGTAAATTTAGGAACCCCGGAAGAAATCCGGGAGACCAAGATAAGCATTCACACGGACAAGAAAACGCGAGAGGCGATAATTCAACTTCTTTTTGAATTCAAAGACGTGTTTGCTTGGTCATATGATGACATGCCGGGACTAGGTGTTGATCTAGTGGTTCATAAATTGCCGATTCATCCTGATTGTCCTCCAGTTCAACAAAAGCAACGAAAGTTCAAAACTGAGGTCAGTGACAAGATTAAGGAGGAGATCACCAAGCAACTGAAAACAGGAGTGATCCGGGTAGTCCAATATACAACATGGTTGGCGAATGTGGTTCCAGTACCCAAAAAGGACGGGAAAACTCGGGTATGTGTAGATTACCGAGATCTGAACAGAGCAAGTCCTAAAGATAATTTCCCGCTGCCCAACATCCACATCCTCGTTGATAATTGTGCCAAACACGAGATACAGTCTTTTGTAGATTGTTATGCTGGGTATCATCAGGTACTGATGGATGAAGAGGACGCCGAGAAAACTGCCTTCACCACGCCTTGGGGCACCTACTGTTACCGGGTCATGCCATTTGGTCTGAAGAATGCTGGGGCTACTTACATGAGGGCCATGACTGCCATTTTCCATGACATGATGCATCAGGAAATAGAGGTGTACGTGGATGATGTGATAGTCAAGTCCAGGACGCAGGATAATCACATCCAAGACTTGAGGAAGTTTTTCGAGAGATTAAGGAAGTATGACTTGAAGCTAAATCCAGCCAAATGCGCCTTCGGAGTTCCGTCGGGCAAACTTTTGGGTTTCATCGTAAGCAGAAGAGGAATCGAGCTAGATCCAACTAAGATAAAATCTATCAGAGATTTGCCTCCCCCAAGAACAAAGAAAGACGTGATGAGTCTGTTGGGCAGGTTGAACTACATCAGTCGGTTTATTGCCCAGCTGACAAGCACGTGTGAGCCCATATTCAAGCTGTTAAGGAAAGACGCGGCAATCAAATGGACAACTGAGTGTCAAGAACCTTTGATAAAGTCAAAGAATATCTTTCGAATCCCCCGGTCTTGGTCCCTCCGGAACCAGGAAGGCCACTTTTCTTGTATCTGACAGTCTTGGAGAATTCTTTCGGCTGCGTCCTCGGGCAACACGACGTAACCGGAAAGAAGGAGCAAGCAATCTACTACTTGAGCAAGAAATTCACCGGCTACGAGGCCAAATACACTCTGCTGGAAAGGACATGCTGCGCTCTCACATGGGTTGCTCAAAAGCTGAGACATTATCTCCAAGCCCACACTACGTTCCTCATAAGCAGGTTGGATCCTTTGAAGTATATATTTCAGAAACCAATGCCTACTGGGAGACTGGCTAAATGGCAAATCTTGCTTACGGAATTCGACATAGTTTATGTCACCCGCACGGCGATGAAAGCCCAGGCGTTAGCAGATCATTTGGCCAAAAATCCGGTTGATGAGGAATACCAGCCATTGGATACCTACTTTCCAGATGAAGAGGTAAACACCGTAGAAGTGATCTCGGAGGAAGCACATGTTTGGAAGATGTTCTTTGACGGAGCCGTGAACGCCAAGGGTGTAGGGATTGGGGCAATATTGATCTCGCCTTTCGGTCAGCATTATCCCGCCACAGCTAAACTTCGTTTCTTTTGCACAAATAATACAGCTGAGTATGAAGCCTGCATCATGGGCATGCATATGGAAATCGATCAGGATGTCGAAAACTTACTGATTATGGGAGATTCTGACCTGATCATCCGGCAATCTCAAGGCGAATGGGAAACTCGGGATGTCAAACTTATCCCGTACCGACAACATGTGGAGGACCTCAGCAAGCGCTTTACATCAATAGAATTCAGGTACATTCCGAGGTGTCACAATGAACTGGCAGATGCACTTGCTACTTTGGCTTCAATGCTACCCTACCCGGGCAACGCCCACGTCGATCCTTTGGAAATCCAAATCAAGGAAAGACACGGTTACTGCAGTGTAATCGAGGCGGGATCAAATACGCAGCCTTGGTACCATGACATCAAGAGGTTCCTGAAGACGCAAGAATACCCCGAGCACGCTACTGGAGATCAAAAGAGGACCATTAGGCGACATGCAAGTGGTTTCTTTTTGAGCGGTGAATTGTTATATAAGAGGACTCCGGACCTCAATCTCCTAAGATGTGTCGATATCGAGGAGGCAAGAAAGATCATGCACGAAGTACACGCAGGTGTGTGCGGACCTCACATGAACGGGTATGTCTTAGCGAAGAAAATCCTTCGAGCAGGTTATTACTGGATGACCATGGAAAAGGATTGCTTTAGCTTCGTTCGGAAGTGTCATCAGTGTCAGGTGCACGGTGATTTGATTCATGCACCTCCCACGGAACTGCATCCCATGTCCGCACCATGGCCATTTGTCGCCTGGGGCATGGACGTCATTGGACCAATTGAACCAAAGGCCTCGAACGGACACAGGTTTATACTGGTTGCCATAGACTACTTTACGAAATGGGTAGAGGCTGTCACTCTCAAGTCGGTCACTAAGAAAGCTGTGGTGGATTTTGTACACTCAAATCTTATCTGTCGCTTCGGTATTCCTACGACTATCATTACAGATAACGCAGCAAACTTGAACAGTCACTTGATGGGAGATGTGTGCGAGCAATTCAAGATAACGCAAAGGAATTCCACTCCTTATCGGCCAAAAGCCAATGGTTCCGTGGAAGCGACAAACAAAAACATCAAGAAGATTTTGAGGAAAACGATCCAAAGTTCCCGACAGTGGCATGAGCAGTTACCTTTTGCATTATTGGGGTACCGTACTACGGTACGCACATCGGTGGGAGCGACTCCTTATCTTTTGGTTTATGGGACCGAGGCGGTAATACCGGCAGAAGTAGAAATTCCTTCGCTTCGAATCATTGTCGAAGCAGAAATCGAGGACAGCGAGTGGGTCAAGACTCGGTTAGAGCAATTGACGTTGATTGATGAAAAGCGGATGGCCGCGGTCTGTCACGGACAGTTATACCAACGAAGGATGGCCCGTGCTTACAACAAGAAAGTCCGACCCCGGAATTTCGAAGTGGGACAATTGGTACTGAGGCGTATTCAGCCGCATCATGAAGAAGCAAAAGGAAAGTTTGCCCCAAATTGGAAAGGCCCATACATCGTAAGGAAAATATTGCCAAGATGAGCATTGTATCTAGGTGATATCGAAGGAAATGACCCCGACACAGCAGTAAATGCAGATGCAATCAAGAGGTACTACGTCTAAATCATACTCCAGTGGTCTTGACACGTTTGAAAATGGCGAAGGTTTTATTCCCCACTACTCCCCAAACACTACCCAATTCCCTCTACCAACTTTTGAGCCGCTTACAAAACCAAAAAAAACAAAGAAAAAAAAAACAAAACCAAAAAAAAAAAAAATAAAAAAATAAAATTTGATTAAGGCCTGAACTACGTTTGACTTGATTCCGAAAGGATACGTAGGCAGCCTCTCCCTGAGGTTCAGTCACACCAACAATAAAATCCCATTCACCCTGAAATTGAAAACCGGGGCGCGTCAAGCAGTTGAGAGGTTAGTATCACTACCTTTCCTTACCAAGCACAAGCCTTCAAATCAATTACCAAATATGGTGGGGAACAAATAAGCATCACAAATGAAGACCAGCACACTCTGAATTGAGAGAGATAAAATGAGAGAGTCTCGGCGGTGAAAACCTTCGGGCACCACGAGGCGACGGGAGTAGAGAGACCAAAATGAGAGAGCTTGTTTAGTAAAACTCGCAAAGAGTGCTATCAAGCGATGACAGGAAGAGAAATGAGAGAGGTCAGCCAGCGAAAACCCGCAAAGGGCGCTGTTGGCCGAAAAAGAATGACGCCACCCCAAGAAAGTTTCGGCAGAGTGCCACCAGTTTGGAATCACAGATCCGTTCTGGTTCAGGAAAACGCAAGCTCTTAGAAGGTCAGACGTCCAGTCCAAAAAGCATGTCATGTCATTTAAAGCCAGCGTTATCTTCCTCAGATAAGTCTTTCTCATCCCGAAAAGGGTATTCCTTTTCTGATTTGTTTTCCCCTTTCTTTGTTTCTTTTCGAAACCCTTTTGCATTTTAACCCCAAGTTCAGGACACACCGGAAAGGACAGGTGGCATGGTTTGTTTGCACGGAATCCCGTCTCATGAAGGAAAGCGCCTCATCTCGTTGGTATGATTCCCCAAGCATGATGAATCATGACGTTTGATGGCGTTTCAGAGTAAAGAGGAAAGAGAGAAATCTTGAAATCTTCCCCAGCAAGTCCGCCTTCGGACAAACCCCCACAGAGTCTCCCCCTGTACAAAACCCCACAGAGTTTCTCCTTTTGTACAATCTCCCACAAAGTCTTCCCAGTAAAAAAAAAAAAAATCCCCGTTGGAATTTCATCAGCACATCCCCAGAGAGTCCTTTTGTAAATATTCCCCAACAAGCTTACCCCAACAAACCCTGGAAAACCCGTTTTGAAACAAAAACCCAGCATACCCCATTGTACAGAATCCGCACAAAGAATCCACTTTGTAAATATTCCCCCCACAGAGCTTCCTTTTGTACAAATTCCCACAGAACACCTCCAATAAAATCCCCATTGAGAACCTTCAATCAAAACGGGACAAAAAAAGAAAAAAAGAGGCCTTACGAGGCAAATCCTCGCAGAATCTGGAAATACAAGCCTGAGCGGTCTAAATGTTTCGCCTTTCGAATCAAATCAATGGCGGGACTTCGCAACAGAAATAGAGACGCAACAAAGCAATTGGGAACGATCAAGGTCACCAAACCAACCGTCGTTTCCGAACTAACAATTGTTCTTTGTCTGAAAAGTTGAAACAGGAATAATCCAGGACAACCATGCAAGAAGCAGGTGTCGCCCAAAAAAGAAGGTACATGGGTACAAGAAACATTTTGGCAATAAGGAATTCACTCGAAAGGTAAGTTTCCACGAAACTCACTTTTATCCTCTACTAAAACAAGAAAATTCAAAAAAAAAAGAAGGAGATCGTTTAGTATTCTCGAACTTTGTCCCCAGCCAGTCAGCATTAGGGTTTTAAACCCTAAACTGAATTTTTCCTTTAGTCAGCATTAGGGTTTTAAACCCTAAACTGAACTTTTTTCTTTCAGCCAGCATTAGAGTTATAAACTCTAAACTGAGCTTTTTCATGCAATCAGCATTAGGGTTTTAAACCCTAAACTGAATTTTCCTTTTAGTCAGCATTAGGGTTTTAAACCCTAAACTGAACTTTTTCCTTTCAGCCAGCATTAGAGTTTTAAACTCTAAACTGAGCTTTTTCATGCAATCAGCATTAGGGTTTTAAAACCCTAAACTGAATTTTCCTTTTAGTCAGCATTAGGGTTTTAAACCCTAAACTGAACTTTTTCCTTTCAGCCAGCATTAGGGTTTTAAACCCTAAAACTGAGCTTTTCCATGCAATCAGCATTAGGGTTTTAAACCCTAAACTGAATTTTCCTTTTAGTCAGCATTAGGGTTTTAAACCCTAAACTGAACTTTTTCCTTTTAGCCAGCATTAGGGTTTTAAACCCTAAACTGAGCTTTTCCATGCAATCAGCATTAGGGTTTTAAACCCTAAACTGAACTTTTTCCTTTCAGCCAGCATTAGAGTTTTAAACTCTAAACTGAGCTTTTTTCATGCAATCAGCATTAGGGTTTTAAACCCTGAACTGAATTTTCCTTTTAGTCAGCATTAGGGTTTTAAACCCTAAACTGAACTTTTTCCTTTCAGCCAGCATTAGGATTTTAAACCCTAAACTGAGCTTTTCCATGCAATCAGCATTAGGGTTTTAAACCCTAAACTGAATTTTCCTTTTAGTCAGCATTAGGGTTTTAAACCCTAAACTGAACTTTTTCCTTTTAGTCAGCATTAGGGTTTTAAACCCTAAACTGAACTTTTTCCTTTCAGCCAGCATTAGGGTTTTAAACCCTAAACTGAGCTTTTCCATGCAATCAGCATTAGGGTTTTAAACCCTAAACTGAACTTTTTCCTTTCAGCCAGCATTAGGGTTTTAAACCCTAAACTGAGCTTTTCCATGTAATCAGCATTAGGGTTTTAAACCCTAAACTGAACTTCTTCCTTTTAGTCAGCATTAGGGTTTTAAACTCTAAACTGAGCTTTTTCTTTTAGTCAGCATTAGGGTTTTAAACCCTAAACTGAACTTTTTCCTTTCAGCCAGCATTAGAGTTTTAAACTCTAAACTGAGCTTTTTCATGCAATCAACATTAGGGTTTTAAACCCTAAACTGAATTTTCCTTTTAGTCAGCATTAGGGTTTTAAACCCTAAACTGAACTTTTTCCTTTCAGCCAGCATTAGAGTTTTAAACTCTAAACTGAGCTTTTTCATGCAATCAGCATTAGGGTTTTAAACTCTAAACTGAGCTTTTCCATGCAATCAGCATTAGGGTTTTAAACCCTAAACTGAATTTTCCTTTTAGTCAGCATTAGGGTTTTAAACCCTAAACTGAACTTTTTCCTTTCAGCCAGCATTAGGGTTTTAAACCCTAAACTAAGCTTTTCCATGCAATCAGCATTAGGGTTTTAAACCCTAAACTGAACTTTTTCCTTTCAGCCAACATTAGAGTTTTAAACTCTAAACTGAGCTTTTTCTTTCAGTCAGCATTAGGGTTTTAAACCCTAAACTGAATTTTCCTTTTAGTCAGCATTAGGGTTTTAAACCCTAAACTGAACTTTTTCCTTTCAGCCAGCATTAGGGTTTTAAACACTAAACTGAGCTTTTCCATGCAATCAGCATTAGGGTTTTAAACCCTAAACTGAATTTTCCTTTTAGTCAGCATTAGGGTTTTAAACCCTAAACTGAACTTTTTCCTTTTAGTCAGCATTAGAGTTTTAAACTCTAAACTGAGCTTTTTCATGCAATCAGCATTAGGGTTTTAAACCCTAAACTGAATTTTCCTTTTAGTCAGCATTAGGGTTTTAAACCCTAAACTGAACTTTTTCCTTTCAGCCAGCATTAGAGTTTTAAACTCTAAACTGAGCTTTTTCATGCAATCAGCATTAGGGTTTTAAACCCTAAACTGAATTTTTCTTTTAGTCAGCATTAGGGTTTTAAACCCTAAACTGAACTTTTTCCTTTCAGCCAGCATTAGAGTTTTAAACTCTAAACTGAGCTTTTTCATGCAATCAGCATTAGGGTTTTAAACCCTAAACTGAACTTTTGCCTTGTAGTCAGCATTAGGGTTTTAAACCCTAAACTGAGCTTTTTCCTTTCAGCCAACATTAGGGTTTTAAACCCTAAAACTGAGCTTTTTCATGCAATCAGCATTAGGGTTTTAAACCCTAAACTGAGCTTTTTCATTTAGTCAGCATTAGGGTTTTAAACCCTAAACTGAACTTTTTCCTTCCAGCCAGCGTTATGGTTTTAAACCCTAAACTGAGTTTTTCCATGCAATCAGCATTAGGGTTTTAAACCCTAAACTGAACTTTTCCTTTAATCAGCATTAGGGTTTTAAAACCCCAAACTGAATTCTTCCTTTGTTCGGCATTAGGGTTTTAAACCCTGAACTGAACCTTTCCCCAGCTAGTCGGTATTAGGGCTCCAACCCTGAACTGAGCATGCATATCCTCTTTCATCAATTTTATGAATTTCCTAGCGAATAATTAACGAAATTTTCCTAGTGAAACTGGGGCAGAAAATTTCGTTCGTTTGTTTTCTCCCGCAGGTCTGACCTCGAGCCACATGGATCGAAATTACCCACGAGATGAGTCCCAGTTCGGAATCAAAGAAGAAAAAAGAAAAAAAGATGTCCCGAGATATCGGAGTAAATGGAAGGCGGATTGACTCCAACATTTGACTAAGGTCCTGAACCCTGCCAATCGCGCCTCACTCAGTATCCCGGAGATTAAAGAAGTCGCCGCAACTCGCAAGCATCAAGATTCAGATCAGAGTCTGCAAGCAGAATCAGCTAAGACCCAAGATCAAGTCGTAAAAGAATCATAGATAGGAATCTTGTAACTAGCAGTTGACATGCATATAAGTAGTTAGTTCAGTTTCTAATTTTCGTTTGGTTGTAATAAGGCGGTCAGTGACAACAGCAACAGCAGTAGCAGCAAGCATTGCAATCCCATGGTAGTCCCAGCTACCAAAACTTCTCGAACTACATTGACCTGATTCCTGTTTAGCCCAGGATATGTAGGAAATCTTTGAAGCAAGATTCGGTCAGATCTTTCAAAAAAAAAAACATGCTTCATACGGAGTGGTCCATAGGCAAAAATCGCTCATACACGCTCACTTTATCTTTGCACGAAAACTCTTCGTGTTTCCGAACAAAGAGGGGCAGCTGTGAGCACGTGATTTTTGTTTTTGCGCGACAGTCGCTCCAAAAGAATAAAAATTGGTCCTGCTGTACAATTTTTGGATTTCTGTGCGGCACTTTGTTGATTTATTTGTGACTTCGGCCCATTTTTATTTATTTACTTTATTAAAACAAAATTCAAAAAAATGTGTACGTATCATGCATAATCTGAACCGTAACATGGTTTAAATAGAAAAGCATAAACATGCATCTTTGTCCGTGATTTTGTTTTGTTTAATTTTACTTGTTTTGAAATATTTTAGTGTGTGTGCAAATAATTGTATTGAGTGTGTATTTAATTTTAAATTTGATTTTTTGTTTAGTTTTAAAATAAATAAGAAAAAGAAATAAAAAAAAAAAAGAGAAAGGACCCCTTCTTCTTCCGGATTGGGCCAATTTAATAAAATTGGCCCAAACAAACAATGCCCAAAACCCAGGCCTGCCCGGTCCAGACCACTTAGTACCCAGGGTGTCCAAACGACGTCGTTTGGATCGTGCCTGATCTGGGCCATTGATCTCAGATTGATCAACGGTCAAGATCACATTTCCCATACCCACGAACAAAACCCGACCCGTTCCACCCGGACCAACCCAAACCCCCATTAGTTGAAACGACACCGTTTCCCCTAAGCCCTTAGATCCAAGCCATTGATTTCAGTTGATCCAACGGCTGAAATTAACCCACCCATTCCATATATAAACCCTTTAACCTTACCCTGCCCCCCATCCGACACCCCAACCTCCGTCTTCAACCTCACCCCCATCAAACCCTAGAGCCGCCCCTGTATCCCCCACCATGAAAACCGGCGGCATGAACGCCGGTGACCTTCACCTTAACACCATAGAACCCCCTCACCACCCTGAACATAGACCTGTTGACCGCTTAGTTCGAATCATCCCCTAGGTCCTCGAATCTTCATTTGAAGATTCGAGTCAAAACTCGGTTTACACCAAACAACCCCAGCTTCACACCAGACACTCCCCAGACCCTCCTCGTGACCAAACCATACTTGGTTTGGTCCGAATCTGATCAGGGAAGCATGAATCCCAGATCTGAGTTTTGAAAATTTGTAGTTCTTCATCACTGGTCCATGTCCGTCCGAGCCAAAGAGATTAAGGTCTAATGGACCTTAATCGAAGTGTTTCTCATCTGAGAAACACTTCGATTAAAGTCCGTTCAGCCTTAAGAAAGGGCTGTCCAAATCCGAGTTCAAACTTTCAACTTTTCAAGTTTTAAGGTGAGTCTGCTTTCTTCCCTTTATTTGTTTTGGTCCATGTGAGTGATTAAATGTCTGTTCATGTTTTGTTTCAATTTGTGTCTTTGAATTTTTACCAACTTCTGTTTGTCCACCTTTCCTGAACCACTGTGTTTGTTTGAACCCCTCCTATTCTGATAAGACATGTGTATTGGTTGTATTCCAAATTTGTACTGACTAGTTGACTCCTCGAGTGCATTTCTGCTTAGTCAGTATAATTCGAACCATTGTATCAATACTGTTTAAATGTCTGATTTTTGGCTACGATTGTGTATGTTAATGCTAATATAGTCGAGTCGACATGTGTCGTCAATTAGTTTCAGTTATCCGAGCAATAACAAGTCGACCTACTTCTGCTAAGCATTGTTTGGATCAATTAAGAACTCAGTTTGTTTACTTATAGTTGTCAATTTGAATCAGTAATGTAAAAGGAATGTTTTGTTTAAAGTTCTGAAATGGAGGGCATGTGCACTTAGCACAGCATGTGCATTGGTGCACCTCATGTGCCTTGTGCACAGCCTGTTTTCCTGCATAAAAGGGCTTTCAATTTTAAAATGGTTTGACAGCATATGCTGTCAGATATATTCTACTGCCCATACTTGCTTTTAGTTAATAAAATGGAAAAGTTAAATCTGCCAGGGAATGTGAATGGGGTCTAATACTTAATTAGCTAAAGTTGGGATTGAAAATGGAAGGCACATGGGAGGGGTATTGGTGATAATCTATCAGGCTGTAAAAGGGGTAATATGAAGGCTTATAAAAGGGAGGACATACAGAGATAAAAGAGGGCTGAAAAAAACACACAGAGAAATACACACACTGTGAGGATATAAGAGAAAAGGGGGAGCTGATAGAAGACAATAGAGGAGGAAAAGGGATACCATCTGATATTAGAGTAATACACAGAGAGAGGGAGATTGATAGATACAAAGATTTTGATACACACACACACACACAGATAGAGATTGATAATAAAGGGAGGGGAATACACTGATAGAAGAGGGATTTGATAAGAAAACAGGAAAAGAGAGTTGTCTGAAAACACACGGACAAAAATAGAACAAAGAGAGGCCTAACACAAAAAGGGGAACTGCATTTTTCTCATCTTTGTCTTGATTCTCAACTAGTCTGGATGTGCCTGTTCCATATTGACTTATCCTGAGTCTTGTTTGAGATTACTGGTTGTGTGAAGTGTCAGTCCAGTTCTGGACCCATTCTGGTTAAAATCTGATTCCATATTGTTGGGAATTTGCTACATTCTGCCATCTTTCATTGGTTCTAAGTTGCATTCTTGCACTGGGTTTTGCTTCTATTTGGTTACCTGCTGTTGCTGCTGCTATTTGGTTTCCTGCTGCTGCTGACCTTTCTGCTTCATTTCTTCTTTGCATTTCAGTATTCAGTGTTCTCCAGGTACACATTTCAGATCCAATTTTGGTGTTAACTGTAACAATTCAAAAGCATGAAATGAAAGGAGTTCTTGAAGAAGATTTAGATGTCTGTTTCGTAATGTTTGTGATATACTGATTTCTGTTGTATAAATTTATTAGCGTGATTCAGTAATGAAAGATTAGTTAGATAACACTTAATCAAGTTTAGCCTCTTGCATCTTAGTTCATAGTTGTTTGCCAGTACAAGATGTAATAGTATAATATGTAGAATGCATGGATAATTGACATAGAATTTTTCGACCGGATTCCTGTTTAACTATAATGAGATGCATGCAATAGAGAACTTCCATTTTTACGCAATGATGTTTGGTGTTATTTCTAGTTTTCCTTTATCAGAACCCGCTAGGCAGCATATAGAAGCGCGTTCGAATCCCTATTAGTAATAAGACATAGTAGTTAGTTCCCTTAATCCAGCCTAAATAAGTCTAGTTAAATTCAATTCAAGAAATGTTTTGGACGCACGTATAGCATTGGGTCAATCTCGAATGTAACTTCTTTGTCCAATTGAAGCATGTTTCACAAGGTATGACACCTCTCCACTTTGTAAATAATCAATCAGAAATTGACAAGAATCCAGATTAGGCAAAAGCCTATAATTGAATTAGCATGTACCTTTTCTTCTAGTTTTAGAGACAAATGCATTAGAAATGTAGCCACTTTAGGATATCCTTTCTAAAATAGAGATGAGCCTCACCAAATAAAAATGCAAAATTGCGGGGCCCTCAATAAATAATCATGATAATTATTTAGAATTCAGGATAGGCCATTTAATAAATTTCATGGCCTTCTACAAAATAATAACGCGTTAGACTCTTTAGGCGCGGCTTAATTAAATCATATTCTTAAATTCGGGTGCACATTGATGTGACCCAAATCCAAATCTCAACGAAGTCCAAATGTGTCGACGATCACGGGTGCATTGATTGTGACGTGGTTCGAGATGCATTTTCACGACGTTGCAATTCTGTAAAAAATAAGTGATAATAATAAAAGCGGTTTAAACTTAATAAAAGCACATAAGTCACAACATGTATTTAAATCAGATATTTAGCCATTATAACAATTTAAGCGACCGTGCTAGAACCACGGGATTCGAGGGTGTCTAACACCTTCCCTCGGGTCAACAGAATTCCTTACTTAGAATTTCTGGTTCGCAGACTTCATTTGGAAAAGTCGAAAATCTCCTCGATTTGGGATTCAAGATAAACCGGTGACTTGGGACACCAAAAGCCAAACCTTTCCCAAGTGGCGACTCTGAATTAAATAAATAATCCAATTTCGAATATTGTCACTTAAATTGAAAAAAACTCCACTCGCGCATTTAACCCTTCGGGGCCGGGCGCGCAAAAAGGAGGTGTGACATTAAGCAAATAGCAGGGAATCATGAAACTATGAAAAGAGCTAACATCATTAGCATGAGAAGATATTGAGTAACAAGTAGCAGTTAAGCATGGAAAGCAATTAGAGCATATAACAGTTAAGACAGGGAAGGAAATAATTAAGGAAAAAACGGAAAATCAGGGAAAACAGATAATTCAGCGGCGTATAAGCACTCGTCACCTTGCATATACGCTGCTCACATGAAATTCACATAGCACATAGTCCGAGGGTTCCTATTTCCCTTAAGTCAAGGTTAGACACAATACTTACCTCGCTCCAAAGACCACTCAAAGCTCAACCACAACTTTGTTTTTCAAACAGGCCTCCGAACCAACAATATCTAGCAAATTACCAACCAAACGATTCAAAATAAGCCTTATAAAACACCAACGATTGTAAAAGATTCAATTTAGGTCATTATTGAAAAAGTCAACAAAAGTCAACTCCTGGCCCCGCTTGGTCCAAACCCGAAATTCGAACCAAAATCCGATTACCCATTCACCCCCGAGTCCGGTTATGTAATTTATTTTGGAATCCGACCTCAATTTGAGGTCTAAATTCCAATTTCTCAAAAATTTCTGATTCTACCCAAACCTCCAATTTTTACCATAAAAACACTAGATTTTAGGTTAAAAACTTGTGAAATGTAATGAAAGATTGAAAAGAAATAGGTTAGAATCACTTACCAATGATTTGGGGAAGAAATGATCTTGGAAAAATCGTCTCTAGGGTTCTAGGTTTTGAAAATTTGATAATGAGAGAAAAATTCCGTCTAACTTAAGTTTTACATAACTGTAGACGTCGCAAATGCGGCCAATTGTGAACCACGCAAATGCGAGAAATGCTTCGCAAACGAAGCTCCCCATCTCTGTTGCCTTCGCAAATGCGAACATAATGTTCGCAAATATGGACTGTGAGGATCGCAAATGCGACCGAAAACTTCGCAAATGTGAAGGTCCACCCCCAGCCAACTACTCGCAAATGCGGGGCTCGCATTTGCGAGGCAGACCTCACAAATGCGAAGTCTGCAGATCTGATACACCAGCTATGATTTTCTAAGTTCAAACCACTCCTTAACCTATCCGAAATTAACCCAAGCCTTCGGGACTCCAAACCAAACATGCACACAAGGCCAAAAACATCATACGAACTTGCTCGCACGATTAAATCGCCAAAATAACACCTAATACTACGAATTGAACACCAAATCAAATGAAATTTTCAAGAAATCTTTAAAACTTCTATTTTTACAATCGGACGAATGAATCACGTCAAACCAATTCTGTTTCTCACCAAATTTCATAGACAAGCCATAAATATAATAATAGACCTGTACCGGGCTCAGGAACTAAAATACGGACCCGGTATCAACAAGACCAAATATCAGTCAATTCTTAAAAATCATTAAACTTTCAAACCTTCAATTTTCAACAAAAATTAATAACTCGATCTAGGGACCTCCAAATTCGATTCCGGGTATATGCTCAGGTCTCAAATTAAGATACGGACTCAGCGGGACCGTCAAAATACGAATCCGGATCCGTTTGCTCAAAACGTTGACCAGAATCAACTCAAATGAATTTTTAAGGCAAAATTCTATTTTTATCAGTTTCTAACATATAAACCATCCGGAAAAATATCCAAACCGCGTACACAAACCGAGAAAGGCTAAAATGAGATATTTAACGTTTCGGAACAAAGAATTTGATTCTAAAACGTTAAATGACCTATCGGGTCATCACACTTTATTAGAAGGTAAACCATTAATCGATGCTAAGATGTATATAAGCACTGAAATAGCTTTTTATACTGTTGGGCTAACCGCCCTAAAGATACTCTTATACGGTGATATCATTAGATTTAGATCAAGCCTACACGATTTTTCTAAAAAAACCTCACACAATTTAACAGCATCTCTACCCTTTGTATGTAATTTTTTCTTTTATGCTAACAATTTTGTTCACGTATCCAACAATACAATAAAGAGCACTATCTTAGCAGTTCATGATAATTTCGTATGTTGTCTAATTAGTTGACAACACTTATATGTCAGCATGGTTAAACAAGTTATATTAAGCCCTTAATATTCTACCTGTCTGTCACCTACTAACCTACAGTATTTGAGTAGAAAAATATTCCAGTTTCCTCTAACCTCTTGGTAGCTAAGGCTTTCAATTATTATGATGATGAAGTTATCGATTATTGGCAGTACTCAATTTATTATCAAATGTCTGGCATGGGCAGGAAAAAAATAGAGAAAAAAAATCCAGTTGGATTTCATACTCTTCTGTCCATTTTACTCTTCCATGTAATCGAGTACCCCTTTTTTGGATTCACTCCCAATTTCTCTTGTGCAGGCAAAAAATCAGACCAAAAAAAAAGAGAGAGTTAATATTAGTACTAGTATTAGTTATCTAGATATAGTCAGATGGTGGGGTTGTGGCTTTGTTGGATTCTTAACTATTTACGAACCCTCCTCAGTACTACAACCCTTTATTTACGGTGAATGATTTGTGTACAAGACTATCACGCTTCAATTAAATTAATAAGCTTTTTAATCGGTTTTGATATTGCTCCCTTCTTTAAATAAGGACCCATTGAGGTGGACCTCGGTCCGGTAAGGGATCAAAAGTGGTAGATTATATAAATCTATTGAAAATTTTATATGTAGGTTCGAAGTACCCGACAAGCTAAAGCAGGCATCAAGAACTTAGTTTGAAATTAAAGGTGACAATGACATGTATAAGAGTCGATATAAAGAATAGATGAGGGAGAGGACTTTAAAGGAAATTTGAATATCAGTTTCTAAATACGTTAATGTATCAGAAAAAAAATTTACCGTATATTCGGTGTTTACACTGAACTAATAATGAATACATCTATAATTCTATATATATGGTTTCTCCATACTGTACTACTTTTCAAGTTAGACCACGATTAATTTATATGTATTATATATATTCTCGCTTCATGAATTTATACTCAACTATGGCGTATTCATGTGGTTTGGTATAATCATCGATAGTGAGTAAGTTTACCCAATAATCCTAAATTAGTTATTTACTATTATTATTTTTGACAATTGCAACGTGCGAAGTAAGAATATAGGTTTAGGAATTTTAAATTTAGGATGTTTGGAGTATATATACTAAAGAAGAAACGTATGATGAGTTGGTCGAAATTTTTCTTCTGGAAATTGCCTTGCGATCGAGTGTACTTGCTCTACACTAAAGTCAATTAAAGGAGGTGAGTTCTAGATAATTGATGATGATATTAATACACAAGTAACTGTAGGAAATAATTTGTTCTCTATGTTTGTTTTTTAAATGTTGTTGCTAAGAATATAATGCAAACCAATGCATGTTCTACATTTATTCTGGTATATAAAAGTATACGTTGTGATCTAAACATAGTTGCAAAGCTCATAATTGGGTGAAATTCAATAATAGCCATACAAGTGGTAATTGAAAAATAGCCATAGTTTCAAAAGTAATTAAAATTTAGCCACTTTTTATGTAAAGATAAATCTAAACGAAAACATTGTTCAAAATTCGAAAAATATTCCAGCATAATATACTGGAGTTCGAATTTTTCACATGTGAACTTCTAGCATAATATACTGGAGTTCCAGTATAATATACTAAACTTCCATCATAATATAGTGGAGTTCCAGCGTAATATATCAGACTTCCAGCATAATATACTGGAGTTCCAGCATAATATACTTCCAGTATAATATGCTGGAAATTCATACATAGGTGCTTCAATCTCCAGTATATTAAGCTGGAACTTTTCGCGTGCTGGAGTTCCAGTATAATGTAACGACTCGATCGGTCATCTTGAGCATTTGCACTTCACTCGATAGTTTCCGGGTATGAGTAGCTCTGTATGATGTATTTTAGCTTGTGTGAATCGCCGGTTTTGGTTTTCAGGTTATTCAAAATTGATTTGGAAGAATAATTCTCAACTAGGAAGCTTTAAATTTGGAAGAGTTGACCAAGTTTGACTTTTTAGTATTTGACCTCGGATTAGAATTTTTATGATTCCGTTAGCTCCGTTGGGTGATTTTGGACTTAGGAGCGTGTCCGGATTTGATTTAGGAATTTTTATTGTTCCATTAGCTCAGCCAAATTCAAAAATTCAACTTTCGCCGTTGAATTTGGCTTGAAATGATGAAAGTTGGATTTTTGAAAAGTATGACCGGGAGTGGACTTTTTGATATCAGATTCGGATTGTGGTTTCGGGAATCGGAATAGCTTCATTATGCCATTTGGGACTTGTGTGGTTGGTTTGCTATATTTTGGCACGACTTGTGGAAGTTGAAAGTTCAAAGTTCATTTAAATTTGATTTGAGGTGCTATTCATCGTTTCGATGTTGTTATGCGTGATTTGAGGCCTCGAGTAGGTCCGTATTTTATGGGACTTGTTGGTATGTTCGGACGGGGTTCCGAGGGGCTTGGGCATGTTTCAGTTTGATTTCGGATTATTTTTCCTTCATATTTGATTGCTGGTGCTATCTGGTTTTCTGGTGCACCAAGTGTTCTTCGCGATCGCGGATTAAGGGATGCGATCACATAAGGGGAAAAATCTGAGGCTGAGTGTTTCTTCATTGCGTTCGTGAATAGTGGTTTGCTTTTGAGTAGGTTACTGCAGGTCAAGCATCGTGTTTGCATGGTGTAGGACGCGTTCGCATAGGGTAAAGAGAGGGCAACTGGGAATCTGAGTTTCTTCTACGTGTTCGCACAAGTGTCGCCGTGTTCGCGTAGTGTCTGGTAAGAGGGTGTTGAGTTGTTCTTTGCGTTAGCGGAGGCTTGTTCGCGATCACATAGAGTAATTTTGGTGGCAACTCATTTTGTTCATCGCAAACGCGATGGATTTCCCGCGTTCGCATAAGAGGAATGCTTGAGCAAATTATAAAGTACTCTATTTCGGGGGATTCAACCATTTTCACATTTTTGGAGCTATGGAGCTCGGATTGAGGCGATTCTTAAAGCAATTTTTATCATATGAATTGGGGTAAGTGTTCTCTACTCGGTTTTGGTTATATTTGGTGAATCTATCTTCATTTTTGGTAATTGGATTATGAATTTTAAAGAGAAAATTGGAGGTTTTAGCCTAAAGTTTGATAGTGTGCATTTTTAAGTTTTGAACATCGATTTGGAGTCGGATTTGAGTGAAACTAGTATGGTTGGAATCGTAATTGAATGGGTTATCGGATTTTATAAATTTTATCGAGTTCCAAGGTGCGGCCCCGGGTTGGACTTTTTTGGATGATTTTGAGCTTTTGATTAAAGATTCAGCATTTATCGATAGGTTTGTTTCCTTTGGCATTATTTGAGTTGCCTTTGGTTAGTTTTGAGCAGTTCAGAGGTCGGTACGCGTGGGATGGCATTTTTGGAGCATTGCTTGGCTTGTTCGGTATTGGAATTGGCTTGTTCGAGGTAAGTAGCACTTTTAAACTTAATGCTGAGGGTATGAAATCCCAAATTACGTGTTATGTGATTAGTGTTGAGGTGACACATATGCTAGGTGACGGGCGTGTGGGCGTGCACCGTGTAAGTTGTGACTCCATTATTTCTGTGGTACTGTGTAGTTACCTGATCTCACCTGTAACCATGAAATTCCTACGTACTTGACTTATTGAGCTGTGATCCATGCTAGAAACCATGTCTAGGCTGCATGCTTATCCTGCTGAGACCCACTGAGGTCATCTCTGCTGTTGAGTTATCTGCTTTCATTGCTTTATATACTCAGTCTTACGCATTCATATGTATATCATGCCTTAGTCTTTGTTACTATTTATTGACACATCATATCATCATTTTGGGCTGGTTTCATGGCATTGTGAGCCCGAGAGACTAGAGAGATTGATGACTGAGTGAGGCCGAGGGCTTGAGTGTGAGTGATATTATGGGATCAGACTGCACACCACAACATGTTATATTGATTACATTATGGGACCGGGCTACACGCCGCAACATGTTATATTAATTACATTTATGGTATCGGGCTGCACTTCACGATGGTTTTTACTGATTTATGATAGCGCTTGGACTGAAGGAGCCCCTCCGGAGTCTGCACACTCCCCAATGAGCGCAGTTGATTATATATATAGGTTGCACGCCGCAACGAGCCTTATGGCTATATATATGTGGATCGGGTGGCACACCGCCACGGGCCTAATGGCTGTATGTGGATCGTGTTGCACGTCGCAACAGATATTGTACAATGCTGAGTGATTGAGTGTACTGAGTATTGAGCATGGTGAGAGAGAATGCGAGACAGTAATATTGAGTACTCTGAGAGTGTGAGTACGTGAGTTTATCACTGAGAGGCATTGCATATGACATGCGTACTTGAGGTACATGCTTAGAGATGCATTTTCTTCTACTATCCGGTTATGATGACATTCATGATTTTACCCGTATCTTGACATGTAGGCGTATAGATGTACTTTCTTCACGCTATTTGAAAATGAAACATCTTAATTATTGTTGAAAGGATTTTTGGGAAAAATACAGTTTTCAAGCTACTTATATTTTTTTGGAAAAATTTCGGTAAAGTATTTGGGTTTTCACTAAGATGCCTGAAAAGCATGCCTATTTTCTGGAACTGTGAACGAGCTGAGCATCCTATTTCTGAGACACTTCTTTTATTACTTGCTTTATGTTATTATGAACTGTTGTTGGCTATTGGTGGACCCAACCTTTATTCCAACTCGTCACTACTTTCAACCTAAAGTTAGGTTTGTTATTTATTTAGTACATGTGGTCGGTTGTACTCATACTACACTTCTGCACCTTGCGTGTAGATGTTGATTGATGATGCTGATGTGTTCAACGGGAGCTGGATTTGAAGACGTACCTGCGTTCCGGTTGTAGCTGCATCTTGTTCATGGTAGCCTTCGATTCATAAAGATCTGTTTATGTACTTTTCGAGCGGATGATGTACTTATTTCATAACAGCTTTGTAATTTCTAATCTTAGAAGCTCATGATTTGTACTACCAGTCCTTGGGGAATGTATAAGATTCAAATAATTTTATCTATTTAATTGTTTTATTAATTTCATAGAAATTGGCTATTATTAATTGGCTTACCTACTAGGTTGGGTTAGGTGCCATCACGACTAGTTGGATTTTGGGTCGTTGTCACGCCTCCTTTTTGCGCGCCCCGCCCCGAAGGGTTAATGCGCGAGGGAGTTTTTCCAATTTAAGTGACGATATTCGAAATGGGATTATTTATTTAATTCAGAGTCGCCACTTGGGAAAGGTTTGGCTTTTGGTGTCCCAAGTCACCGGTCTATCTCGAATCCCAAATTGAGGAAATTTTTGACTTTTCCAAATGAAGTCTGCGAACCAGAAATTCTAAGTAAGGAATTCTGTTGACCCGAGGGAAGGTGTTAGGCACCCTCGAATCCCGTGGTTCTAGCACGGTCGCTTAAATTGTTACAATGGCTAAATATCTGATTTAAATACATGTTACAACTTACGTGCTTTTATTAAGTTTAAATCGCTTTATTATTATCGTTTATTTTTATAGAATTGCAACGTTGTGAAAATGCATCTCGAACCATGTCACAATCAATGCACCCGTGGTTATTAATACATTTCGACTCCGTTGAGATTTGAACTTTGGGTCACATAAATGCGCACCCGAAATTAAGAATGTAATTTCAATTGAGTCGCGCCTAAAGAGCCTAACGTGTTATTATCTTTGGGGAAGGCAGTGAAATTCACTAAACAGTCCATCCCGAATTCTAAGTATTTATTATGGTTAATTATTGAGGGCCCCGCAATTTACATTTTTTGTTTGGCGAGGCTCGTCTCATTTTATGAAAGGATAAACCTAATGGCGACTACATTTATTGTTTATCTTTGAGAAAAATGAAAGAAGGAAAAGTACACGCTAATTAAATTACATGCTTGACCAGCTTCAGACTCTTATTTGATTATCTGATTAGTTGTTTATGAGACGTGAATTGTTCCGTGCCTTATTTCATGGATGAACATGCCTTTTAATTTACTAGAGGATATTAATATACAAGATTAATAAAACTGCCAAAACCTACGTTAAAACGTTCTTCAAATCTGAATTTAAACTAACTTATTTAAGCTAAGTCAATAGAGTTGACTATCGGAAACTACTACTAATAGGGTTCGAACGTGGTCATGTAAACTGCCTAACGAGATCTGATAAAGTTAGAACTTAAAAGATTAAAGCTAAATTGTATTCTGTAGGGTTTAAAACGTTCTGCCCTATATATACAAAATATAGCTGAAGGAAATCTAATTATCCGTATGCCAACCACTCACACATTCTTTATCATACAACCAACTAGATAACTGAAATCACAATTTTAAACACACTAAACTTTAATTAAGTACAGGCTAACCTATGTATTCTTCAATAAGTTGCAAACTAAATAGGTTACACAAATCTAATAATGTTTATAAAACTGTAAATGCAGCAACGAACAATTAAACTCCCGCGTATCTTTTATTTCATGCTTTCATTGTTTCATCAATGCGGAGTTCGAATGTGTACCTGGATGTTGAATGTAATAGAAGAAGCAGGGAAGTCAGTAGCAATAGGAGCAATACCAAACAGCAGCAGTAACAGCAGGTAACAAACAAGGACAAATCCCAGTGCGAGATACAACTATAGCCGATGGAAAAATGGCAAAATGACAGCAGCAAACAATGCAGTAGAAACAAAGCTCCAAGACAGACCAAATCCAGGAGAAACAACCAATGCAAACCAACCAATAAACTTAGCTGATACTTGAAAGAAAACAGAATTGATTGAACAGGTGGAACAAACCGAGAACCAAACAAACAGTAGGAAGAAACAGTTTCTGATTTTTTTGTATGTTTTTCTCTCTTGTATATGTGTCTGTATATGCCTCTCTGTTTTTCCTCAAAGATGTTTTCCTCTCCTTTTAAAATCCAGTGTCAATTTTCAGTCTCCAAAATCTCTCTGAGTTGCTCAAAAATCCAGTCCCTTTCCTAATGGAAGTTCTTCTCCCTTTTATATCCTAAATTCAAGCTATTCACAGCTTGTTAAACAACCAGAAACCCCTCCCATGTGGTCTGTCCTCTTTCAGTTTCCACTTACTATTTAAATATAAACAAACTCCCATGATATTCCCCTGGCAGACTTACCTTTTAAGTGAGGTTTATTATTTCTAAACTAAAGCAGGATATGGGCAGCAGAATATAATCTGACAGCATATGCTGTCAAACTATTTTAATCTTAACAAAGGCCTTTATGCACATGTTGTGCACAAGTGCACATGCCCTCCAATTCAGACTGCAGTTACAGACCAGACCCTTAAATTTCTGATTCAAATACAACAACTATTAGTAGTTATACTCAATTCCTAATTTGATTTAAGTAGGACTTCAGCAGTGAAACAGATCAAATTGTTATCATTCAAACAGCTGAACTATTTGACGACACGTATCGAATCGACTATACTAATGACAACATATACAATCAAAGCCAAGGATTGGAATCAAACAGTATTGCACCAAGGGTTCAAATTGCACTGTCAAAACAGAGATTAACTTGGGGATTGATTACTCAAACAATTTCAATTCAGTCGATTATGCAGTTTACATACACACACATTATCGGTGAATGAGGAAACATTTGACCAAATACAGAGGTCCAGGCAAGGTGTGCAAAAATAGTTGGTAAAATTCAAAACACAAATTAAACAAGACGTTTGGCCATACGAACAGACCTTTAACAAACACACGAACTGAAATAAAGAAAAGAAAACAAACTTACCTTAAAATCTTTGAAAGAAAAAATCAGAAAAATCAGCTCGTGTTTGAACAGACCCTTCTTAGGGTTGAACGGACTTTAATTGAAGTGTTCTCAGCTGAGAACACTTCGATTAAGGTCCATTAGACCCTAATCACTTTAGCTCAAACGGACACAGACCAGGCTTGGGGTTTCTGGGGTTCATAGATGGTAGATTTGGGATTTGGGTTTCCATGGTTAGATTCGGACCAAACCAAGCATGGTTTGGTCACGAGGGAGGTTCGGGGACTGTCTGGTGTGAAGCTGGGGTACATCGGTGTAAGTCGAGGTTCTGCTCGAATCTTCAAATGAAGATTCGAGACGATGGGGGAAGGTTCGAGATCAATGGTTTGCAGATCTATGTTCAGGGTGTCAAGGTGGTCCTAGGGTGTTAAGGTGGGGGTCACCGGCGTCCATGCCGCCGGGTTTTTGGTGAGGGGAAAGGGGGGCGGCTCTAGGGTTCCGGGGTTGGGTCTGTTGGAAGGGATGATGACGAAAGGGGGTATTTGGATAGGGGGTGGGGTACGGGTGGAAAGCTTATATATGGGGTGGATGGCCTGATCTCAGCCGTTAGATCAATCGAGATCAACGGCCTGGATCTGGAGGTTTAAGTGAAACGATGTCGTTTGCTTTCATACTGGGGTGGATTAGGCTGGGTTTCATTGGGTCGGGTCTGATAACGGGTAAAGGAGATGGAACGAGGGCTGTTAGATCAGCCCGGCTTGAACGACTGAGATTAGACGGCCTTATACGATGTCGTTTGGGTAAAAGATTGGTCTGATCTGGGCCGTTCCCCTAAATCAATCAACAACTCAAAAGGATGACGCCTATACGGTGTCGTTTGGGGCATCTCGCAAAAAGCCTGGTTGGACTGGGTCATTTGTATGAGTTTGGGCCTGATTTCATTTGAAATTATGGCCCAAATCCAATGTTTTCCTTCTTACAACTTAAAAAATAAAATTCCTAATAAAATCATACCAATATTAATTAATACTCAAAACAACAATTATCACTCACATTGACATTTAATTAAAATAAAATCACTTAATGACAACAAAAAATAGAATAAAAGACGCATATTTTTTACGATTTTCCTTTTAAAACCAATTACGGTTCAACTACACACGACACATTTTTTTGTATTTTGTTTTAATAAAAATAAAATGGGCAAAAATCATAAATAATTAACAACATACTACGTAAAAATCCAAAAATTGTACAACAAGACCGATTGCTATTATTTTTGTTTCTTTTGGAGTGATTGTCGCGTAAAACAAAAATCACGTGCTCACAGCTGCCCCTCTTTGTTCGGAAACACGAAGAGTTTTCGTGCAAAGATAAAGTGAGCGGATATGAGCGATTTTTGCCTATTGGACTACTCCGTGTGAAGCATGTTTTGAAAGATCTGACCGAATCTTTGCTTCAAAGATTTCCTACATATCCTGGGCTAAACAGGAATTAGGTCAATGTAGTTCGGGAAGCTTTGGTAGCTGGGACTACCATGGGACTGCAATTCTTGCCGTTACTGCTGTTGCCGCTGCTGTTGCTGCTTACCGACTCCCTTAGTACAAACAAAGGAAAATTGAAACTGTACTAACTACGTATGCATGTCAACCGCTAGTTACAAGATTCCTATCTATGATCCTTTGGCGACTTGATCTTGGGTCTTAGCTGATTCTGCTTGTAGACTCCGATCTGAATCTTGATGCTTGCAAGTTGTAGGCGCCTATTTATTTCTGCGACACTGAGTAAGACGGGGTTGGTAGAACTCGGGACCTTGATCAAACCTTTGAACGATCCGCCCTTCGCCTTTCCGAATATCTCGGCACATCTTCTTTTTGTCTTTTTCTTCTTTTATTCTAAGTTGAGACTCATCTTGTGGGTCGTCTCCATCCATGTGTCTCGAGGTCAGATCTGCGGGGAAAAACAAATAAACGAAATTTTCTGCCCCAGTTCTACTAGAAAAATTTCGTGAGTTAGTTGCCGGGAAGTTTACAAAGTTGATGAAGGGATTGGACCACAAAATGCAACTTCGGGATTGGATCCCTAATATTGCCATAAGGTAATAATGCTCAGTTAAGGGTTGGAGCCCTAATACTGACTAGCTGGGGAGAAGTTCAGTTTAGAGTTGAAACCCTAATACTGACTAACTAGGGAAAAGTTCAGTTTAGGGTTGGGGCCCTAATACTGACTGAATGAAGAAGTTCAGTTTAGGGTTTAAAACCCTAATACTGACTGACTGGAAAAATTTCAGTTTAGGGTTTAAAACCCTAATGCTGACTAACTAGAAAAGTTCAGTTCAGGGTTTAAAACCCAAATGTTGGCTAAAGGAAAAGTTCAGTTTAGGGTTTAAAACCCTAATACTGACTGGATGGAAAAAGTTCAGTTTAGGGTTTAAAACCCTAATGCTGACTAAATGGAAAAAGTTCAGTTTAGGGTTTAAAACCCTAATACTGACTGGATGGAAAAAGTTCAGTTTAGGGTTTAAAACCCCAATGCTGACTAAAGGGAAAGTTCAGTTTAGGGTTTAAAACCCTAATACTGACTGGCTGGAAAGAGTTCAGTTTAGGGTTTAAAACCCTAACGCTGACTGAATGGAAAAAGTTCAGTTTAGGGTTTAAAACCCTAATGCTGACTACAGGAAAAGTTCAGTTTAGAGTTTAAAACCCTAATGCTGACTGAATGGAAAAGTTCAGTTTAGGGTTTAAAACCCTAATGCTGACTAAAGGGAAAGTTCAGTTTAGGGTTTAAAACCCTAATGCTGACTAAAGGAAAGAATTCAGTTTAGGGTTTAAAACCCTAATGCTGACTGAATGGAAAAGAGTTCAGTTTAGGGTTTAAAACCCTAATGCTGACTAAAGGAAAAGTTCAGTTTAGGGTTTAAAACCCTAATGATGACTGAATGGAAAAAGTTCAGTTTAGGGTTTAAAACCCTAATGCTGACTGAATGGAAACGTTTTTAGTTTAGGGTTTAAAACCCTAATGCTGACTGAATGGAAAATAGTTCAGTTTAGGGTTTAAAACCCTAATGCTGACTGGATGGAAAAGAGTTCAGTTTAGGGTTTAAAACCCTAATGCTGACTCTGACTACAGGAAAAAGTTCAGTTTAGGGTTTAAAACCCTAATGCTGACTGAATGGAAAAGAGTTCAGTTTAGGGTTTAAAACCCTAATGCTGACTAAAGGAAAGAGTTCAGTTTAGGGTTTAAAACCCTAATGCTGACTAAAGGAAAAAGTTCAGTTTAGGGTTTAAAACCCTAATGCTGACTAAAGGGAAAGTTCAGTTTAGGGTTTAAAACCCTAATGCTGACTAAAGGAAAGAGTTCAGTTTAGGGTTTAAAACCCTAATGCTGACTAAAGGAAAGAGTTCAGTTTAGGGTTTAAAACCCTAATGCTGACTGAATGGAAAAAGTTCAGTTTAGGGTTTAAAACCCTAATGCTGACTAAAGGAAAGAGTTCAGTTTAGGGTTTAAAACCCTAATGCTGACTAAAGGGAAAGTTCAGTTTAGGGTTTAAAACCCTAATGCTGACTGAATGGAAAAGAGTTCAGTTTAGGGTATAAAACCCTAATGCTGACTAAAGGAAAAGTTCAGTTTAGGGTTTAAAACCCTAATGCTGACTAAAGGAAAAGTTCAGTTTAGGGTTTAAAACCTTAATGCTGACTGAATGGAAAAAGTTCAGTTTAGGGTTTAAAACCCTAATGCTGACTGAATGGAAAAGAGTTCAGTTTAGGGTTTAAAACCCTAATGCTGACTGGATGGAAAAGAGTTCAGTTTAGGGTTTAAAACCCTAATGCTGACTATGACTAAAGGAAAAAGTTCAGTTTAGGGTTTAAAACCCTAATGCTGACTGAATGGAAAAGTTCAGTTTAGGGTTTAAAACTCTAATGCTGACTAAAGGAAAAAGTTCAGTTTAGGGTTTAAAAACCCTAATGCTGACTGAAGGGAAAAAGTTCAGTTTAGCGTTTAAAACCCTAATGCTGACTAAAGGAAAAGAGTTCAGTTTAGGGTTTAAAACCCTAATGCTGACTGAAGGAAAAGAGTTCAGTTTAGGGTTTTAAAACCCTAATGCTGACTAAAGGAAAAGAGTTCAGTTTAGAGTTTAAAACCCTAATGCTGACTGAAGGAAAAGAGTTCAGTTTAGGGTTTTAAAACCCTAATGCTGACTGAATGGAAAAGATCAGTTTAGGGTTTAAAACCCTAATGCTGACTGGCTAGGGACAAAGTTCGAGGATACTAACTGACCTCTTTTTTTTGAATTTTCTTATTTTAGTAGAAGATAAAAGGGAATCTCGTGGAAACTTACCTTTCGAGTGGATTCCTTATTGCCAAACTGTTTCTTGTACTCATGTACCTTCTTCGTTGGGTGACACCTGCTTCTTGCACGGTTGTCTTGGATTATACCTGTTTCAACTTCTCAAACAAAGAACAATTGTTAGTTCGGAAATGGCGGTTGGTTCGGTGACCTTGATTGTTCCCATTGCTTTGTTGCGTCCTTATTTCTGTTGAGAAATCCTGCCATTGATTGGATTCAAATGGCGAAACCCTTTTGGACTGCTCAGGCTTGTATTTCCAAATTCCGTGATGATTTGCCTTGTAAGGCTCCCCTTTTTGTGTCCCGTTTTGCTTGGGGATTCTCAACGGGGATTTTATTGGGGATACTCTGTGGGAATTTGTACAAAGGGAAGCTCTGTGGGGGAATATTTACAAAGTGGATTCTTTGTGTGGATTTTTGTACAACGGGAACATGCTGGGGATTTGTTTCAAAGCGGACTTTCCAGGATTTGTTGGGGTAAGCTCGCTGGGGAATTTTTACGCAGTGGATTCTTTGTACGGATTTGTACAAAGGGAAACCCTGTGGGGATTTGTACGAGGCGGACTTGCTGGGGAAATTTCTCTCTTTCCTCTTTACTTCGACCGTAGTCAAACATCATGATTCATCAGGTTTGGACAAACGTACCAACGAAACGAGGTGTTTTCCTTCATGAAACGGAATTCCGTGAAACCAAACCTGCCACCTGTCCTTTCCGGTATATCTGGAACTTGGGGTTAAACATGAAAGGGATTCGAAGAAAAACAAAGAAAGGAGAAAGCAAATTTCAGAAAAGGAGTGTCCCTTTCGGGACGAGAAAGACTTATCTGAGGAAGACAATGCTGGCTTTAAATGGACATGACATGCTCTTTGGACTGGACGCCTGACCTTCAATGAACTTGCGTTTCCCCGAACCAAAACAGATCTGTGATCCCAAACCGGTGGAACTTTGCCGAGACCTCCTTGGGTGGAGTCATTCTTTCGGCCAACAGCGCCCTTTGCGGGTTTTCGCTGGCTGACCTCTCTTATTTCTCTTCCTGTCATCACTTGATAGCACTCTTTGCGAGTTTTTACTAAACAAGCTCTCTTATTTTGGTTTCTCTACTCCCGTCGCCTCGCGGTGCCCGAAGGTTTTCACCGACGAGACTCTCTCATTTTATCTCTCTCAATTTAGAGTGTGCCGGCCTCCATTCGTGACGCTTCTTGGCTTCCCGCTATCTTTGGTAATTGATCTGAAGGCTTGTGCTTGGTAAAGAGAGGTAGATGATACTAACTTCTAAACCGCTTGACGTGCCCCGGTTTCAATTTCAGGGTAAATGGGATTTTATTGTTGGTGTGACTGAACCTCAGGGAGAGGCTGCCTACGTATCCTTTCGGAATCAAGTCAAACGTAGTTCAGGCCTCGAATCAATAATTTGTTTTTTTTTGTAACCGGCTCAAAAGCCCGTAGAGAGAGTTGATAGTGGGAACAAAACCTTCAGCATTTCAAATGTGTCAGGACCGCTGGGACGTCACTCAGACATAGTATCTTTTGACTGCGTCTGCATTTACTGCTGTTTCGGGATCATTTACTTCAATGTCACCTAGGTACAATGCTCCTCTCGGCAATATCTTCCTGATGATGTATGGGCCTTTCCAATTTGGAGCAAATTTCCCTTTTGCTTCCTGGTGATGTGGCAGAATACGCCTCAGTACCAGCTGACCTACTTCGAAATTCCTGGGTCGGACTTTCTTGTTGTAAGCGCGGGCCATTCTTCGTTGGTACAACTGTCCGTGACAAACCGCGGCCATTCGTTTTTCATCAATCAAAGTCAACTGCTCCAATCGAGTCTTAAACCATTCGCTGTTCTCGATTTCTGCTTCAATAATGGTTCGAAGCGAAGGGATTTCTACTTCTGCTGGTATCACAGCCTCGGTCCCATAAACCAAAAGATAAGGAGTTGCTCCTACTGACGTGCGTACCGTAGTGCGATATCCCAACAATGCAAATGGTAACTGCTCGTGCCACTGTCGGGAACTTTGGATCGTTTTCCTCAAAATCTTCTTGATGTTTTTGTTTGCCGCTTCTACAGCGCCATTGGCCTTTGGCCGATAAGGAGTAGAATTCCTATGCGTTATTTTGAATTGCTCGCATACATCTCCCATCAAGTGACTGTTCAAGTTTGCTGCGTTATCTGTAATGATAGTCGCAGGAATACCGAAACGACAGATAAGATTTGAGTGTACAAAATCCACTACAGCTTTTTTAGTGACCGACTTGAGAGTGACAGCCTCTACCCATTTTGTGAAGTAGTCGATGGCAACCAGTATAAATCTGTGTCCATTTGAAGCCTTTGGCTCGATTGGTCCAATGACGTCCATGCCCCATGCAACAAATGGCCAAGGTGCAGACATGGGATGCAGTTCCGTAGGAGGTGCATGAATCAAATCACCGTGCACCTGACACTGATGACACTTCCGAACGAAGCTAAAGCAGTCCTTTTCCATGGTCATCCAGTAATAACCTGCTCGAAGGATTTTCTTCGCTAAGACATACCCGTTCATGTGAGGTCCGCACACACCTGCGTGTACTTCGTGCATGATCTTTCTCGCCTCCTCGGCGTCGACACATCTTAGTAGGTTGAGGTCCGGGGTCCTCTTGTACAACAATTCACCGCTCAGAAAGAAACCACTTGCATGCCGCCTAATGGTTCTCTTTTGATCTCCAGTAGCATGCTCGGGGTATTCTTGCGTCTTCAGGAATCTCTTGATGTCATGGTACCAAGGCTGAGTATTTGATCCTGCCTCGATTACGTTGCAGTAACCGTGTCTTTCCCTGATTTGGATTTCCAAAGGATCGACGTGGGCGTTGCCCGGGTAGGGTAGCATTGAAGCCAGAGTAGCAAGTGCATCCGCCAGTTCATTGTGACACCTCGGGATATACCTGAACTCTATTGATTTAAAACGCTTGCCGAGGTCCTCCACGTGCTGTCGGTAAGGGATAAGTTTGACATCCCGAGTTTCCCATTCACCTTGGGCTTGCCGGATAATCAGGTCAGAATCTCCCATAATCAGTAAGTCTTCGACATCCTGATCGATCGCCATATGCATGCCCATAATGCAGGCTTCATACTCAGCCGTATTGTTTCTGCAAAAGAAACGCAGTCTAGCTGTGGCGGGATAATGCTGACCAGAAGGCGAAATCAAAATTTCCCCGATCCCTACACCTTTGGCATTCACGGCTCCATCAAAGAACATCTTCCAAACATGACCGTCCTCCGAGACCACTTCTACGGTGTTTACTTCTTCATCTGGAAAGTAGGTACTCAATGGCTGGTATTCCTCATCGACCGGATTTTCGGCCAAGTGATCTGCTAGCGCCTGGGCTTTCATTATCGTGCGAGTAACATAGACTATGTCGAATTCAGTAAGCAAGATTTGCCACTTAGCCAGTCTTCCAGTAGGCATTGGTTTCTGAAATATATACTTCAAATGATCCAACCTGCTTATGAGAAAGGCAGTGTGAGCTTGAAGATAATGTCTCAGCTTTTGAGCAACCCATGTCAGAGCGCAACAGGTTCTTTCCAGCAGAGTGTACTTGGCCTCATAGTCGGTGAATTTCTTGCTCAAGTAGTAGATTGCTTGCTCCTTCTTTCCGGTTATGTCATGTTGCCCGAGGACGCAACCGAAAGAGTTCTCCAAGACTGTCAGATACAAGAACAGTGGCCTTTCTGGCTCTTGCGGGACCAAAACTGGGGGATTCGAAAGGTATTCTTTGACTTTATCAAAGGCTTCTTGACACTCATCCGTCCATTTTATCGCCGCATCTTTCCTTAACAGCTTGAATATGGGCTCACACGTGCTTGTCAGCTGGGCAATAAATCGACTGATGTAGTTTAATCTGCCCAACAAACTCATCACGTCCTTCTTCGTTCTTGGGGGAGGTAGATCTCTGATAGATTTTATCTTAGTTGGATCTAGTTCGATACCTCTCCTGCTTACGATGAAGCCCAAAAGTTTGCCCGACGGAACTCCGAAAGCACATTTGGTTGGGTTCAGCTTCAAGTCATACTTCCTCAGTCTCTCAAAGAACTTTCTCAAGTCTTGGATGTGATTATCCTGCGTCCTGGACTTGACTATCACGTCGTCCACGTACACCTCTATTTCTTGATGCATCATGTCATGAAAAATGGCGGTCATGGCCCTCATGTAAGTAGCCCCAGTATTCTTCAGACCAAATGGCATGACCCGATAACAGTAGGTGCCCCAAGGCGTGGTGAAATCAGTTTTCTCGGCGTCTTCTTCATCCATCAATACCTGATGATATCCAGCGTAACAATTTACGAAAGACTATATCTCGTGTTTGGCGCAATTATCAACGAGGGTGTGGATGTTGGGCAGTGGGAAATTATCTTTGGGACTCGCTCTGTTCAAATCTCGGTAATCTACACATACCCGAGCTTTCCCGTCTTTTTTCAGTACTGGAACCACATTTGCCAACCATGTTGTATACTGGACTACCCGAATCACTCCCATTTTTAGTTATTTGGTGATCTCCTCTTTAATCTTGTCACTGACCTCAGTTTTGAACTTTCATTGCTTTTGTTGAACTGGAGGACAATCAGGATGAATTGGCAATTTATGAACCACTAGATCAATACCTAATCCCGGTATGTCATCGTATGACCAAACAAACATGTCTTTAAATTCAAAAAGAAGTTGAATTATCACATCTCGCGTTTTCTTGTCCGTGTGAATGCTTATTTTGGTCTCCCGGATTTCTTCAGGAGTTCCTAAATTAACCGGTTCGGTGTCATTCAGATTTGGCTTAGGTTTATTCTCAAAATGTTCCAACTCTCGGTTTATTTCCCTAAAAGCTTCTTCTTCATCATATTCTGGTTCTGGGTTCATTAATTCACAGTTAAATAGCTCGTTGTGATCTGGGCGTGAAGTCCGCAAGCATGTCATATTTAAAGCCGCATTATTATAACTGAAAGGAAAGATAAAAGGAAAAATAACAAAAATCAGAACAAAAGAAAAAATGGGAAAGCAATGATGATTTTTTTTTTTATTTTCTTTGGGAAGTTGGAAGACAACAATGTTTACAACTTAGGAATTCAAAACAACAATTGAAAGGAAGAAAACGTTCAAGTTATGTCCTGGAGATAACTTGTGACACAGGAAAGGTGGCAGGACAGGTCTACCCGGACTTCCGTCTAGTCGGGAATGGCGTGGCCTCCCAGTTTCGAAGTTTGGCGTTCGGCCCCACGTACAGCATCTCAGCAGTGCTTGTGCCTTCACCTGGTTGAACCATGTGAGTCTCGTAGAGCATTTCTCTCATTGCCTCACATATCTCCTCGATTTTCTCAGCCGTGAAGATCTCATCGTCTTCTTCTTCGGTGTACCTTGGCCTGATGAAAGTTTCATATAAATCCGGCAATGGTCGAGGTAATTTCCAACCCTCATTTTTCCTTTTCTTTGCCCACTCTTCATCTCCTGGAGTGGGTTTGAAACCTAGTCCAAAAGGTTTCTTGGTGGTCGGTAAGGTGATGGGTTCTATTATTCCCTGCAGGGTTCGTCCAAGCCCTTTCCCTGGCCTAAATCCGTGCTGGATCATCTCTTTGGCCACCATAACCGAGGCGTTAGACAAGAAAGGCTGGGGGCAAGGTATTCCCTCTTCATGCTGCTCTGCTAGTACAATCTCGAAAGCTTGATAGACCGTGTGTTCACTCCCTTCTCTTGGTTCAAGATATGGGATGGATGGGTCCCGATAAATAGCATGCTCGTCTTCTCCATGGACCACGATCTCTCGGTCTTCGTACTCAAACTTCACCATCTGGTGAAGAGTGGAAGGCACAGCTCCTGCCGCATGGATCCAAGGTCTGCCGAGGAGAAAATTGTAGGATGTATCCATGTCGAGCACCTGGAAGGTTACTTCAAACTCGACTGGTCCTATGACCAACAACAGGTCTATCTCCCCCATGGTATCTCTCTTGATGCCGTCGAAAGCCCTTACGCAGACATTATTGGGTCGGATTCTTCCGGTCCCAATTTCCATTCTTTGTAGTGTGGAGAGCGGGCAAATGTCAACACCTGAACCTCCATCCAACATCACCCTCTTGACATAGTAGTCCTCGCATTTAACTGTTAGATGCAGGGCTTTGTTGTGAGCTGCTCCTTCTGGAGGTAAGTCATTCTTGCTGAAAGAGATTTGGTTAACGGCGAAGAACCTTTCTGTCATCCGTTCCAGTTGTTCAACTGAGGTTTCAACTGGCACGTATGCTTCATTCAGGGTTTTCAGTAAGATCTTTTGATGCTCGGCCGACCTCATCAACAATGATAGCATGGACACTTGCTCGGGGCACTTGCGCAGTTGATCTATCACTTCGTAATCCGGCATTTTCATTTGTTGGAAGAACACTTCCGCTTCTTCAACACTTACAAGCTTCTTTGGTGGGAATCGTCTTCGTGTGGCGTTGTTCAGCTCTTGGGTGTTTGAATACCTTCCAATGAAAGTATTTTCGGGAAGTTCCCCCGTGACTTCTTTACCTTTGTACGTTACCAACGTTTTCTGATAGTTCCATGGTACTGTGGACGGGTTTGTCATCGGCTTTTGTGGCACGCGTCCTATAACCACTGGCTTATTCAGCCGAGGTGGTTGAATCGTCCCCCGGACCATATAGGCCCCTTTTGGTACGTACATATGTTTTGCCTTTTTGACCTCGAAGCTCTGCGGCTTCTCTGCTCGACCTCGTGGGATGTAAAGAACTCCATCCCTTACCGGTACCGCTTTCTTCTCCACCTTCTTTTCGGATTCGCACTTTACAGTACCGGCCTTTTCCCCTTTTTCTGATTCCTGGGCTGTTTCAGGCTTTTTCCCCGCGTCAACAATGGCAATTATAGCTTTCAAAGCAGGGTCAAATTCTTTGTCTTCGCAAATCATTCCGATCAGCGGCCCATTATTATGAGCAAGTAATGGATTGTTAGTCACATTTGGGACCTCCTCGTCTCTTAGCACTATTTTCCCTTGCTCTATTAAATTCTCGACCACTCTTTTCAACGACCAGCAGTCATTTATATCGTGCCCTTCTGCTCCTGAATGATAGGCGCACCTGACACCGGCTTTGTAAGAAGGTGACGCCGGGTTGTGCCTTGTTTGAGGAACTGGCTGCAGGAAACCCAACTGGACTAGCTTCGGGAACAAAGTAGAGTATGGTTCACCGATGGGCGTGAAAGTCCGCCTTCTAGGTGGCTCCTGAGGGCGGAAGTTATTTTGCGGAGGTTGTGGGTTATAGTGGTTGCGGTAAGGAGGCTGATTTCTGGGAGGTGGAGCTTGGCCTCGGTTGGCTTGTTGCGGCGGCTGGACATAAGGCTGGGCGTTCATGACCATATAGGGTTGATGAGCATATGCCAGATTTGAGTGGGGGTAGTAGTGCTGTGGGGTTCTTTCCGGAAAATGGGGCCGGGGATTACGATATTCCCTTGCTTCTGAGGCTGCCATGGCTGTTTCTTCCTTTTTCTTCCCTCTTGCCATTCCTCCGGACCCGCTTTGGACGGCTTGGGAGGTCGCCTTTATGGCTGCTTGACTCAAAATCCTACCCGTCTTCAGACCATTCTCCACCATCTCTCCAATCTTAATTGCTTCTGCGAACGGTTTTCCCATGGCTGACATCATGTTTTGGAAATAGTCAGACTCTTGAGCCAGGAGAAAAGTAGTGACCATTTCCACCTCATCCATGGGAGGCTTCACCCTCGAAGCTTGTTCGCGCCACTTAATGGCATATTCTCTGAAGCTTTCTTCTTCAAATTCGGCAGAGAATTTCGGTCTGGTGCAATGTCGATGTTATACTGGAATTGTTTCACAAAATCTCTGGCGAGATCATCCCATATATGCCATCGGGATATTTCCTGGTCCATATACCATTCCGAGGCTATCCCTACTAGACTTTCCCCAAAATATGCCATTAGCAGTTCCTCTTTTCCGCCGGCTCCCCGCAATTGGTTGCAATATTTCTTAAGATGTGCAATGGGGTCACCGTGTCCATTGTACTTCTCAAACTTTAGGGTATTGAAACCCACTGGTAGGTGCACGTGAGGGAACATGCATAGGTCGACGTAAGAGACGCTTTTCTGTCCGCTCAAACCTTGCATGTTCTTCAAACTTTGTTCAAGGCTTCTCATTCTTTTGGCCATCTCATTTTGTTCAGCAATTCTGGGGTTTTGATCCTGCCCAGGTGCAAGCTCGCACTGAGGCTGTGGAGGGTTAGTGCTGGTGGCGAACCTAGTTGGTTCCATTGAGAAAGATGGGGCTTGGAATGTAAACGAGGACGAGTCAAAAGTCAGCTTGTATGCAGTAGGTTGTGCCGTGATCGGGCAAGGTGGTGTAGCAAAGATGTTTGTGTTTACATCCGATGTTGACACTCGGGGATAAGACTCAGAGGGCGATCCAGCAGAGAAGGCCGAAATGGCTGGGGTATCCAAACGGGGTAGCAGGATAGCTTATGGGGACATTAGAAGTCCCACTTGTCCTGGAGAATAATTCAGGGAATCCAGGGACGATGCTTGGCGGCTCTTTCCCATTATTCCAGTCATCAAGCATTTCCAGCATGCGGAGCCGCAAGATTCTATTTTCCTCCGCAGTTGCGGATTCGGGCGTGAGGATGGCCGAGATAGAACTTTCCTCGGAAACAGGGATTGTTGGCAACGGAATCTCTGAAGACATTTCTATACTTCCTTTTGACCTTGTGAAGTAAGTGTGAGCACTGCCTCCTGTCTTAACAATAGGTAATTGAACACTCCCTTTTGATCTCGTGAAATATGAGTGCGAGGCCAGACTTTCACCAAACCAACCACCTTTCCAAAAACCTGGAAGGAACTCAACGACAAACGAATGGTTAATTCGAATCAAATAACAGATAGGCAATCTCACGTTAGGGCATGATGCACCTATACAGTTAAATGGATTCCTACATGTTTGCGACAAAAGCATGTGTCATTCCGGCATTCTTTTAGGCTTTCCTTTTATTATTTTCCTCTTCTTTCTTTTTTTTTCAAACTTTTTTTTCTTTTTTTCAATTTTTCTTTTTGGTTAAACCGCGACCGGATCCGATGAGGATTGCCTACGTATCACGATGCCACGTGAATCAGATCATTACGTAGTTCAAAAACACAAATGAGCGTAAAAGAAGCAACCTTTTTATTGTTGAAACTGTCTATTACAAACTACATTTTGCAAAAGAAAGAGCAAACTTTGAAAATAAACCTAGACTCAAATAGACTAAAACAAACTGATGGGAAAAATAGGCAGAAGATGCTTGACTTATGAGCACATTATGGTTTTGAACATTGGTGCCCGCGGGGCATCATTCGGCCTCGCCGCGGTCCTAGGTGTGAGATCCCTCTCAAGCTGCTCCAGCTCATGCATGGTCTGCTTGACATAACTCATCACTGCCGAGAGGACGGTAACGCTGGTCATGTTTTCACATCGTAGACATCGTCTGGTGATGGCATGGGCAATGGCCTTGATCCTATCTCTGGTTTGCTTCTTCTCTATGAGTAGGCGTTTTATATGATCGCTACACATCTTGAATACCTGAGCATCCTGTATATGCTGATTCTTCAGTCGCCGTACTTCTAACTTCATCTGGGCTAACAAGTCGTACCAGTATCTGCTCTCAATTTGGAAATCCTTGGCCTGATTAGCTGCTTTGATCTCAAGTGTAGCCATCTCTCTCTTTATTTTAGCAACAGTTTTCTCGTGGTTGCCTTTCAATCGATTCAAGTATCGGCGATGCTTATCTGCTCTTGTATCCCATTGTGCCTTGAGCTCTGCTATGACGTTTTTAGATTTCTCTAATCCCTCTTGCCATTCCCTGACTTCACTTTTTAGCCTCTTTATCAACAGCTCGTCCGATCGATTCCTTGGCTGTTTATCAACGTCCATCCTCATCCGTTTGACCTGGGCCCTGAGCATCTCGTTTTCTTGAGTCAACCTGTTTCGTTCCCCCAGATCGGTAGCGATTTGCATGTTGTGATCATATTTCAAGCTTTCCACCTGTTGCTTCAACCTGCTGATTTCAGTATGATAGCCTTTTTCTTTTGCCAACCAATCCCACTGCCTTTTCGATGACTCGGCGAATTTCAGGATGTGGGGTCTCTTAGCCGGCCTTTCATGCTCGAGTTCCCTTCTGTACCATGCAAGGTAACCCGGCGCTACCTTACTTTTGGCCCGATCCCGCACGCAAGTATCAGATTTCAAATATTGACACTCACTCCAAATCTGGCAAATTTTTGCTTCTGGAAACTGTCCGTCAGGACTTATCTCAATTGTTTGAGTGCTAAGATCTTCCTCATGTGGTACTGTCTGGCATCTTCCGAGCTGTCTCAAAACTCGGCAAGGCGCGTAAGGTTGAATGCTCTTAAGTCCCATCTGTAAAAAATAAGTTCTAGTTGCTGGCATATGTATGACCTCATCAACAGGCAACCATCCCAGTGTCCACTGTATTTGGCTGGCAGTAAGAGCTTGAAAGAACGAGGTCCATGCCATGACTCCTTTGGGCAAACCGATCTCTTTGGTTCTCGTCTAAAATTCTTCTATGCAAGTCTTTTCTGGGGAACCATGGCCCAAAATCTCGGAACGATGGCAGAGATGCTCAGTCATCCACATTTGTAGAGCAAGTTGCAACCTTC
Source organism: Nicotiana sylvestris (assembly GCF_000393655.2). Taxonomy (NCBI): domain Eukaryota; kingdom Viridiplantae; phylum Streptophyta; class Magnoliopsida; order Solanales; family Solanaceae; genus Nicotiana; species Nicotiana sylvestris. The sequence continues at coordinate 208,577,481 of NC_091064.1, forward strand.
GAAGAAATTTCCCTCAGCTTTGCAAGCTGTAAGAGCTCGAAAGATATCAGATACCACCATTGGCGCGAGAGTACTGTCATTTTGCGTGAGTAAAGTGCTGACGACCCCGGATATCTTCAGATCAATGTTTCCGTCTTTCCTCGGAAATACTAGAAGACCTAGGAACATCATCATGAAAGCTACCCGTCTGTGCTTGTCCCACTTCTGACGAATACCTTTACTGCACAGCTTGTTGATTGGATTGTTGAATCCTCCTTCATGACCGTACCTATCATATATGAAGCATGGAGTACAAAACCCGGCAGCCAAATCCGGGTTGTGGACCGTCCTGGGTATCTTTAGTGAATCTAAGAACCGATGCACTGTGACGACCCTTGGGGCGACCAGGTATTTATGCTTTAATGGAAGTTCAGCATTTCCGATGTACCCAGCCATTTCTTCCAGAGTCGGGGTGAGTTCAAAATCGGAGAAATGGAAAACATTGTGCGCCAGGTCCCAGTAGGTGACCAAAGCTCTTATGATATCCCCTCGAGGCAGGATTTCCAGTAAACCCAAGAGACCTTTCAGATATTTCTTGACCTCGTCTTGTCCTTCAACACCTAGATCATTCCACCATAGCCGCAACTTGACAGGGATTTTAGTCATTATCGAAAAGTGTTCATTTTGCATTGTGCTCATCCTGCACATTTATTTAGGGTGATTATTAAAAAAAAACCTTCATTAGACTCAAAAATTAAAAATTTTCATAGATTTTTTTTAAGGAAATATTTGGACCATTAGTCTGAATTTATAAAAGAGGTACTACGAAAGAAACAACATTTTTTTTTTGAATTATGAATTTTCCATAAATACCCTTTTTTGATTTTGAAAAAGAAAATTTTTATATGTTTTTTTTTATAAATCAAACTAGAAGACAAATTTCGTTTTTATTCTTTTTTTTTTAGAAAAATTCCGGCGAGGTTTTGACACTATTTGGACATTGGTTTTATTTTTCCAAAAATAAGTAATTATCTCTCTACGCTGCTATTTTTTCCTTTTTAGAAACCGGTCAGCATGCGGAACTGAAGCAAATAAATGCGCAAAACAAATAGGATGCAGCAGGATGGTCTTTTCATTTCAGGTTGCCTGTCCTAGACGGACCCAACCCCTGTGTTGAGCCCCCTAAGTCAAATGCAACATGATGCAAATAAGCGTTCCTACTAGGGACCCGACATGAAGTTTCGTTATACTAGGTTTATAACCTGGGTATTTGTTCTAGACTGTGTACCCGAGCGGACAACTCGAGTCGAGGAGGGGGCTACGTACCGGGGACCCGCGAGATCGTCCGGCTTTGTAACTTGTCCGACCTCTTTCTTATTTCAGGTATCGACACTAACAGAATAGGGAGTCTCGACCAGCGAGCTTCTCCCTGGAGGTAAGAAGAGAAGGGTTTCGGCACAGTTTATATACAGTTCAGATAATATCAAAGCGGTAAAAGACAACATTTAGCAGGTTATGCAAAAACATGTAATAAAGATCAGATAATAAAGCTAAATATAACAATTATTCTAAGCTCGAAATCTTGAACCCTGAACCAATGGTTCTGGGTTATATAGTTCCCCAGCAGAGTCGCCAGAGCTGTCACACCTCCTTTTTGCGCGCCCCGCCCCGAAGGGTTAATGCGCGAGGGTGTTTTTCCAATTTAAGTGACGATATTCGAAATGGGATTATTTATTTAATTCAGAGTCGCCACTTGGGAAAGGTTTGGCTTTTGGTGTCCCAAGTCACCGGTCTATCTCGAATCCCAAATCGAGGAAATTTTCGACTTTTCCAAATGAAGTCTGCGAACCAGAAATTCTAAGTAAGGAATTCTGTTGACCTGAGGGAAGGTGTTAGGCACCCTCGAATCCCGTGGTTCTAGCACGGTCGCTTATATTGTTACAATGGCTAAATAACTGATTTAAATACATGTTACAACTTACGTGCTTTTATTAAGTTTAAATCGCTTTATTATTATCGTTTATTTTTATAGAATTGCAACGTTGTGAAAATGCATCTCGAACCACGTCACAATCAATGCACCCGTGGTTATTAATACATTTCGACTCCGTTGAGATTTGAACTTTGGGTCACATAAATGCGCACCCGAAATTAAGAATGTAATTTCAATTGAGTCGCGCCTAAAGAGCCTAACGTGTTATTATCTTTGGGGAATGCAGTGAAATTCACTAAACAGTCCATCCCGAATTCTAAGTATTTATTATGGTTAATTATTGAGGGCCCCGCAATTTACATTTTTTGTTTGGCGAGGCTCGTCTCATTTTATGAAAGGATAAACCTAATGGCGACTACATTTATTGTTTATCTTTGAGAAAAATGAAAGAAGGAAAAGTACACGCTAATTAAATTACATGCTTAACCAGCTTCGGACTCTTATTTGATTATCTGATTAGTTGTTTATGAGACGTGAATTGTTCCGTGCCTTATTTCATGGATGAACATGCCTTTTAATTTACTAGAGGATATTAATATACAAGATTAATAAAACTGCCAAAACCTACGTTAAAACGTTCTTCAAATCTGAATTTAAACTAACTTATTTAAGCTAAGTCAATAGAGTTGACTATTGGAAACTACTACTAATAGGGTTCGAACGTGGTCATGTAAACTGCCTAACGAGATCTGATAAAGTTAGAACTTAAAAGATTAAAGCTACATTGTATTCTGCAGGGTTTAAAACGTTCTGCCCTATATATACAAAATATAGCTGAAGGAAATCTAATTATCCGTATGCCAACCACTCACACATTCTTTATCATACAACCAACTAGATAACTGAAATCACAATTTTAAACACACTAAACTTCAATTAAGTACAGGCTAACCTATGTATTCTTCAATAAGTTGCAAACTAAACAGGTTACACAAATCTAATAATGTTTATAAAACTGTAAATGCAGCAACGAACAATTAAACTCCCGCGTATCTTTTATTTCATGTTTTCATTGTTACATCAATGCAGAGTTCGAATGTGTACCTAGATGTTGAATGTAATAGAAGAAGCAGGGAAGTCAGTAGCAATAGGAGCAATACCAAACAGCAGCAGTAACAGCAGGTAACAAACAAGGACAAATCCCAGTGCGAGATACAACTATAGCCGATGGAAAAATGGCAAAATGACAGCAGCAAACAATGCAGTAGAAACAAAGCTCCAAGACAGACCAAATCCAGGAGAAACAACCAATGCAAACCAACCAATAAACTTAGCTGATACTTGAAAGAAAACAGAATTGATTGAACAGGTGGAACAAACCGAGAACCAAACAAACAGTAGGAAGAAATAGTTTCTGATTTTTTTTTGTATGTTTTTCTCTCTTGTATATGTGTTTGTATATGCCTCTCTGTTTTTCCTCAAAGATGTTTTCCTCTCCTTTTAAAATCCAGTGTCAATTTTCAGTCTCCAAAATCTCTCTGAGTTGCTCAAAAATCCAGTCCCTTTCCTAATGGAAGTTATTCTCCCTTTTATATCCTAAATTCAAGCTATTCATAGCTTGTTAAACAACCAGAAACCCCTGCCATGTGGTCTGTCCTCTTTCAGTTTCCACTTACTATTTAAATATAAACAAACTCCCATGATATTTCCCTAGCAGACTTACCTTTTAAGTGGGGTTTATTATTTCTAAACTAAAGAAGGATATGGGCAACAGAATATAATCTGACAGCATATGCTGTCAAACTATTTTAATCTTAACAAAGGCCTTTATGCACATGTTGTGCATAAGTGCACATGCCCTCCAATTCAGACTGCAGTTACAGACCAGACCCTTAAATTTCTGATTCAAATACAACAACTATTAGTAGTTATACTCAATTCCCAATTTGATTTAAGTAGGACTTCAACAGTGAAACAGATCAAATTGTTATCATTCAAACAGCTGAACTATTTGACGACACGTATCGAATCGACTATACTAATTACAACATATACAATCAAAGCCAAGGATTGGAATCAAACAGTATTGCACCAAGGGTTCAGATTGCACTGTCAAAACAGAGATTAACTTGGGGATTGATTACTCAAACAATTTCAATTCAGTCGATTATGCAGTTTACATACACATACACTATCGGTGAATGAGGAAACATTTGACCAAATACAGAGGTCCAGGCAAGGTGTGCAAAAACAGTTGGTAAAATTCAAAACACAAATTAAACAAGACGTTTGGCCATACGAACAGACCTTTAACAAACACACGAACTGAAATAAAGAAAAGAAAACAAACTTACCTTAAAATCTTTGAAAGAAAAAATCAGAAAAATCAGCTCGTGTTTGAACAGACCCTTCTTAGGGTTGAACGGACTTTAATCGAAGTGTTCTCAACTGAGAACACTTCGATTAAGATCCATTAGACCCTAGTCACTTTAGCTCAAACGGACACAGACCAGGCTTGGGGTTTCTGGGGTTCATAGATGGTAGATTTGGGATTTGGGTTTCCATGGTTAGATTCGGACCAAACCAAGCATGGTTTGGTCACGAGGGAGGTTCGGGGATTGTCTGGTGTGGAGCTGGGGTACATCAGTGTAAGTCGAGGTTCTGCTCGAATCTTCAAATGAAGATTCGAGACGATGGGGGAAGGTTCGAGATCAATGGTTTGCAGATCTATGTTCAGGGTGTCAAGGTGGTCCTAGGGTGTTAAGGTGGGGGTCACCGGCGTCCATGCCGCCGGGTTTTTGGTGAGGGGAAAGGGGGCGGCTCTAGGGTTCCGGGGTTGGGTCTGTTGGAAGGGATGAGGATGAAGGAGGGGGTATTTGGATAGGGGGTGGGGTACGGGTGGAAAGCTTATATATGGAGTGGATGGCCTGATCTCAGCCGTTAGATCAATCGAAATCAATGGCCTAGATCTGGAGGTTTAAGTGAAACGATGTTGTTTGCTTTCATACTGGGGTGGATTAGGCTGGGTTTCATTGGGTCGGGTCTGATAACGGGTAAAGGAGATGGAACGAGGGCTGTTAGATCAGCCCGGCTTGAACGGCTGAGATTAGACGGCCTTATACGGCGTCGTTTGGGTAAAGGATTGGTCTGATCTGGGCCGTTCCCCTGAATCAATCAACGACTCAAAAGGATGACGCCTATACGGCGTCGTTTGGGGCATCTCGCAAAAAGCCTGGTTGGACTGGGTCATTTGTATGAGTTTGGGCCTGATTTCATTTGAAATTATGGCCCAAATCCAATGTTTTCCTTCTTACAACTTAAAAAATAAAATTCCTAATAAAATCATACAAATATTAATTAATACTCAAAACAACAATTATCACTCACATTGACATTTAATTAAAATAAAATCACTTAATGACAACAAAAAATAGAATAAAAGACGCATATTTTTTACGATTTTCCTTTTAAAACCAATTACGGTTCAACTACACACGACACATTTTTTTGTATTTTGTTTTAATAAAAATAAAATAGGCAAAAATCATAAATAATTAACAACATACTACGTAAAAATCCAAAAATTGTACAGCAAGACCGATTGCTATTATTTTTGTTTCTTTTGGAGTGATTGTCGCGTAAAACAAAAATCACGTGCTCACAGTCGTGACACATAATATGCTGGAAGTTCATACACAAAATAGTGACTATTTTTCAATGACTTTGCAAACGCTGGCTATTTTTTAATCAGTCCAAAAACTGGCTAGCCCGTGCTATTTTTACCTCATAATTGGGGCAAGTTGTGTACCGGCCGAACCCACTAGTGATATTATCCACTTTAGGCCTAGGTCCGCACGGTTTTAAAATACGTCACTAAGGTCTAAGGCATGTTTACTTATATACCCAACATCTCTCCTGTATTTTGTCGATATGGATCAGCATCCTCTGAGGTTTGCTCCACCACCATTCAAGGTCGCACACGGAGTGACTATTACCATATGTAACAGCCGAACCCACTAGTGATATTGTCCGCTTTGAGCCTAGGCCCGTATGATTTTAAAAGCTTCATTAGGATATAAGACATGTTTACTTATATATCCAACATCTCTTCCGTATTTTGTCAATTTGAAATTTGCCTAGTGTGTCGCAAATTGCCAAATTACACATATCTTGAAAATAGAAAATATAAGACAAAGAGTGTGTTCGATATGAAGGAAAATATTTTCCAATTTTTCCATGTTTGGTTGGCTTAAATGTTTTGAAAAATATTTTCCGTATGAATTCATTTTCCTCCAATTGGAGGAAAATGTTTTCCTTATCAAGAGAAGGGAAAACATTTTTCAAAACTCTTTCTAACCTTCCCCACTCTCACCAACCCACCCCACCCCCTCTCCTAAAAAGGCTTTTTTTTTTTCAAATTTCAGTTTTTCCGTTACCACCCACCCTACTACCCCTCCACCCCACCCCAACCCCCCACCGCAAAAAAAATATTTTTTTACCTTAATTTTTATTTTTGCAATTTCAAATTTCTGTTTTTTCGTTTTTCTGCACCTTCCACCTCCTCCCCCACGTGCACAAAATTTTTTTTTACCGTGTGCACAAAAAAAATTAACTTTTTTTTTTGTAATTTAAATTTCTGTTTTTTTTCGTTTTACTGTCATCCCCGCCCTCTCCCCCCCTGAAAAAATACAAAAAAAATAATTTTTAAATATATTTTTCAGTTTTAGTTTTTTAATTTATCGATTTAAAGGTTCAAAATTTTACAAGTTCCAAAGTTATGAATTTAGAAGTTTACGGGTTTAGAAATTATAAAGTTTACGGGTTCGAAATTCCACGGTTTCGAAGTTTAGCAATTCAAAAGTTTATGAAATTTGTGGGTTCGGAAGGTTGTTCGTTTGAAAGTTTATGGCTTCATGTTTATTATATCTAAATTATTTATGAATACTCTTGATAAGTCATTTTCCTTAATTTGCATACCAAACACCATAAAATGATAAGATTACTACCTGTTTTTCAAGAAAACATTTTCTTGGAAAATATTTTCCACAGAAAACATTTTCCGTTATACCAAACACACCCAAATTACTCTCTTTGCCTAACCCTCTCAACGCGACCTTTCAAATTTCATCCTCACCTATCTTTAGAGGTAAAATTTGAATTAAGTGAAGTTACATAATTGAAACCCCATGTATAATCAAGGCTATTGACTCTTATTTGAATTTTCTATCAAGAGTTATTTGCTTTAACCAAAAAATGATTCTTTTGTGGCAACCCTAAATACCCTACTAGCTATATAGGAAATTAGTGTAGGCTAATTATCACAGTTCAACTTGTTTGTGTACGATCCATGCTATAGAGCTTTTTACTTCTTGTTCTAAATTGTTGTTTATTTCGTATTATTTTCAAAAGGAGTCCACCTTATACATTTGAGTGTGTGTGCAGCTGTCTTTTCCATTGCCAAAATAAAGACTTCTATTAGATGAGACAATTAGTTGGTTAATCACCAACACGTGTGCATGCATTAGTTATTAATTAATCATACAATCTAAGTCACAAAGTAGGAGTTAATTAACTGAAGATGTCAATTACAACACGAGGGACCTTAATTTGTCTTAACCTCCTTTAAGCTTTATTATATCACTTTAAGGGTTTCAATGGACCATAATAATTAATAAATCTATAGCTAGCTTTGAAGCTTTTTTCTTTATCTTGGACCATTGGATAGGAAGAAAGTGGCATTTATTCAACACTTAAAAAAAAATCCCAACTTGTCTCCATCACTTCATTATAATTTATTTGAACACAAATATCAAAGAGTCAAATTAAATCTTGAGGACCCTTTGTTGAAACCCCATCTTAGATCTCTACCAATTCTCATCTATATTTGATGGCAGCGTTATGATTACCAAGTGTGCATAAAACCAATAATAATTTGTACTACTATTTGAAGAAGAAAGAAATGAAAACGGACATGTAGAGAGAGGAAATAGGCTTAGCCATTTGGGACACTTTATTTATAAGTCTATATTCACTTGATGATATACTCGTATATCGTTATCGAGTGTTCCACAACAATGACATGCACTAGAATTTGAATAGTTTATAATTTGCTTAAACTTATGCTAAATTCTCATTCATCCTTAAAGAAGTCAACACTGTGATTAATGATTATATATTTTATCTAAATATGGTTGTACTAATATTAACACTTCTTAATTCTGTCGCACAAAGTTTTACTTTCCCACCTTCGTTTATACATGATATTTATATAAATGACCCAAATATAATGACCCTTCAAATCAGGTATCAAGGAGAAAGATGACTTTTTGTAAAGGTTAGTTTATATATATAAGATATGTGTTCTGTATTGGTCAAAATCTGACCATCACGACCGAGCTGACCGACGTCCAGCCTAAGTGACCGGGCAGCGAAAGATAGTATAGCCCGCTTCATACCCCGTTCCCGACATCCGTCGAGTCGGAAAGAGCGGCGCCTAAAAGCACAACTAAGACACATTGAAGGCAAGAGGACGTCAGGCCAAGCAAAGGGCAAGGGTGCCACGACTATATATAGCAAGGGAAAACTTTCAATGAAGGGGGCGGCTACTCCTATCTCTCTCTAAAGCTAAAAAGCTCTCTCCTAATATTCTTGATAGACATGAATTAATCTCTAGAAAAATATGTAAAGCTATCTCCTCATCGATTGATGGAAGACACAATATTGAATCTCAATAAGATCATTTACATTTTCTTCATCTTACATATGATCCATACTGCTAGCTCTTTGATCTGGAATTTATTATGTCTGACTAAGATTTACCTCTTCATCTTTGATTGATTTGTTCAAAAAGGTTTCAATATCTTTTGAGTCAAACAATTTGGCGCCGTCTGTGGGAATTTCTTAGTGAAATTTCCTAGTCTCTCCCAGATCAATGATAAGAAATACGATCACTCACCAAAAGGAGCGCGAAGGAAAAATCCAACCCACGCGAGACAAAGGAGCAGTGCAGTAGGGGGAGGAGAACCAAACAAAATTATCAAGCTTAGAAACCTTCACCCCATCAACCATCGATGCGCCAAACAAGGTGAACGATGTTACCAATCAGTTCTCCCCTATCGGATCACCAGACGGGAGCAAGGAAAGTTCCATTCTAACTTGCCTCCTAATCTCTGCTCAAGTAGGAATACAATGGCCGCGCAGGCGAACGAATAAAGAAACACCTCAATTAAAGGACGAAAAACTACTGCAAAACAACTGTGATACCTCCGAGCCGGAAGACAGGAGCCAAACAAGGAAACTACAATTTGTGCGTAGAGCGAATTTAAGCGAAACCGCAACATTTCGCATTCTCCAACGTTGTACCCTCCATTGCGAGCAATGCCAAACAGACTGAGACTCCCCCAGAAGATATCTGGCTCTCCAAAAACTAGGACTAACGACGGGTTACTATTTCGATAAGTTCGAAATAACACCCTTTAAGGCCAAGTGCCTTCGCCAAAAAGAGAAGACTTCGACCTCGATAGAACGACGATGAGTTACTATTTTGATAAGTTCAAAATAACACCCTTTAAGGCCAAGTATCTTCACCAAAAAGAGAAGAGTTCGACCTCGATTGAATGATGACGGGTTACTATTTCGATAAGTTCGAAATAACACCCTTTAAGGCCAAGGGCCTTCGCCAAAAAGAGAAGAGTTCGACCTCGATCGAACGACGACAGGTTACTATTTCGATAAGTTTGAAATAGCACCCTTTAAGGCCAAGGGCCTTCGCCAAAAAGAGAAGAGTTCGACCTCGATCAAATGATGATGGGTTACTATTTTGATAAGTTTGAAATAACACTCTTTAAAGAGAAGAGTTCGACAACATTCTTCATTCGGCATCATCACCGTCACCATCACCATCTCCAAGAAGCCCTCAATTACCATCATCCGCACCCCCATTAGCTTCAGGAGTCGCCGCATCATACCCACAATTGATGCGAGCCTCCCGCGCTTTCACTCGCGCTTCTTCATAGGTAGCCTCAGTCACAGTACCCGCCTCCCACAAACTCTTATATATATCCCACTGGGCTTCGGCGTAAACCCAAAGCTCATGAATATGGCGGGGAATGGCGGTGGAGGAAGACTCCATCTGAGCCAACAGTCGCCCATTTTTTGCCTCCAGTGTTGTGACCCGATCTCCCAGAACCGATGCCTCTTGATCGATCTCGCTGATGCGCTCCTCGAGCCTCACCTCCATGAGGGTAGCCGTTGCTCTTTCCGATTCCTATTCGGATTGGAGGATGCGGATGGTGTTCTTCAGGGCTGCCGCCCTCGATGAAGCCTCGGACCAAGCACCCTCGATGCTCTCCAACCCAGCAACCTTGTTCTCCAGCACGGTCAATTTCCCTATCCATTCCACGCTCATTGCCTCGACCTTGATCAAGTTCTGATCCATCTTCTCCTGTATAGACCTTAATCTCTCCTACAGATGCTCACATTCTGCGGCGACCCCCTTGCCCAACTCGAACTCTTCGTCCTTAATTCAAAGTTGCTCTTCGAGCACACTCTTGCTGCGGATAGCTTGCATCAACTCCTGGTCCCTTTTCTCCAACTCCTCACCAAGAGCCCGATTACCGGGGTTTGCCTTCAGGCGCTCATGCATCTCGCGGCACTTGTTGCGGTAGCGACGATACTTCTCCAACATATTCAAGAAAATCTTGGCCCGAATGTTGGCCCTGCGAATGCTTTCCACTTCCACCATATATGTCTGAAAAATGCAAAGACAGGTTAAAATCGTATCATCAAGAAAGACGAGGGAAAAGCGAAAGTGAGCATAACGTACCCTCAAGCCCATTACGGCCACCTCATCCATCAGATCAACATCAGGAATGGACCGAAGGGCTGCGTTCTCGGCCTCAGAGCACAACATGCTGAACTGCGGCACCAGATCCTCCGTGTCCCACAAGAGATTGAATCCGAAGGGATCTCAAGAATACGAGCTGAGCCTTTCGCACGAACCACCGAGTGAGTAAGGCCCCCCTCAAACATCCTGACATCATCAGGGTCGAGGTCCGACTCAGATTCATAATCGTCGACCACCACACGTTTCCCTCTTTCGGCAGTCGAAGGGGGAGCGCGACCAACTGCAGAAGATAAAGGTACATTCAAAATTATGACGGCGGCCCTGGAAATCTGATTCTCCGCCACGACAGGTTGCTGATCACCGATAACGGTAGGAATTTCTGATTGAGCCAAGGCAACGGCCGATTCCGTCCTTACAGGGGGAGCCGCGACAACACCCTCTCCAGAGCCCGTCGTGGGAGAGTCGTCCAGATGAATCACTGTTGGGGGCGCAGTCTCAAGTTCCACTCTCCGTCTCTTCGATGGACCTTCCTCTTCACTAGTAGACAGTGATTCACCCGTCGGGCGAACAACATAGGTCGGGACCTCGTCCTAAGAAGTGGCCCTCGCAGGAGTAACCAAGGTTGCAGACTCAACTGAAGCAGCCCTCGATGAAGGTCGGGCAATGGGTACCACGACAGGGTGAGTAGATGAGGCCGACTGATGAAAAGCTAACGGAGGAGCCCTTGCTCTCCGAACTCTCCTTGACATCGACAAATGACATATAATAAGCCAAGTTAAAAGAGAGGAAGAATAGTAGACAGAAATGTCATCTCATCCGTAAGAGGCCTGCGTCCGAACCTGTCATGAAAGATCGACCATGTGCGAATCCCCACTGTATGGGGAAGGATTGCACCCACCCAGTCATGAATACCTTTGACGGCGGAAGGGGCAATCTCTCAGCTGCAAAGACATGATAAAGTTTAGTACCATAACAGAATACAGTCGGGCATCTCACCGACTAAAGACACAAAAACTTACGCGCAAAATTCCAATTTTCAAGGAATCCCGTTGGGTCCGTCACAATGTGCCCAGTCCACACGTAAAAATAATTCTCGTAGAAATGACAGTTGGTCCTGTTGTCCATCTTTACCACAAGACTCCTCGACCCCCGAAGACGCATGTGAATCATTATACCGCGAATAAGTTGAGGGGCAAAGATGCTGAGCATATGGTCCAAGGTGATCTCACGACCGGCGAGTTCCGCGTACTTAAGTAGCATAAGGAATAACTTGTACAAATATGGTGAAAGCTGGGCGGGGCATACCTCGTAAAAATGGCAAAAATCCACCACCAACAAAGGAAGAGGAAGTGTGTCCCCTATAAGGAAGGGGTAGGCGTAGAACACGCAGTACCTGGGGCGGTCAAAATGAACTATGTCTTTCCCCACTGCCGGCCGCATATCAACGTAATTGGGGATTCCCCACCTTTATTTCAAATCTTCAATGTCCCTTTCCCTCATAATGGAGTGGACAGGTTCCGGTTCAACCCTAGCGGGAGTACTGAAGTCGGTCGAGTCTCTCCCAGGGCAGGCAGGATCTCAATCACCGATGAGATCTCCTCATCTTCCACCGCATCTACCCCTCTTGCGGCCTGAACAACACTTTCCGGTACTGGACTAGTGACAGGGAGATCGGGGCAAGAAGACTTGCCAGCCATTTTGATCAGAAGACACGCCAAAGAAATAACGAAAAGAAGGGATGAAATTTTTTAGTGAACACGAGGGCAAGCAGAAACTTGGGGTATCAGAAAGGAAGTATATCTGCAGAATTCTCTCAAGTAAAAGGTAAAGAAGTGTGTCAATCGAATGATAAGCTCCCTCTATTTATAAGAGACATAAATCCCCTGAGCACGTAACCCAAGAGTCGCTAATCAAATCTGATAGGGCACGAAACGTTTCGGTTCCCCCGGAACGTGTGTAATAATGGTGGTAACCACAAAATAACTCTTTGATACCAAATGACGTTTCGGTTCCGAAACCACCGCAACGGTCCATGGGAATCGAAAGAACACCGTCGCTCCGCCAAAAACCCAAGAAATGTAACTAAGGGACGAAGAGTCAAAAGTCAGATTTCGCTCGAATTCGTAACAATCATGATACGTCTTCCTAGCCCGACAGAGGACGACCCCGACAGACGGAGGGGCTAACTGTATTGGTTAGAATCTGACCATCACGACTGAGCCGACCGACGTCCCGCCTAAGTGACCGGGCAGCGAAAGATAGTATAGCCCGCTCCATATCCCTTTCCCGACATCCATCGAGTCGGAAAGGGCGGCGCCTAAAAGCACAACTAAGACACATTGGAGGCAAGAGGATGTCGGGCCACGCAAAGGGCAAGGGTGCCACGACTATATATAGCAAGGGAAAGCTTTCAATGAAGGGGGTGGCTCCTCCTATCTCTCTCTAAAGCTAAAAAACTCTCTCCTAATATTCTTGATAGACAGAAATTAATCTCTAGAAAAATATGTAAACTTGTCTTTTCATCGATTGATGGAAGACACAATATTGAATCTCAATAAGATCATTTACATTCTTCATCTTACGTATGATCCATACTGCTAGCTCTTTGATCTGGAATTTATTATGTCTGACTAAGATTTACCCCTTTTTGATTGATTTGTTCAAAAAAGGTTTCAATATCTTTTGAGTCAAATATTTTCTTCAGCCAAAAAAAAAAATTTAGTCCCCCTTTCAGTATGGGCCACGAATAATAGATAAGTAGGCACAATTTTTTTATCTTGTTCTTGTATCTCATAATTTATCTATATTTGTCTACATTCTACATTAACGTATAACGTATCTTTTTGATGAAGACTAAGACGATCTTATTATCTTGAATTTGTTCTCGCAAAAGAAAAGGTTAATTCAGACAATTTAATAAATAAAATAAAAATTAGAACTAGTTGTGTGCTTCCAAAATAAATCTTTACATATAGTACAATACATACGTCAGAAAATTTGATAGAACTCTCACTTCAAGTGTTTTGTATATGTAGGAGCACTATTTGCAATGTGAGAGAAGACACAATTGTTAAAGTTTATATATAATTATGATTTACACCTATTTACAATTACAAGTTTTAATTCTTTGATTTATCGAACCCATTATTAGCTAGGTGCCTTCACCAAATATGAATATTATTATGCAGAAAAACAATCAATGGTTACTGCATGAGTGCCTGATGATTTATATATACTACTTTTTATTGTTATGTTAATAAATAAGTTTAAAAAAGCCGTAAACAATGTCCTAGCACGAGAATGGGACGTGTATTTTTCACAAAAATGTAAAAAAGGCAATAATTAGTGATTTTTTGGGGGTGGGGGAGTTAAACAAGCTCTAAATAGCAAAGAGTTGAAAATTTATTTTGTAGATGTGGAATTACAGTTATTAGGGAGCCTTTTATCCTGGTTGTGAAATTTTCTAGCACGAATTTGTATTTAATTGAGCCCTAAAGCGGATATCAGATTGGGTGGGAAGAAAAAAATTTACTTTGTGGAACTTATTGGGCAGAGTATGAAAGAGTAGAGACAAGTGCATATGTAATCAAATAATGCTATTTTGAAGTGTAGCACAGCCACTCAAACCTTCACTTATTCTTTGTTTTACTACTGCAACTACGGCAATGTATGAGAGCTTGGACTATTTTGTCTATAGATCAATGAGATCTCTGTATATATCTATTATAGTCAACCAAGAAATTAACTTCCCTACTTTTGCCATGTTCTTCTCCATTCTCAAGTGTCTGTGCAAGTTGGATTTTGTACACCAATTATATGATCTTCCATTCACATGCATCAACCATCATGTTACACCAATGCATTTTACCTAAGTAGGGTTCGAGGTAAATTGCAACAATCATGCATTTAAGTGTGTTATTTCTCAGGTTTTACCGCTAGGATCTTCACGAGGAACTATGAGCCTGTTTGGATTAGCTGATTATAAATAGCTGATAAACTTGAAGTGTTGAAAAATATTTTTAAGTATTGAAACTGATTTTTTAAATAAGCATTTACGTGTTTGGATAGACATGCTGAAATTAATAATAAGCAGTTGATATGTTTAATAGAAAAGTGCTGATAAGCTGTTCTCTTATTAAATAAAATACCCTTAAACTTTTTACAAAATGTTATGAATTAAAAAGTTTTCTTTGTAGATAAAATGATAAACAACGAATATGAAATGAAGAGAAAATTAAAAAATTTATTTTGGAAAAAATATTTTGTAAATTAAAAAATATTATTAAGGATAAAATAGTAAAAGTCTTGGTCAAACTAAAAGTGTTTGTAAGCTAAAAAGTCATAAGTTGGGGTGACCAACTTATGGCGTATGGCTGATTTTAACCTATAAGCACTTTGGATATTTACCAAACGCATAGAAAAGCCAAAACATATTTATAAGTTATAAGCCAATTTGATCAGCTTATAAGCTTACCAAACACCCTATATATGTTGTTACTTTCTTAGTTCTTAGTTTTCCATTATTATCTGCTAGGTTTTTTGCTTTGGTTACCTTATATTTTGTTGTTGTTACTGCCTTTTAGCTTCTTCACTATCGTTTTTCCTTTTAATGATTGATGGGTTTATGCTTTCCTTGAACGGAGGGTCTATCCGAAACAACATCTCTACTTTCGCAAAGGTAGGAGTAATGTCTGTATACCCACTACCCTTTACAGACCCCACTTGTGAAATTTCACTGGGTATGTTATTATTTGTACATTCCCGTTATAAAATTTTATACTTCTGTTGTTGTATGAGTCCAAATTTGGCTACTCGGCAGTAGCGGATAAATAAGATAAAGGACGGGGTTGACCATGGTGTGATGACCGAAGGTCACTCTTAAAAAGGCTGGTGTCAGAATGGGCAGCCGAGGTGAAGAAATAACGGTAAAATAGGTTCACAGATAGACAGAGAATATTCCTTTGGATATTCTTTATGTTGTACCTTTTAGTATTTTTGAAAAATATCCCTTATAAATAGGAAGAGATAGAGAACAAAAGGGGAATCTGCACCCTTTTGATAAGAACACATTGTGTAAATGTTGACCATAAAGATGTATACAAAAGTTATCTTGTTCACTATTATTCAAGCACATGTTGTTCTATTTTTGTTCACAAGATCCAAAGATTCCACATTCATCTTCATTTATCTCTTTTCCACGTCGCTGACAGAAGAAAGGAACATTCCAATCACACAATAATTGGGTGGTAGATCCTGTCTTATTACACTTATTGTCATTATCTACATTTATTATATATTTATGCTATCATATTCATTGCCCATCATCAAGCATTAAATCCGTTATTGAATGCTCTTAAGCATTACTCATCTTGTAAGTATTCTGTTGCATTCAATCTAGAATTTATTAAGTTCAACTAAAACTCGCCCTTTAACTCATCATTAATTGGTGTAACACTTTTTGGTCAAACAGTTGTTCCATTTTTTAAAAAATAAAATCGTGGGTTGTCCTTATATATATATTTTATCGATTACTGCCTTTTTGATAAACAATATTGTCATAACATTTTTGTTATTAATTGGCGTGGGAGGACATAGTATTTAATTTGGAAAATGAGTATACCTGCACTCACTGCTGTCAACTTGTACCATACGTATGATTGAACAATTGTAATTTTTTTTTTAATTATATTCGAGGCAATTCAACATTTTAGGAAATAGGAACATTAATGGAGTAGCTAGTACTCTATATCTATTTGTTTAAATTTTTGAATTCGCCTACAATTAATCCGTTATACTAAAAATTGCGAACAAGTTTTGTCATCTCCAATTAAACAACATCTTATTACAAGAACATTATCACCTCTTCCACTCTATCCATTGGTTAGAGTATACGATTTGCAGTGGAAACTGCTTGTTGCCACTGTTCCGATCGAAAATGTCTTAAACTAGGTGCGAGGCAATCGATTGCAATCACATTTGGGCGGAGTCAGGATCGGATTTAAAATTTATGGGTTTTAAATTCTAAGATAGCGACATTAGGTATTAGTGATTGGGTTCTTTTATATATATATATATATATATATAGTGATTTCATTAATATAAATATAAAATTTGGACATAAGCAAGCAGCAGCTAGCTGTTGTTGCTTCTTCTTCATTATCAACATCATAGCTGCCACTCCCCCCACGTAATATATTTTTCATAATGTCAATATTGATATTCGACGAGAGTCGTGTGTATGATGTGTGTTCAAATTAAAGTGTAAATTATTATGTGTATACGTCCAAGTAGTAATGATTTTTGAAATACAGTTATCACTTGCAAGCTTTTCATGCATAAATACGTGTACACCTACCGCACTTTGTATGTCATACAATTCTTCTGTTATTTCCATTTCTATTTGATTGTTTTTAAAAGTGGAAGAGGAGTGAATGGTCATGCAATCATATGACACAGTTGGTGAAGGAACACGTTAATCTAAACATATTAGATAGCGCGTAAATAGTAAAACGAGACCTTACTTGTTCTTTGTGGTGCGGAAGCGGAAGACGGATTGAACCGCGACTGGCATTATTGGTTGGCGGTGGTTGTCGCTGTGTTGGAACAACCCCCAATTCCACAGTCTAAACCCTTATTTCTAATTGAGAGAGAGAAAGAGCACGTGAAAACTACTGCTTCAAGTATTCTTTAATGTACACACTAAGTGTACTTATATAGGGAATATTAGGGTTAACTAATAACCCTATTGGGCCTTAAAGCACCCCTTATGGGTGGACTCAATTTTCCTACATCTCTCACTCACACATAATGGGAGTGCTCATCTATTATGAGAAACATGTTCTCATCTCCTCAGTCATTCATACAGGGAAGTAGACTGTGCGATCAACATACTGTGAGAGCTAAGTGCTATATATCTGTTAGGAGTATATAGCCTCTCGCCGAGTGCAAACCTGCAAGTAGATCATAAAGTATGCAGTACCGTAGATCATGTAAATAACATTTGATATAGTCTCAAAATCTCATATATCATTATTTCTTGTATTCACAATCATAAATCATAAGTCATAATTGGTGCACCAGTGAATATAAATAAATGAGATTCCATCAATGATCTTCCTCTTCTCACGATTCCCTTAACATTAGAATGACTGCTTTTCTAGTTATGCTCCGCTAGACCGTATCTGTGTTCATGGTCTTTTGGAAACATACTAAGATAGCTAACATCACACTAAGTCTCAAGTATCTGATTAGAGTCTCTAAGGGTACAAAATCTTGAGCTATCATAAAAGCTCTAGGTCTCACACAACAATAAGTTGAGAATGGACTTATGTTAACCTAATGGGTCGACATTAGCACGCATGGTATGAAACATGTGCTACATCATTTTCTCCCTTTTTCCAAGGAGCGTATGTCTTTATCTCATAAAGAATGTTGTACAGATGATATTTAGACACCATAAGTATCTAAATTTGAGTTCTTTGATCTACAATATCATTTTTAACTCGCATCTGGCTCACAAAGTAGACTAGGTGAACGTTTTTCACCCTAATGACCTTATGTCATTTTTTAAGCGACATTCTGATTTTAAGCGAATAGCTCTCAAATTATCCTTATGATAATTTTGCTTAAAATCATGTCTCATCTCCTCACATCACTAAGATAAGGAGGCGGTTTCCTATGTGAGAAGGCCAACCTCATGTCTACTCAATATACTTATAAAAAATGAACAAAGAATGTACATAACATTCAACAATAAAAATATGTATATATGTAAATCAACTTTATTGATAATCAAAGAACATCAGTTTGAGAACACGGGAAAGCAAAAAACAAAATAAAGTATCTCAGAGTCTACGCAAGCCTTGAGACCTAGTGTGTCTCACAAATGCATCTCTAGACAAAGGCTTGGTCAATGGATCTGCTAACATATCTTTTGTAGACGCATACTTCACATTCACTACTTGTGTCTAACCATGTCTCTCGCATAGTTATACTTGATATCTATATGTTTGGTTTTACAATGAAACTTAAGATCCTTGGTGGAGGATATTGCAGCCTCACTGTCACAGTAGACTAATACTGGTTCAGTATTTTCAGCAATATCCAACAAGTGTTCCAAGAACTTTTTCAACCAAATGGCTTCTTGTGTGGCTGATGCGAGAGCCACGTATTCAGTTTCCATCGTAGATAGTGATACACATGATTGTTTCTTAGTACTCCATGATATGGCCCCATCACTGAGTAAGAATATATATCCTGAGGTAGACTTCCTCTCGTCTAGATCTCGTCCATGGTCAGCATCACTGTATCCAACTAATCGCAGATCATTGCCGCCTTGATAACAAAGGGCATAATCAGCAGTTCCCTTCAGATATCTCATGATCCTCTTTACTGCTTGCTAATGTGCTAAACCTGGGTCGGTCTGATATCTACTTACCAAGCCAACTGCTTGACAAATATCAGGTTTAGTGCACACCATAACATACATTAGACTTCCGACTGCGCTCCTATAAGGAATTCGGCTCATTCTTTCTGTCTCTTCAGGAGTCTTAGGACACATCTGACTTCCTAAGGTATGGCCTTTACTGATAGTAGTTTCAACTGGGCTACTATTTTGCATATTAAATCGTTCAAGAACTTTTCTAATGTAATTCTCTTGTGAGAGATACAATAGTTTCTTTGGACGATCTCTTGAAATCTTAACTCCAAGAATATATGCAGCTTCACCCATATCTTTCATCTCAAATTGTGATAATAACCATGACTTTATCTCGGTTATAAATTCCTTATCATTTCCAGCTATAAGTATGTCATCTACATACAACGTTAAAATCACAAGCTTGTTTCTTGATCTCTTGGTATAAACGCAATGGTCTTCATCCATCATGGTAAAACCATTAGATACAAGAACATTTTGAAAGCGTATATACCACTGGCTTAAAGATTGTTTGAGGCCATAAATAGACTTCAAAAGTCTACAAACCTTTTGTTCGTGACCCTTTTCAATAAAACACTCAGGTTGTTCCATATAGATTTCTTCATCTAGTTCTCCATTGAGAAAGACAGTCTTTACATCCATCTGATGTAATTCAAGATCCAGGCTTGCAACAATAGCTAGAACTAGGCGAACCGAGATAAATCGTAAAGCAGGCGAGAATGTCTCTTCGTAGTCTATTCCTTTCTGCTGTGTATACCCTTTCTCTACCAGTCGAGCCTTATATCTCTCAACTGTACCATCAGCCTTGAGCTTAATTTTGAGAATCCATTTGCTCCCAATTGCTTTGCGTCCTTCAGGGAGGTCAACTAGTTCCCAAACTTTGTTGACTCTCATAGACTCCAATTCATCTTCCATTGCTTTTGTCTATTTATCCTTAGAAGGGCATGAGAGAGCCTCTTTTACATTTTTAGGCTTGTTTTCTTCTTGTAGGAGCATCATAAATAGTTCTCCACCTTCAATATCAAATCGTCGACGAGGAATCTTTTTACGAGAACCACATCTTACTTGTGATTCATCATTGTTTCAATTTGGATCAATGTTGCTCCTACTCGGATCAAGATCATTCATTCTGCTCCCACTTGGAACAAGATCTGTGACCATCTCGCTCCTACTTGGAACAAGATCCATTTGGTCACTTCCACTAAAAGCAGAAGGATTACTCTTCATTCGCATCTGATGATGAAGGAGGTCTTTGATGAGAAACTAATTCATCATTTGCTAAAATTCTCCCACTCAAATTAAGTGATCCTTGTACTTCTTGATCCATTATCTCAAATAAGGTTAGGTCTTGACCTACCTCTCCCTTCTTAGGGAACTCATCCTCTAAGAATGTGACATCTCGTGATTCAAACTCAGTTACATTCCCACTGTCTTGCTGACCTATAAACACATAAACCTTTGAGGTTTCAGAGTATCTTATAAAGATACTTTTCTTTCCCTTCGGGCCCAATGCCATATTTGTGAGAGGAATCATGTGTATAGGCAGCACAACCCCAAGGTCTTAATACACTTAGGTCGGGTTGTCTCCCATTTCATAACTCATATGGAGTGGTAGTAACTGATTTGTAGGCACTTGGTTAAGTACAAAGGTAGCAGTAAGCAACGCATCACACCAGTAACTAATTGGGAGGTTAGCTTGTGCCATCATTGACCTAACCATTTCTAGGAGCGTTCTGTTACTTCTCTTTGCAACATCATTTTGTTGTGGAGTATTTGGGATAGTCAACTGATGAACTATTCCCTTTTCATCACATAAATTATTACACTGAGTTGATAAATATTCACGACCACGATCAGTTCGAAGAGCTTTTATCTTCTTGTGTAATTGATTTTCCACTAAGCTCATATAGCTTTTGAAACAACTTATTGCTTCTAATTTGTGGGAAATCAAATAGACATAACTGAAACGGGTAAAGTCATCAATAAATGTGATGAAATAACTTGCTCCATGCCTAGCCCTAACATTCATAGGCCCACAGATGTCCGAATGGACTTGTTGCAAAGGATATTCGGCTCTAGTTGCCTGACCAAAAGGTTTTCTTGCAGATTTTCCAGCTAGACAATTTTCACAAGTGGACAATTCCACATGTTCAATGCTGGAAAGCAAACCTTGTTTTGCTAACCTTTGCATTCTTTGTTGGCCAAGATGACCAAGTCTAGCATGTTATATGTTTACATCACTATCATATTTATGTGAAGAAACAAACATAGAAAAACTAGCATTATTATTAAATGAATCATAATTTAAATCCATAATAATTAAACCTCCAATCACATGACCAAAACCAAATAACGTTGAACCAAAAGTCAACTTGGCAGAATTGCCATGAGAAAACAAGTCAAATCCTAACTTAAGCAAAACTGAAACTGAAATAACATTTCGGCGAATTGTTGGGGCAAAGAGAACATAGTGTAGTATTAGATCTCGACCACCACGTAGGACTAACTTGCATGTATCGATCCCTTCAACAACAACTTTATTGTTGTTGCCTACATATATCCACTTTGCTCCACGTGGAACTCACCGAAATTCAACAAAGGCACTGCGTTCCCAGGCTATGTGGTCCGCTGCTCCTGAGTATACAATCCACAAAGGATTAGATTCAGTTAGAAAAATAAAACTAGAAACACAAAGTTTACTAATTCGAGCATCGTGAAATACCTTTCTAGGAGGCTCAGAGCAATCTCTAGCATAGTGACCCTTCTTGTCACAATTATAGCATTTCACTTTAGCAACTTTCACACGTTTGAGACATTTGTTCTTGCCTTTTTCAGTCTTTGCTCTTTTAGCAAGCTGAACTTGAGGTGGCCCCCTCTTCTTTTCCCAGTTCCTTTTCGTTGAATCTCTCTTGATTTTGGAGGTTGTTGCCATGTGCAACTCAGCTATTGGCTTTGCAGCCTCAAGTCGTTCCTCTTCTAACTCAAGGTGTCTCCGGACATCTTCCAGAGTTGTGATTCGCTCATTATGGGTCAAATGCATTTTCATATGATCCCAAGAACTAGGTAAAGAGCATATGACAACTTGGATTTGTTGTTTATAAGTCAACACATGACCAACATCTTTTAACTCCCCGATCATATTTGTCATTTGCCTCAGATGTGTTTTCATTGAATGTTCTGGGCGTTTCTTATATGAGTCAAATTTGATCATTAAGGATCTCAGCCTTGCAGTGGAACAGGTACCAAACCCTTTCCTCAAAGCATTCCAAAGATCCATAGCTCTTTGGTAATCCTTAAACTCCCTTAGAATGTCATTATCTAAGGTGCTCAACAACATAATGCGAGCAATGAAGTTCTTTTTCTTCCAACTGTCATAGGCTTCACGCTCACGCCTATGCTGAGCAGTGTTGCCTTCCTTAGGCTCATTCATGACATTGTTGATAGCCTCCAGAGCCTCTTGCTCCTCTAACACATACTGGACTTTCAAGCTCCAGGTTTCATAATTGTCACCATTGAGTTTCAACCCTTTGTTGAGCTCAGCAACAATGTTTTTCGAAGCAGTAGTCATTCTTTAACAAAATAAAAAATAAAATGAGGATCATGTAAAAAAAATAACGCAAGGCACGACGTTCGACATACATACGTATTATGACACTAAGCATCAATTGATTAAGTTAATAAATACATATATTAATTATGGAGTCGAAAGTTCACTATGTTCCCAATCATCGTCCAAGAATTAAAATATTATGAAAATTGACCTATTCAATTATCTAGCTAAGTGTCTTAATCATATTTAAGACAACATAATCATCTTGCATGAATTTATAATTCCATGTGGATTATAAGTTAACAAATAACTTATATTAGCATGCAAATAAAATTAATGTCAAACTAATTAACATTCATTACATGCTATACAAATTTACATAAAATTTACTTTAATGTTAAACTAATTAACAATTTATACATGTTAAACAAATTAACAAGTATTGTTAATATTAAACTAATTAATATTGATTTTATGCTAAATAAATTAACATAAAGCATTTGTTAAACTAATTAACCAGAGTAATGTTAAAACAATTAACATTTCAAGCATGTTAAACGAATTAACATTTTTAGCATGTTAAACAAATTAACAAATAAATTTAATGTTAAACAAATTAACATTTCAAGTATGTTAAACAAATTAACAAATAAATTTAATGTTAAATAAATTAACATTACAAGCAATTGGGATAATAAAACAATTATAGATTTCATAAAAGAATATAAATACTAAATTTATATTCTGAAAATTAAGTGCATAAGACTAATTTTAATAATCTGAAATTTATTAAAAAAATTACAGAATTAAATTTAAATTTTATTTATCCCATTAGCCCACAATAAAATTAAACAAGACATATAAAAGTGGGCCTTTAGCCCAATGTCTTAAATTTGCCATAAATAAAAGGAATTTTTACCTCCTATAGCAAAGGTTAACACCTTATTTATTTTAAATAAATACCATTTAAAAAAATTATATTCTATAGATACCTTTTAAGGTTTATAGCAAAATATTTAATTTTGGTTACCTCCTAGCCCTAAGCCACTAAATACGCTAATCAGTTACACTATTTTCTTTCTCTCTCTACTTTGATACATCCCATTATCTTCCACTATCCCATTAAAATTTCCGATCTCCTCTTCCTTCCAACGATTTTCTTTCTATCCCTTCCCACTTTCCCCTCCCTTTATACGCTAATCAACTTTTTTTCATTCTTTTTTGCTTTGTCTTCTTCTGGAATTGAACTGCAGTAGAGGAGTTGGCGGCGGCTCATGACATTGCAGCAATAAAATTTCGTGGGATTCTGATCGTTCAAGATTCTGATCATTTGAGTAGTACTCAAAATTTTCAGCAACTTCAACATGGGAATATTACTCATAATTTCAAGTCCAACAAGGAGATGGCGGCGGTCGTGGAAAGAGGATTCGGTTTCGGAGATCCACTAAGTGACGATTTCTTTCTTTCGCGATGAAGAAGAACATTTCTTTTAATATATTTCAATGTAATTTCAACGTATTACACTGTATTTTCATGATTTTCATTGTATTCATTGTCTTTTTTTCCATTGTAATTCAATGTATCTCGCTGTATTCCATGTATTTTATTGTATTCTCTGTCTTTTTTTCATTGTATTTCAATGTATCCCGTTGTATTCTATGTATTTCATCGTATTCACTATCTCGCTATATGCCATGAATGTATTCATAAGTTTTTTTAATTAATATAAAATTTATGTATTCAGATGTATTATATAATTTCTCTGAAGATTGTTATATTTTTGGGGTATTCTTTGGTTGAGAATCTTTTTTATAACTGAAGATACAAAATTTATGTGTTATAATTGAGTTTGTTGAGTTATATTAGGAGTCTATTATGTTAATTGATTCACTTTCCGTTTTAAAAATAGTGTAATCCCCTATTTCACGTCATGAATACAGTTGTAATCCCATGTTTGACTCCATGATTATAGTCGAATACACTCGAATACAACAACTGATTAGCTGGACTTCCCTGATTCACGCCTATTTTTGCTACTGTATTCGTGAATACAATAGCTTAAATACATCTTATAACCACATAAAAGGTATCTATAATCCGTAATATAACAAATGGTATCTATAGATAGCTAATTACTACTAAAAGATAGTGCTTTATGAAAATTTCCTAAATAAAACAGGTCAATTTCGGATGGGCAATGCAACATTTGAAGCCCAAACTTCAAAAGAAGAAGAAACCCATGCTTCTTTAACTTCAGCATAGAGGCTGCCCACATTTTTTTTGTTTTGTTATTAAAGCAGATTTTAAAGGAGAGAGAAACCCTAAATTTCTTCTCCCCCTTTTCTTAAGTAAGAGTCGCCACTTTCATGGATTTTGCAAGAGAGAAGACTTTTTCTTTTCTTCTTCTTTTCCATCTTTATTTTGACATTTACAGAAGGGAAGCCATTGCTTCATCTCCTTCCTCTTTTATTGTTGCCACTGCTGCTCTTTGTAAAAGAAGAAAAAAAAAAATACATTTCTTCTTCTTTTTCTTCTCTAATATTTTGCTATAGCCATCGGAGCACAAAGCTCCTATATATATATATATGTGTGTGTTATATTTTATGGTTGTTTGGCTGGCAAAACCCTTTGATCAATTTCAAACCAAGTTTTAAATGGCTTTAAGAGCAGCCACCATCCGTTTGATGGTGGCTGTCGATGGATGTTTTAGCGGCTTTCAATAGAACCTTTTAATTTTTTTATTTTTTTGGTTTTTCGCTTGATCAGTTTCTTAAGAAAAACTGACCAAAAGAATTCCAGATAAAAAACTGTCAAAGACTGATATAGAATTTATTTCAAATCAGTAATAAAAAATTATTTTCATTCAAAACAATCATTCACTGATTTACTCAAAAATCAGCGGTCAAAAATTTATACACTCGTACAAATTTTTATTCTAAATCAGCGTATAAGACAATTTTAGGAAGTTCAATTGCACATAGAATATTACAAATAAACAGATACATAGTTCTAGATTCAGATGATGATTAGAATAATTGTAGTATATTTCCGGACCAGAAAACTAGCCTATGGCTCTGATACCAATGAAGGAACACGTTAATCTAAACATATTAGATAGCGCGTAAATAGTAAAACGAGAACTTACTTGTTCTTCGTGTGCGGAAGCGGAAGATGGATTGAACCGCGATTTCTAATTGAGAGAGAGAAAGAACGCGTGGAAAATACTGCTTCAAGTATTCTTTAATGTACACACTAAGTGTACTTATATATGGAATATTAGGGTTAACTAATAACCCTATTGTGCCTTAAAACACCCCTTATGGGTGACCAATTTTCCTACAGTTGGAAACGAATTTGAGTTTAATTTTAAATAAAGTGATACAGGGCACTTATTAATTATACACTATTTTTTTTTTACAATGATCGCGCACGTAATATCAATGAGAATGCTCACATTGACAACCGACGACGTACTTGGCCTCTAATGTAAAAGGGGCAGTTTCGTGCATAAAATATTTCGTGTTCACGCAGGATTCGAGGAAAGACGACAACCTATGAGGTATATGCGCGCATCTAATGGAGTGATGGATTATTTGATACAGTGCAGGGATGATTCGAAGCTACAGTCGGCAAAGGGGATCAATGAAAATCATCTTGTTGAAAAACTATATCATATATTCTGGGGAAACCAGTGTAACTTTATGGAATTAATCATGGGAAAATGACATTGTATAGCCGTTCTCAAAATAATAGTCGATAAAATATTTTTTTTGTACATACATTTGTATGTTATATACAAAAATTATAAGAAATATATACACTTTTTCGATTACCAAATGTAAATTGTTTGTGGCGCGACCTAAAAATGAAAAAAGCAATTATCATGGGAGAGGTTGTCCAAATAATACTCTGACCAGATAGTTTAGGCTGGGCTCAACGAACTGAAAAGTCCAAGAAGCCCACTCCATTGTGATTTTTGTGGGTTGACACTCAACAGGCCCAATTTAGTCTGTTACTAATGAAGTGGTATTCTAGGGAGAAATTTAAAAATAGCCAGATTTATAAGTGGTTATTTAAAAAGAGCCACAGTTTTAAATGTAATCGAAATTTAGCTACTTTTTTATGTAAAGATAAATCTAAACGAAAATATTGTTCAAAATCCGGAAAAATACTTCAGCATAATATACTGGAGTTCCAGTATAATATACCGGTCCAGCATAATACACTGTAGTTTGGAGCACCGGTGCTCCGGTTTCCAGTATATTATACTTGAGCCAGCAAAGTATACTGGTCCAGCATAATATGCTGGAAGTTCATACACAGGCGCACCGAACTCCAGTATATTATGCTGGATCGGTCTCTGTTGCAGCAAAGTAGTGACTATTTTTCAATGACTTGGAAACGCTAGTTATTTTTAAATGACCCGTCAAAAAACTGGCTAGACCGTGCTATTTCCCATAATCATTAAACCATTGAGAACCTTTCTCTTAGGAAGCACTTAAGACTTGAGAAAAAGGATAAAGACTGGAATCTCAAACAGTGAGGTTCTAATTGACAGTAGGAGATAATTACTTCGGTATGAATCATTTAATTACTTTGGTTTTGTTTAACGTTTAGAACGATGCAAACAAAAGAAAGTTAACATTGGCGAGATTACAGGATTTCATATCTAACGATCAGCAAACTACAAGAATTATCCACACAATGGAGAAGAACATAGATGTAAAGTTTTATTTCCTTGCTTTTAAGAAAATTAGAACCTAAAATTTGGAAAACTTTGGCATGTCTGCGTTGACACTTTGGTGGTGTCTCATACTCGTAAGAAAAATATTGCACCTACGTATCCTCTGGCAATTCCCTATTCCAATTTCAACCTCAACATCATAACTATTTCCATCCATGTCCCTTTTCATGTTCATGCTGTTTGACCAAAAAGTATTAAACCATTTTGTCAAATTAATTATTAGAGATATTAGGTAAATCTTAACCAAACATAATTAATTCTAGATCTAAATATACTAGGTACGAAAATCGAAGAAGAACAAGAACGTGTAATATTTCTTAATATAATTATTGTACATCGAATGTGAATGATAGGCTTACATCTAAGACAGATTTGCACCTTGATCATGGAAGTAAGGAAGGAGAAGAGAAGGAACTATTGATGACGAAGAGATTCCCCTTGTTGACTCTCTCGTGATGGCTATCAAGAATCATCTTCCCTTTTATCTAGGCTTAACTCCCCATATACATTAGCAATTTTCCTTTTTATCCAATGGTCTTTGACCAGCGTACTTTCTTATGACTGTACCCTTCATCGCTCGCTCAGACATTACGCTTGTTCTGCGATGTAAGCTTTCCGACGATTTGACCCCGGCAATAGCCGATGTGCTCTTTGCTATCACGCCCCGTGGGCATGATTATGGCTTGGTCGACGCCTTATCGTTCCTTTTAAGAACAACCATCCTATGGTTAGATTTTGACCCATATAGTTAGTCCCTCAGTCCGTCGGGGTCACCTCTTGGCGAGCTCAACGGACGGACTTTGTTGATTCAAAAGTTAGGAGAAATTTGAATGTTACGCATTGAACGAGATCCTTAAGTCGAGGTGGCTACATGACGTTTCGATAGTATCATCGGACCGTTACATCAGTTCGGAGCTGAATCATTGCATCGATTCGAGATATCATGGATACCCATTATGCATCATTATGGCACACGTTTCCCAGGCACCGTATCGTTTCCCGTGCCCTTTTAATTTTTTTGATTGGCGGCTCTTGGGTTTCCCGCTCAGGACATTTATGTTCCTATAAATAGGGGGAAACCACCATTCGATTGTTATGCTTTTTGATTCATCTGAGGAATTTTGCAAACCTCCACCTTCTTCAGTATTTCATACTTCTGCTTTCGTCAGAATTTGACGTGACCATCTTCTCTTTTCTTTCATTACTCTTGTTTATTTCGATCAAGTTAGACAAATGGTTGGCACTTCTTCCCAGACTGACAGATTTGTCGAAACTCTGGCACCGTAAAATGATTTACCTCCTCTTGGAGAGGGAGTGGAGGTGACGGAAGATGAGGGAGTTCCAACGGTAGCTGAGATACTACCCCGCCCAGGGAAATTATGGATTGATTTTAACAGTCCCGCTAGAGAAGATTTGGAACATGTCCCTTCCACCATGGATGAAGCGGTGATTACAGCGCTCAAGACCAAGTGGGGAATTCCAAACCATATCGAAATGGTGCCGGCGATGGGGACGGACATTGTGCACTTGCACCGCCCGAGGTACTATGCATTTTACGCGTATCCTTTTGTTGTCGGATATATGCTTCCTCTCCCCTCTCTAGTGGTGGACTTCTTCCGCTTTTACGAAGTGTTCCCGGCTCAGCTTTCACCATATGCGTACAAGCTTTTCCTCATGCTTCTCAAATACGCGGAGGTCGCCGGTCGAGGAATCACTCTGGGGCACATGCTTAACATTTTTGCCCCTCAATTTATTCGAGGCACGATAATCCACATGCGCCATCGAGGAACTAAGAGTTTGGTGGTGAAGATGGATGATAAGGCTAATCGCCGCTTCTGGGAAATCTATTTTTATGTGTGGACAGAGCACCTTGTGGCGGACTCGGCAAGGTTCCCTGAGACGTGGAACTTCGCACATAATTTTTCCTTTGTTTATTTTGTGATTCCTCTCGAGGCGGTTGCCGACCGTTCTTCTTTAGATGGCATTACTAATGACTTGTTTTTGCTTTTGCAGCCGAGAGATTGCCTCACCCGGTAGTTGATTACATTAGTGAGTGGGTAAATGCCATTCTTCCCCATACAGTGGGGGTTCATGAGTGGGCGTCCTTCTACGAGAGATATGGGCATAAGCCTCTCACTGGTGAGTCGGTCCGTTGTAGTTCTTTGTTGTTTGCCTTATAGTTTGATCTTGTTATTATATGATCGTTTTTCTTTGCTGACAGAGAGGGTGCGAAGGACGAGGGCTCCTCCGCTTGCATTCCTTCAATTGGCGCCTACTCGTCCTATGCCGAGGGCTGCTGCCCGTCATGTATCAAGGGCTACTGCTCAGCCTGCACCTGTTGCCGAAGCTGCACGTCCGGAGATTATTTAGCCGGAGGTTCTGACCCCTGCACCCCGTCCAGTCAGTGAATCTTCTCGCGTAAGTAGTGAAGAGTCCCCACCGAAGAGATGGAGGGCGGTATTAAAAGAGGTTTTCCCGGCCGATACTTCTTCGAGGGGTGCCCTTATCCCGGCGGTGATAGAAATCGGAGATGATGTCAGCCCTACTGTGGAGATGGAGCCTGTTGTGAGCGGTCAATAGGCTGATGTAGTGGAGAGTCGGAGTCCCAGGATTGCAGTTACTGTCTTGGGTGGCCCTTCATCATCCCCGCCAAACCCCACTTCTTCTTCGATGAAGAGAGGGGAAAAGGCGTCATAATTGATGATTACGAGTCTGAATCCAACCTCGATCCTGACGATGTTAGGATGTTCGAGGAGGGCTTTACCCGAATTATGGTAAGAGCGAGATGTCCTTCCCAAATACTCGAAATCCCGTCGAATCTTAACCTTCTGTGAGATACAGTAGATTTTGCGCCGCAATTTGACCTTTTATGCTCTGGCGCAGAAAGTAGGTCTTATCGGGAAGTTAGCGATGCCGAACTATCGCAAGGTGTGGCCGCCTTGAGGGTAAGTTTCTCTCCTTTGTTTGTTTTTCTTCTCTTTTCCTTTTTTTTGATCTTGTATTTTATCGACTCTCTTCTCCTTGCTGTTTTTAGACTTACATGCTGGAGATCTAGAGTGCTCGTAGTGTCGAGACTCGGGCCAAAATTTTTCTGAAGATGCTTGAGAAGTATCTACGATTTCGCAACATATGCCGTAAGATCCATGAGTGACTTAGGGCGGGTACCGACGCCCAATCAATCGGTGAGGAGCTGGAGAAAAAAGACCATGAGTTGATGCAGTCCATCCGCCGATGCAGTGAGCTCGAGGAGCTGCTCTGTGCCAAAGATGAAGAGCTTGAGTTGGGAAAGGGGGTCGCTGCGGAATGTGAGCATCTTCAGGCGAAGGTGTCGTCATTACAAGCCGAACTTGAGCAGAATGCCTCTAGAGTCAAAGCTTTGAGTGCAGAATTGATGGGGAAGTTGGCCGAGCTGGAGAGAAAAGTGGTCGAGGTGGAGAATGCCGAGAATGCTCGGGCATCGTCTTTGACAAGAGCAGCAGCGCTAGAGGATACTATCTGAGTCCTCCAATATGAGTAAGAATCTGAGAGAGCCACGGCCACGCTGAGGGAGGCCCGGCTAGAGGAGCGCATTGGCGAGATTGATAGGGAGACTTCAAGCCTAGGGTACTTGGTCGTGGCACTCGAGGTTGAGAGGGCGCGGTTGTTGGCTCAAGTTGAATTTACATCTGCCACCGTTCCTCGTCACTTGCATGAGTTGTGGGTCCATGCCGAGGCCCAACGAGACATATATAAGGGTTTGTGGGAGGCGGGCAATGTTTCTGAGGCTGCTTAAGAAGAAGCCTGGGCGAAGGCACGAGAGGCTCGTGTCAACTGCGGCTTCGACCCTCTGACACCAGAGGCTGGCAAGGACGCTGATATTGAGGAGGAGTTTCTTGAGGACAATGATGGGGAGAATGGCGATAATAATGCCGAGTGATAAGTTGTTGCTGCTTTAGTATTTATTTATTTATTTATTTTGTTGTTCATTTTTCGTCTTTTTTTGTCCCGTTTTGGCCTTATGTAAGGTGCGACTATTGCACACATACATATAAATAAAAAAGTTGTTTTGCCTTTGTATATCCTTTGATCTTCTTTCCCTTCCCCTTGCTTGTTATATCTTTTTTTTGGCATAAACCTTCAGATTTTTGTGTGGTGAGTCCCTAATTTTTCGATTTGGGAATCCGACCTTGACTGGATCGAGTAAGGTCTCGTCACTTGAGTCCAAATACTGCTTCGGACCCGCACACTCGGGCGAGATCGACTTCTGATTTGTCTCTTTAGGCGGCATCGTCCTTGATTCAAACGAGGTTGAATTCGGATTCGTCCTTTTGGTCAAAGTCATTTTTGACTTGAACATTCAAGTGGGGTTAAGTTCAGACTTGCTGACTTAGGCAGAATCATTTTTTTCATGTGTACTCGAGCGGGGTCGAACTTGGAATCGCCGTCTGGAGCGAGGCCCATTTCTGACTTTACTTGAACGAGTTCGAATTTGGAGTCACCGTTTTGGGCGAAGTCGATTTCTTACTTGAACGATTTCGAACTTTTCCTTTTATTTGACTGTGGTCGGCGGCTGTAAAAGGTGTTGCTCCGAACAAGGTCGGATTGTGACCTACTTGTTTTGACAATGGCCAGTGGCCATAAAGGTGTTATTTTGAGTAAGATTGAAATAGTAACCTATTCGATTCGGCGATAGCCAGTGGCCGTAAGGGTGTTATTTTGAACTAAGGTCGAAATGTTAACCCGTTGTAATTCGAGCAGGGTCGAATTCTTCTTTTGGCAATGGCCTTCGGCCGTAGGGGTGTTATTTCGAGTAAGGTCGAAATAGTAACCTATTCAATTTGACAATGGCCAAAGGGCGTAAGGGTGCTATTTCGAACGAAGGTTGAAATGTTAACCCGTTGTAATTCGAGTGGGGTCAAATTCTTCTTTTGGCGATGGCCTTCGGCCGTAGGGGTTTTATTTCGAGTAAGGTCGAAATAGTAACCTATTCAATTCGGCGATGGCCAATGTCCAAGGTGTTATTTCGAACTAAGGTAGAAATGTTAACTCGTTGTAATTTGAGCAGGGTCGAATTCTTCTCTTGGCGATGGCATTAGGCCGTAGGGGTGTTATTTCGAGTAAGGTCGAAATAGAAACCTAATTAATTTGGCAATGGCCAGTGGCCGTAAGGGTGTTATTTTAAACTAAGGTCGAAATGTTAACCCATTGTAATTCGAGCGGGGTCAAATTCTTCTTTTGGCGATGGCCTTCGGCCGTAGGACTGTTATTTCGAGTAAGGTTGAAATGTTAACCCGTTGTAGTTCGAGCGGGGTTGAATTCATCTTTTGGCGATTGCCTTCGTCCGTAGGGGTGTTATTTTGAGTAAGGTCGAAATAGTAACCTATTTAATTGGGCGATGACCAGTGGCTGTATGAGTGTTATTTCGAACTAAGGTCGAAATGTTAACCCATTGTTTCATTGTCGTAGATTTTGGAGAACTTTACAGGTCACCGTACTGTTTATGCATACGTTGGGGTAAGTCCTGGCGTGCTCGGTTTTGGTTTTACTGGAGAACATTGGGTGTTCCCTAGGGGAGTTCTAGTTTTGCTTAGCTTCTGCGTTTCTTGGGTGAGTCCCAGTTTGCTTTTGTGTGCTTCCTGGGTGAGTCCCGGTTTGCTTAACTTTGCTTGCATTGGAGAATACATTGGTGGAGAGTACAAAATGTTGCTCTATTTCATTCACTGGAGAATGCTATACATGTTCGTTTCATACATATATTGGAGAAGTTCCATGTATCTAGTCCCTTCATCGTCCGGCCTGGGGAAGCAGTTGGCAGGCGGGGTGATGAATCATACTTGAACTTCGAAATGTCCCTTTTGTCGCCTCGTTAGAAATCTCCCCAAGAAGACCCAATTGGAACAAAACCCGAGTGAGGGAAAAAGGGTATGACTTAAGGGGTGTTCTTTTTCAGAAGTTGAAGTATTTGAGGTGGGCGACATTCCAATTGTATTGTAGTAGTTTTCCTTCCATTGTTTCTAGCTGGAATACTCCTTTGCTTGCTTTCCCATGCGAGTGCTCACATTCCTGTTTGAACCAACAAAAGAGTGAAAATAAAACAAAATAAAGTTTTCTGTTACCTCGACCCAACGAGTCAGTGAAAGAAAGAGTGACGTTGTAGTGTTACTCGCTTCGCTTGGTGCTCGAATGATGGTTTTAGATTTGGCGTCCGTGTTCGGCTCCATCATTAACAACATCTAGGCTTCGCATGGGTTTTGGGCCTACCTCACTCGCTGGTGTTGAAATCGAGTCCCGGTTCGATCTCGTCCGATTTGTACCAACAACAAAGGAAGCATGTCATACTTCGTTCATAGACCATCCAATGTGTGGGGAAATGTGAAAATAGGGCAGGATGTGCCATTCTTTCAAAAGACCATGCAACAAGCTATCGTCCTTTCCCAAAGGGTGGGAATGCGAGTCAATATATAAGGTAAATACGTCAAATTGGGATGTCGTCAAGCCAGATGATCGTGATTCTATTTTGAACGTGCACACACCGTGCCAACCCTATCGTTGCAGGTGAGACATGGGTTTTGCATAGACATTGGTTATAACTTCTACTTTATGTAGCAGCCTAACCCAGATTGGTACGGTTGTCTTGAAGGCTTATTTACTACTCTTTCGAGTGGGTAGTGACATCTCGCTGGTTCTAGATCTAAAGGAAACTAAGAAATTTGGCTAAGAAATCTCCACAGACGGCGCCAAATTATTTGACCAAAAAGTATTGAACCCTTTTGTCAAACTAATTATCGGAGATATAGAAGGTAAATCTTAGGGAAACATAATTAATTCTAGATCCAAATATACTGGGTACGAAAATCGAAGAAGAACAAGAACGTGTAATATTTCTTATTATAATTATTGTACATCGAATATGAATGATAGGCTTATATCTAAGACAGATTCACACCTTGATCATGGAATTAAGGAAGGAGAAGACAAGGAGCTGTTCATGACGAAGAGATTCCCCTTGTTGACTCTCTCGTGATGGCTATTAAGAATCATCTCCCTTTTATCTGGGCTCAGCTCCCTATATATATATATATTAACAATTTCCCCTTTTATCCAATGGTTTTTGACCGGCGTACTTTCTTATGACTGTACCCTTCATCGCTCGCTCAAACATTACGCTTGTTCTGCGATGTAAGCTTTTTGACGATTTGACCCCGGCAATAGCCGAGGTGCTCTTTGCTATCATGCCCCGTGGGCATGATTACTGCTTGGTCGACCCCTTATCGTTTCTTTTAAGAACAACCATCCTATGGTAAGATTTTGACCCATACACATGCCACTTTCTTCATCTTTTCCTTCCTCTATGTCTTCTTCTTCTTCATAGTCGTCATCTTCATTATTGCTAATGTCACTTTCAGATATGTCATTTTCAACTTTTGATTCTTCGTTCTCGTCATCTTTTGTTTCCAATAAGTCAAATTTAGAAGCAAAGTTTCCATATTCTTTCAAGAAACATATCCTAAGATGGCCATTGCTTCGCCAGAGCTTAATTTGAAATGTAACTTAGTTGATATAGGCGAGATCGAACGTAACCTAAACCCAACAATGACCGAGGGTCATATGAGCTTAACTATAAGGAGCAGTTGACCTGAACGAAACTGAATGTGAATTCAAACAAGGTCGAATGTATGTCTTTTAATTTGAATAAGGTCGAATGTCTTTTAATTCGAACGAGGTCGAATGTCTTTTAATTCGAACGAGGTCGAATATCTTTTAATTCGAACGAGGTTGAATATTTTGTATTCTATTGCGGCCGTGGGCCGCGTTGATGTAGAGATGATGTTCCGGCGAACGTACATTTATGTTTTGCTCATACTTGGAGAAATTTACCTATCTTTTGGACTGGCATTTACATATTTTTCGGGGTGGCATTCCAGTCCAGGTCTATCTAATCCCTTCATTGGGTGACTTGGAGATATATGGAGAGGTTGAGCAATGAACTGTTGTCCGTATTTCGACTTGAAGTATCTCCCTTATCGCCTCGTTAAAAACCTTCTTGAGAAAACCCAATTGGGACAAAACTTAAGTGATGAAAAAAGAATACGATTTGAAGGAAACCCAATTGGGACAAAACTCTTAGCTCGCTGCTGCTGTGATTTTGTATCTGCCGTCCCAATTTGTTCCTAGTTTGTCCTCCCGTGAATCTTTGCTTGCTTGTATTTTGGCCTTGAGCACGTAGTCGCCGACTTTGAGTGGTCTGATTCCTGCCTTTTTGTTGTAGCAGTGTTCTGCCTATTTCTTTTGGGTGATCATTCTTATGTAGGCCATGTCCCTCCGTTTCTTCGTCTTCGTCGAGGTCTTGCCTTCTGCTTTCGTCATTCCTCGGTCCGCTCTCGTGGGAGTATCTCAAACTGGGCTCTCCGACTTCAACTATTATTACTACATCTATCCCATAGACTAACAAGTACGGCATTTCTCCTATGCTCGTTTTTGGCATTTTGCGTAGGCCCACAACACCTTTGGTAGTAGTTCTGGCCAAAGACCCTTGGCGTCCTCGAGCTTTTTATTCATTATATTCAGTATTGATTTATTGAAGGAATCTGCTTGCCTGTTGCCCGCGGGGTGGTATGGGGTGGAGAGTATTCTTTTGATATGCCACTTTTCGAAAAATTCGGCGACCTTTTTTCCAGTGAATTAGGGTCTATGGTCGCAACTGATTTTTTCTGGGAGGCCGAAGTGGCACACAATATTCTTCCAAAGGAAGGTGATCACTTCATGTTCGCATATCTGAGCGAGTGCCCCTGCTTCCACCCATTTAGAAGAATAATCAATTAAAACCAAAAGGAAATATATGTTACCGCATCCTGCAAGGAGGGGGCCGACGATGTCCATTCCCCACTTGATAAACGGCCACATGGAACTGACCGAGTGGAGTTACTCGCATTCTTGGTAGATCATCGAGGCGTATTTTTGGCATTGCTCACATCTTTTTACGAAGTCTGAGGCCTCTTTTTTCATGGTAGTCCAGTAGTAACCTGCTCGTATGGGGCATCTGACCAGAGCTTGATTGCCGGAATGAGCCCTGCAGTGGCCCTCGTGGACTTCTTCTAGGACGCGACGAGTTTGATTCGGGCCCAAGCATTTTTCTAGGGGGCCGTCGTACGCCCTCTTGTATAGGTCGTTCTGGATGATGCTGTACCAGGCTGCTTGCATCCAAAAAATTTTATCTTCTTTTTAATCATCCAGGAGTATGCCGTCCTGCAAGTATGCAATAATACGGTTGCGCCAGTCCCAAGTTAAATTTATAGTCCTTACTTCGATTTGATCTATCGATGAGTGGAGGAGGGTGACCACATTTCATACTCGGCCTCATTGTTAGTCATGTATGGGCACGTTATGGACTGGCGAATCACTTCGCCTGTCGGGGCCTCGAGCACGAGTCCCAGTCCAGACCCTGACGCATTGGAGGTGTCGTTGATGTACAAAATCCATAAATCTTGTTCTTGTAGAGAAACCTAGGCGGCTTCCATTTCGACTTTAGGCATTAGTTTTGCGCTGAAGTCAGCGACGAAATCGGCAAGGACTTGTGATTTTATCGCCGTCCATGGTTGATATGAAATATCATGCTCGTTTATGTAAGATACTCCTCAAGGGGAAAGTTGTGACTACCGAGATTGGATGGCACTGAAGTAGGGTCTAAGCTTTCGTGAAGCTATGACCAAGGCCAAGGTCAATTTTTTGAGGTGGGGGTATCTCATCTCGGTGTCGATTGGGGTTTTGCTAATGTAATAAATGGGAGACTGTGTACCTTTATTTTCTCGGATTAGGACTTACTCACCGCTACTTCGGACACGGCGAGGTAGACGAGGAGACGTTCCCCAGGTTCTTCTTTGGCAAGAAATGATATCGATGTTAGATAAACTTTTAACTCCCTCGGGGCTTGAACGCACTCGGACTTCCATAGGAGGCCGTTGTACTTTTTGAGTACGCTGAAGAACTGGTGACATCTATCAGATGACCGTGAGATGAATCTTGATAGCCAGCAATGCGACCGGTCAGCTTCTGAACCTGTTTTTGCTGTTTAATGTTCTGGTATTCCCTCTGTGGCTTTGATTTGTTCGGGATTGACCTCAATGCCTCTTTGTGATACGAGGAAACCCATGAACCGGCCGACATCTCATTTTGGTTAGAGTTTTGGTGCACCTAGTAATTTGTCTATCCTTTCTTGATGCTCTTTTTGGTCACAAAGCATTTTGTTTTTGGTTTCATTTCTTCCATCTTCCTCAGAATGGACGTGAAGGTGTCGTCACCTGCATTATTAGTATTGTGATTGGTACCTATTATTGGAGGGAGAGGGTCGTACTGCTAGGCCGTCATAGGTACAATGCAGACCACATTTTCTCTAATTATTTTTTGGGCGGGCTTGTTGAGGATGTCGGTGTGAGCACGTGATTTTTGCCCTATGAGAATCACTCCCAAAAAATTCAAATAAAATAATTTTTCCGTTGCTTGCAATTTTGTGGATTATCGTGGTGTTTTCTGTTATTGTTTGCATTTTCTGTGCACGTTTATTTGTTAAACTAATGAAAATACAAAAAATATGTCGCATTTGCATCTAGGATTTAATTTTGCAATTAGGATTAGCCAAGTAAATATTTGTTTTACAAAAAAAAAATCACAAAATAACGTACTTCGCATTTTAGTGTTTAATGTCAAAATTGTGTGATTTTCTTTTAATTTGGTATTTAGTTATTGATGATAATAACTACTTAGAGTTAATTAATATTTATAGGATAATTTGGCCAAGATATTTAGGCCACCTTCTGTTTGGTTTTCTGACTGGTTTTCTATTTGGTTCTTTGTTTGGTTCTCGTTGATGCCTAATCGTTCTGTTCTTTTCTTTGGGACCTGCATAACAGTGTGTAGAGGAGTGTAGAGGGTTTGAACTAAGTTTGGGATATCTATTTGTCTGAAAGAATTCAAATCCCAACTGTGTTTGAAATTAATTAGGAAGCCTTTAAGATAGCCTAAGAATTGTTTAATGAAAAGGTGTATCTCACCTACTTAAGAAGTTGCTAGCACATGGTAGGATCAGTCTAGGGATTAATTTAACAAAAAGGGGATCAGCAATGCAAAGGACACCCTGTTCAATACTTTTAAGAGTTGGAAAGTAAGACAACATGGGAGGAACATTTCAAAAGGCTGAAATAATACAATTGTAAAGGAAAAGAGGAGCTGGAAAGGGAGAGAGGCTGGAAGTTTAAAAGGAGAACACATAGACCTGAAAGAGGAGAAGAAAAAAAAGAAGGGGGCGGAGAGAGCGGTATACACTCGATATACACTCTGGATACACCGGATATACAGGTACATAATTCATTTTGGAGAGAGTAAAAAAGATAGAACCAAATTTTCTGAAATATTGAGAGTGGAAGAACACCAGATAGAGTTCAAATCTAGAAAGAGAAAACAAAGAGATATTTCCAGACTATTTTTCTTCTCCATTTTTACTGATTTTCTCCGTGTTGCTGGAATTTTTGGATTGAGGTGTTGAAGCTACTGTGTTGGGCTTTCTGCTGCTGTATTTTGCTGTTTGCTGTTGCTAATTGCTTACCCCATTTTTCTGTTCTACATACCAAGTACATGTCCTGAAACTCGATGTATGTAAATATCCAGTTGAAAATGAATGAAGTGGAGGCCTATTGTTGTTGAAGTGGAGGCCTATTGTGGATTTACTGCTTTTATTATACTGTAATAACCGTACTGATGGACTGTTAATTATAAGTTTGTGCATTTGAACCGTTAAGTGTGTGTTAGATATTTAGAAATGCATATGAGTTTAGTTGAGTATTCGTTGTAATAATTCCATGCTGGACTAACAGAATAGTTTCTATTAGTTTAGTTAATTTCCGGTTTTCCTAGATCTGTATAAATGGTATTTTCAAGCTGTGATTAATTAGGCTGTAGACTGTTAAAGTAGTGTGATACTTCTTCTGATCATGGGAGCTTTATATTTAGTAGTGATGATGTGAGTTAATCTATAATTCTGAGTTTGAGTGGTTGTGTGTGGGTTCGAAATCAGAAAGTTAAAAGTAGATATGAGATATGTAATTCGTAAGGTTAATTTAGGCAATCCATTTTCGTCCAGCATCCTTAATTCTCGAGTTTCAATTCTCATATGTGGTCACGTTAGTGTTTAATCAAAGTTCATGAGTCAGCATTTTAATAAAAATGAGTCATAGTAGGGAATTTGAAATTTGAACTAGTATGCACCATGTTTGAAATTGTGATCATAGGCAGTTTACGTGGGTCATGAAATCTGAAATCAGTTGCTTTCCAACTCATGTTTAATATTGCATTGAATTTATTTTACTGGCTAGTTAATTTTAGTAGTAGATTCATCAGATTTGTGTTCTTAATTAAATTGAAATTCCATTTAGTGTAAAAGACAGGGCTTAACAGGTTAGTCCCTAAACGTTTGGGCCTCAGGATAATTGATGCACGGCCCAGGCCAGTTTTGGCCCCTTTCTCGTTTAGGCCTGGGCCAAGGTCTGTTTTGGCCGATTTTATGGTGTATATCTGGTTTTAAATTCCCTCTGCTGGGCTCACATCGGAGCCCAATGGTCGGATGTTGGTGCAAAAATATTATTTAGTTTGCATCAGTCCAATAACAAATTAATTAGGGCCTTTCTTTTATTTTAGAGACAAATTAAGTAGAAAACTATAGATTATTCTAGGTTTGCACTTTAAAATAATAAAACGGGATGAGCCTCGCTAAACAAAACACATAAATTGTGGGGCCCTCGATAATTGTATATATTAAAATACTTAGATTTCAGGACGGGCCGTTTAGCGAATTTCACGGCCTTCCCCAAAATAATAACGCGTATTTTAATAACATTACCTCCCTAAACTCGGGTGCGCATTTATGTGACCCAAATCCAAATCCCAACGATGTTAAAGTATGTCCAAAAACTACGGGTGCATTTATGTGACGTGGTTCAAGACTTGTTTTAATGACGTTGCAGTTTTCTTTAAAAATGAATAAAACCGGTTAAGGTTAAAATTTGCACATAGGTTCATAATTGTTAAAATAATATAATTTAAGCCAAATATAACAGTTGAGCGACCGCGCTAGAACCACGAAACTCGGGAATGCCTAACACCTTCTCACGGGTTAACAGAATTCCTTACTCAGATTTCTGGTTCGCGGACTGTAATACAGAGTCAATCTTTTCCTCGATCCGGGATTCAACCGGTGACTTGGGACACCATAAATCTCCCAAGCGGCGACTCTAAATCTTTAATAATAAATCCCGTTTCGATTGTCCTTTAATTGGAAAAACTCCCCTATGCCCTTGCGGGTGTAGGTAAAAAGGAGGTGTGACAGCTCTGGCGACTCTGTTGGGGACCAGAACCCAGAATCTTTAGTTCAGGGTTCAAAATTCGAGCTTAGATGAATTGTTATATTTGGCTTTATCTGTTATCTTATTTTATTACATGTTTGGGCCTAATGTGCTAAATGATGCCTTTACCGCTTTGATATTATCTGAACTGTATATAAATTACTACGAAACCCCTCTCTTCTCTCTCCCGAGGAGTGCACGCTGGTCGTGACTTCTTTATGTTAGAGTCCTATTCCAAATAGAACGAGGTTCGGACAAGTTGCAAAGTCAGATGATCTTTTGGTTACCGGTACGCAGCCCCCCCCCCCCGACTCGAGTTGTCCACTCGGGTAAGCCAGGTCTAGGACAAATAAACCCAGGTTTTTAACCTAGTATAACAAGACCTCATGTCGGATCTCTAGTAGGAACGTTTGTCTGCATCACGTGCATTTTGACTTTGTAGACTCAACAAAGGGGTTGGGTCTGTCTAGGACAAGTGTATAAAAAATGAAAAGACCATCCTGATGCATCTTACTTGCTACTGTGCATTTATTTACTTCGGATTTGCATGTTGACCGGATTTTGAATAAAAGGAAAAAGTTTGGAAAAGAAATAGCAGTGTGAGGGCTAAGGGAGGTAATTACCTGTTTTGAAAACCTATATATGCCAAAACTCTGCCGAAATTTTGAAAAAAAAATAAAAAGAGATTTTTTTGTTTTCAAAAAAAAAAGAAGTTGGTTTTTGTGTTATCAAAATTGCCCGAACTACGCTAGTTTGATTCTCACAGGGTGTGAGATACGTAGGCAACCCCCATCGGGTCCAACTTCCTTTTTGCAAAAATAATCCGAAAGAACAAAAATTTTACTTTTTATTTGAAAATAGTTAGGGTGATTCCATTCTTGTCAGAAATAGCTGAATGGCCCTAAAAGGGCGCCGGAAGGCTGTTTTTGCAAAAATAGCTGCATGTGGTCATTTTTCAAGGTTTTCACCGATTAGCCAACACAGCCTTAAAATCTTCGTCTTCAAGGTGCTAAAAGGCCGTATTTGCAAAACCGGATTTTATTTTTTGGAAAAAAAGGGAAAAGAAAAAGTGTGTCAATTTTGTCTTCGCGTCAAATGAGTCTTGATTTTTGCTTAATCACCCTAATAAATGTGCAGAATGAGCACGAGTCCAAGTTTGCCGATAGCAATTATGAACAAGATCCCTTTGGAGTTGCGTATGTGGTAGGAAGATCTGGGAAAGTCAGAGCAAGATAAGGTCAATCTACATTTGAGAGGTCTCACCGGGTTATTAAAGATTAGACCTAGAGGAGACATCATAAAGGCTTTGGTTACGTTCTGGGACCCGACCCATAACGTATTTCACTTCTCGAATTTTGAACTCACCCCGACCTTGGAAGAGATAGCAGGTTATATGAAAAGTACTACAGGTTTGAGGCATAAGTATCTAATCGCTCCAAGGGCCATTAACTCTCACAAATTCATGGATTTGCTAAAGATAAACAAGGGAATCCCATATTCCGAGTTGGAAGGGGGGTTTTCCACGCATGTAGGAGGGTTAAATCCGGAAAGCGGGGTTTGCAGTAAAGGGAACCGAACAAAATGGGACGAGCATAGGCGTTTCACTTTCATGGTAGCGTTCTTAGGCCTTGTGGTGTTTCCCCGAAAAGACGGGAATATCGATTTGCGGGTGGCTGGAGTCGTCAAGGTCCTAGTTACCAACGCTAAGAGCACTCTCGCCCCTATGATAGTGTCTGAGATATACCGAGCTCTCACAGCTTGTAAAGCTGGGGCAGACTTCTTCGAGGGATACAATTTGCTACTACAAATGTGGATGATCGAGCACTTGTGCCACCACCCTCAGTATATGAGTTATGGATCCGCAGAGAAAAACTGCATTGAAGAATTCAACACAAGGGTTTCAGGGTTCAAGTTACCGGAGGGATTTGGAGAATGGATATCCCGCCTTCGCGCCATCACTACGGGACAAATAGAATGGACGCTAGATTGGCTTCCTGCTGAAGAAATTGTGTATATACCCGCCACGGTTCCTTACTTCCTCCTAATGGGTCTTCGAGGTATTCAGCCTTACGCTCCCTACCGAGTGATGAGACAATTAGGAAGGTGTCAGGTGATGCATCCAGATGAAGATCTCAGTATCCACGCGGTTGAGATTACCTCCGACGGCCAATTTCACGAAGAAACAGTTCGTTCTATTTGGAATGAGTGCCAATATTTGACGGCAAGCACCCGAGTGCGGAACCTATCTAAAGGAGAGGTATCACCCGCCTACCTTGCCTGGTATAGAAAGAAGAACACTGCAAGGGCCGAATCAGAAAGACCGGCCAAAAGACCGCACATTCAGGAATTCGTCGAGGCATCACAAGAACCATGGGCTTGGTTGGCCAAAGAAAACGAGTATAGGGCCACGATAGGAAATCTGGAGAAGCAAGTCAAAGACCTTCAATTCGAGAATGGCTTACAAGCAGCGACGGATGAGGGTGAAAAGAAAAGGCTAGCCAAAGAAAATGAGGCTCTTCGAGCTCAAATTCAGAAACTGAAAGTAGCAGTAGAAAATCCAGTCCGAAGTAACAAAGATGAAAAGCTCGTAGCTAACCTAAGGCAGAAAGTGACTAACTATAGTTTCTATTTGAACAAAGCAGAAAGTGAACTAGCCGGAGCTCAAAAATAATTGGCTAAAAATGCAGATGAACGGTATGCCTGGTTAAGCAGTTGAGAGAAAGGTACGACGATGAGGTCGCGAGGTTGAAGAAAAGGGTCATCGCCACGAGAAAAAAAATGATCAAGCAGGCAAAAGACTTCAAGGTTGAAAGGGAACACCATTACACGACATTGGCACAGTTAGAAATAGACTTGCAACAACTTCAGGAACAAAACTATGCAGCCAAGCAAACTTTGGAGGCCAGGTCCCAGCAGATTGGGCGTTTGTTACAAGAAAAGGGCGTCATAAAAGAGAGAATTAGAAACATCGCTGACTACATCATTATGAAGTGCCACATTTGTGAGGATATGACTCGCACTACATTCTTTGCAGCGATGATGACCTTTGCTAAACAAATAATGTACAGCTTGGACCGAATTCAAAGGGATCTTGCACATAGGCTCGTGGCGAGACCGAATGATGTCCCACGGACACCAGGAGCATTGATGTACTCGTGATTTCCGTTTGAGTCTGTATTTCCTTTTCTGTCAGAGTCTGTAAGGCATGTTGGGTTTATATTTTCTCTCTGTTTGAGTCTGTATTTCTTTAAAGTATGATAGCTTAATTTCAGAGTCTGTATTTTGTCTTTGCATCAGAGTCTGTTCGTCTTTTGAAATTTGTTAGTATTGAGTCTTTGTGATCGAAGCATCTGTTTTTATAAAAGCTGAAAATCCCAAAAATATTTTATTTACTTTCACACTTATCTGTTAGAACTACGCACGGTCTGATTCATGCGGGGACATGATATGTAGGCAATCTCTATAGGATTCGACCACCACTAAAAAGAAAAGGGGGAAATGAAAAATAAATAAAGGAGGATAAAATAAAGGAAGTTTAAAGGAAGGGGCACCATTATGAGAGGCCGGAATGACGCAAGCAACCGAAGCAAATGCATGATAGAAAATGGTTAATTGCCTAGGTGCATTGCATCCCAACGTGTAATTGTATATGTGTTAAACTCTAAAAAC
Organism: Nicotiana sylvestris; assembly: GCF_000393655.2. Taxonomy (NCBI): domain Eukaryota; kingdom Viridiplantae; phylum Streptophyta; class Magnoliopsida; order Solanales; family Solanaceae; genus Nicotiana; species Nicotiana sylvestris. The sequence continues at coordinate 208,622,008 of NC_091064.1, forward strand.
TAACAAGTTTGTTGTTTTCCAGAGAATTCAAGCAGTTAGTTTATTTTAGAGGATACTGGCATATTATCATTACCAAACCAGATCAAAGGGACCAATACTAGAAATCATGTCTATCCCAGATGTCGACACTAGTGTTGAGGTAGAGGAGTTGAACGTCAATAAAATGAAAGAGGAGATGCTCAAGCTTAAGCAACAGATGGCCGAAATGTACCAGGCCTGGTCCAAAGGGCAATCACCGCCGTCTTACCCAGCCAACTCGGCTTTTACCCCACCATTAGCTCTGTCTCAGGATCATCCCGCCACCGATCCAGGTTTTCCCATTTATCAACACTACCATGGCACTATTTCTCATATGCCACAAGCTCCGCCACCAAAATCAATTTCATACCCTCCTCCGCCAGTCACCCCTGTCTTTGTGGCATCTCCACCAGCTGTACTCCATAGATCCCCGAGTGAACCTGTGTTCCAAACTCAGGACAACCAGTATTATCCCCCGGAGCCCACCTTCAAAGCTCCCGAAACCTACCCTTATGATCCACGTTCTAATCTCCCGAGAGAAGCTGAGAGACCAGCCAAAAATTTCGAACATGAGGAGATGTTCAGAAAAATGAAAAGCATAGAACAATACTTTAGGGATATGAAGGGCTAGGAGGTCAGGTAAGCGTGGCTTACAAAGACTTGTGTTTATTCCCAAATGTACAACTACCGGCATGGTTCAAAATGCCCAAATTTGACTTGTACAATGGACACGGTGATTCGGTGGCTCATTTGAGAGGTTTTTGCAGTAAGATGAGGGGAGCTGGAGGAAAGGATGAATTACTAAAGGCTTACTTCAGTCAGAGTTTGAGCGGGGCAACATTGGAGTGGTACACCTGCCAAGATCACGAAAGATAGTACACATGGGATCACTCCAGACCGACTATCTTTGACTAAACTAGAGAAGAAGCATAGTGAAAGCTTTAGAGAATATGGTTTCTGGTGGAGGGAGAAAGCAGCAAGGGTAGATCCCCCAATGAAAGAGAGCGAGATGGTTGATTACTTTTTGCAGGCTTTGGAGCCAACTTACTTTGGTCATTTGGTGTCCGCAATTGGCAAGTCTTTTAATGAGGTTGTAAAAATGGGAGGCATGGTCGAGGAGGGGCTTAAGTCCAATAAAATCATGAGTTATTCAGCGATCAAGGCAACCACTCAAGCCATTCAAAGCGACACTGGGGGTGTACTTGGAAAGAAGAAGAAAGAAGATGTCACGACTGTTGAGTCCGAAGCCTGGTTCGGACCTAGAGGCCCGTCACCCTACTATAGCCAACCACGACCCTACCACCAAAATTACCCCCACACTCCATATAGCCCTTCACAACATTACTACCCACCGCCAAATCCCCATTTTTCCGTCCATCATGCACAAACCTATACCCAAACTCCAGCACACGCACAATGGCGTGCGCCAGCTCCACAAAATCCATACTCAGCTCCACAAAATCCATACCCAGCTCCACAAAATACATATCCACCCCCAAGAGCCTACAGAAATCCCCCCCCGGAACGGGTTTCTGACCAAACTAAGCCTTCAAGAATGAGAGATTACAGAAGCAAAAGACTTTCACTCCACTGGGGGAATCATATACCAGTCTTTTCCACAGGTTGAGGCAGTTGGGCATGCTGAATCCAATTGAGCCTAAAATGCCAAATCCTCCTCCTCGAAATCTTGACCACTCGGTGAGTTGTGAGTACTATTCAGGAGCCCCAGGGCATGATACAGAGAAGTGTTGGAAACTGAAAATAGTTGTGCAAGAGTTTATTGATACTCATCGGATCGAGGTTCAGGCCCCAGAAGCACCAAATATCAATCAGAATCCACTGCCATCTCACCATGAGACCCATATGATTGAGTTGATACACAAAGGAGGGGATCCCAAGAAGCCCCCGCAGATGGTAATGATGGTCCGTTCCAGTGAAACCAGCTCGAAGGAAAAGGTAACTAGTGAGAAATCAATGGTCCAGTTGAAAGGGGTAGACAATAAGCCAGCTGTGGTAGCCGAGAAAGGGTCGTCAAGCATTGTTGCAGTGAAACCCGAGAAAGCTAAAGTGGTAGTACCAGGGGTTGCAAGTAAACCTGTTGTGGTCGTGAAGGGGGCTCGCACAGAGCCTGTTATTATAAAACCAGTAACTAAGCTTCCAGTGATCAACAACAAAGTTGTTCCTTGGAATTATGAACGGGTGACCGTGATTTACAAAGGGAAAGAAATCAAAGAAGAAGTTTGTGAAGCACAAGGTTTGACTCGCTCAGGAAGGTGTTTTACTCCAGAGGAGTTAAGGAAAGCTAAAGATGATCCAAGCCAATGAAGAAAGCTGTAACTAAAGAAGAGGCAGAGGAATTTTTGAGGAAAATGAAAGTGCATGACTATTCTGTTGTAGAGCAGTTGAGGAAAACGCCCGCTCAGATCTCATTGCTCTCATTGCTAATCCATTCAGATGAGCACCTCCGATCATTGATGAAAATCCTGAATGAGCCCTATGTTCCCGACAAGATCTCGGTGAACCATCTAGAAAAGATAACCAGCAAGATTTTTGAAGTAAACAGAGTTACTTTTTCCGATGATGAATTGCCCATAGAGGGTACTTAGTGTAAGCACGTGATTTTTGCCCTATATGAGAATTATTCCCAAAAAAATTCAAAAATAAAATAATTTTTCTTGGTGTGCAATTTTGTGGTATTTTGTGATATTTTGAATAATTATTTGTTTTTGTCTGTGCATGTTTATTTGCTAAATTAATAAAAAATACAAAAATATGTCGCATTTTGCATGTAGGATTTAATTCTACAATTTGTTAGTAATTAAGTTTGTTTACAAAAAATAAAAATTTACAAAAATAGGCATCGTTTGCATTTTTAGCATTTAATGTCCAAATATACAATTTTATGCTTAATTATTACTTAATTGTGCGTTAATTGTTATTTGGAGTTAATTTGCGCTTTTATAACTTAATTTAGTTCTTAATAATAGTTTAAGTATTTTTATAATTTAGTTTTAGAGAAATAAAAGAAGAAAAGAGAGCGAAAATATAAAGAAAGTCGGAATTGGGCCTCTTCTTCGATTTCAAGCCATAGGCCCAAAAAATGGCCCAATCTTCCCTACGACCCAGTCCATTTCGAACTGGGTCGACCCAGTCCATAACCCAACATCCTATTATCTTTACAAACAAAATAAAATAAAAAAAGAAGAAGAAAAAACCCTAAAAAAAGACCTAAGTCATCCGCCCCCCCCCTTTTGCTTCTTCTTCTCCAAGTTTCTCCCTAGCATCAATGGCTTCCTCTCCATCCTCCTCACTACACACACAGCAACGCAAGCACACACACACGTCGTCTTCAAGTTGCCTTCCCATGAACGACCTCAAAAACCATGAACGACCTCAAAAAAAAAACCTCCATCGCTGCCTGCTTCATCTCCTTCCTCGATGAGCAGCTGCTGCTGTTTCTTGATGGCTTCTGTTATGTCCAAACAGACCTCGTAACGACCCCAAGAACCTAAGCGACCAAAGCTTCATCGAGCTGCTTCATCTTCCAGTCCAAACGATTGGTTCTTCATCGAGTTGCTTCATCTTCCAGTCCAAACGTGCTGCGGACTGCTGCTGCCATGGTCGCCATTGCTGCTGGCTGCAAGCTTCTGCTTCACGCTGCTTCTCCTTCCCCGCAGACGATGCCATGGCTACTGTCACTGCTGCTCCATCGATGCCGCTGCTGCTGCCGCCGTGCCGCGATGCTACAGCTCGCCATGGCCAGCTGCTTCTGCTTTCTTCTTCGTCATCCAAACAAACCCCATTGCAACTGCTTCAATCCAGTCCAAAAACGAGATTCAAACCATCTCGTTTGTTCGAGTTTCGGATGGGGTCGTAAAAACAGTCCATACGAGTTCATCGTCGATCGGTCGTTGTTGTCGTTTCATTTCCGGTTAGTTGGTTTTGAATCTCATTTATTGTCCGCAATTTTTGTTCGTTATTTTCGGATCCAGAATCAATAAATGATTCAATTCTTGTTTTGTTTGTCTATCGTTTGAATTAATTTTTAGTTTGTTCATGTGTTTTGTTGATTTTAATTTTTAGATTCAAATGGTAAATTAATTAATTTGTTTTTCATGTTTATTTCATGTTTGTTTTATTGTTTAGGTAAAAATTTGTTAGTTTAATGTTTGTTAGATTCAAATTGAAATTAAATTAGTTATTTCTTCAATTTGTTTCATGTGTTTATGTATTTTTAGAAATTGTTAATATTGTTAAGTTCAAGTTTAAGTTAATAATTGTTTCTTCGTCGATCTTGTTATTTGTCTAAAAGAATTTAGTTGTGTTAAGGGAAATATGTTGATTTAATCGTTTGAATCCATCATGTTTGTTGTTTAAAATAGATTTCATTCATGTTCATACTTTGTTTGTTTGTTCTTGAATCCGAAATTTGTATAGCTTGATTTCTTGTTTACCATTTATGATTATTTCTTGAATTGGTCTCATAATCTTGTTTAAAGTTTAATATAAGAATTGTTTGTTGCAATGTTGTTAGAGTTGATTTTAAGTTCAATATTATTGAATTTAGAAATCTAAATATACTTGTTTGATTGTTGTTGTTGAATCCAAAAATAGGATTGTTTGTTGCTAAAATATTGTTCAATCAAATTTTAGTTGTTCTTTGTTGTTCAATTTGTGTTCATGTGATTTGTTGTTGAAATATTGAAGAAATCATGTTCATGTGATTTGTTGTTTGAACATTGTTAGAAATTGATCATATTGTCTATATTTTGGTTAAGTTTGATTAATTGATTGTTATAGCTGATGGGGTAGTTTGGTAATTTGTAGTACGTTCGGGGGTAAAATAGTAATTTGTAATAAGGTCGGAGGGATAGTTTAGGAATTGTACATTTTGTAATTTTTTATGAAGCATGGGGGACAAAATGAAATGGGGTGGGTTGTGATATAGTTATTTAATATAAAGGGGGGACAAGACAAAATTTAGTGGGGAGGAATCTTGTATTTATTTATGTTAGGCATGGGGGACAAAATATAATGGGGTGGGGTTGATATACTTATTTAATGTAATGAGGATGAGTGAGAAGATAATGGGTTTGGTAGAGAAAATGAGTTAATTTTAATTGATTAAAAGGTTTGGATGGGATATAAGTAGAAGTCTGGAAATCAGATTTAAGAGAGATATACACATACAGATAGAGAAAAAAGAGAGGAAAAAATCTGACGAAAGAGAATAAGAGAGAGAAAAAAAGGCTGAACATTTAAGAGAGAGAAAATTCCGAAAAAATATTTAAACTTTCAAATAAAAAAAACCAAAAAAATATTCTGCTTTCTTTCATTGTTTGAAATTAACATTAATTGTTGTTGTGTCATCAAAGCTTGAAGTTTTTGTTTTGGGATTAATACTCCACCGGTTTGCAAACTCTGTTCCTGGGTTGTTACTGTTGCTGGATTGTTGCTGCTGTGCTGTATTGTTATTACTGCTGCTGATTCTCATCTTCATTTTCTTTTGCTTCCAATATCAGGTACACAACTGACACGCTGGTTATTGTAATCCGAAATATGAAGCATGAATACGAAAAATGAAGAGTTGAAATTCTGAATTATATTTAATTATATTCTGAATTTTGTTTGTATGTATAAATTATTTAGCTTGCAAAAAATTAGAATCATGTAGATATTTAATACATATAGTGGAACATTCGACGATAGCTTAACAAATGAACTATCTACATCTATTGCCTAAAAATAAATAAATGGTGTAGTAATTCCGTCGAGTCAAAAATCAAACGAATAGGCCATCTAGTAGGAAGTTGGTAGAAATATTGTTTAGTTAAATAATATTGGTTAATTTCAGCATGTAAATGGTCTAGGATTAAAATTAGAATTGCTATGTTTTTTTTTAATTTGACAAACTGAGAACATGCCTAGTATAATGTAACTAGGTAATAACATGTAAATAAATTAAGATATTTCTCCTTTATTTTGTAGAGACAAATTTCAATAAAAAATGTAGGCATTTTAGGACTGTCCTTTTAAAAATAAAATGAGATGAGCCTCGCCCAATAAAATGCACTAATTGCGGGGCCCTCAATAAATGTTTAATTGAGTATTTAGAATTCGGGATAGACTGTTTAGTGAATTCCACATACTTACCCATAAATAATAATACACTAATCGCTTTAGGCACGATTTTAATAATAATACATTCTTAAACACGGGTGCGCATTTATGCGACCCAAATCCAAATCCCAAAACATTGAATAAAAATACGTTCCGGATCGCGGGTGCATTTTATGTGACGCAATCCAAAGACATGTTTTTAAACAATGTTCACATTCTTGTAAAAATAATTAAAAATAATAAAAGCGGTAAAAAGATAAAATTTGCACATAAGTTCATATTTTGTATAAAATCAGGTAATCAAGCCGAATATAAAAGTTGAGCGACCGTGCTAGAACCACGGAACTCGGGAATGCCTAACACCTTCTCCCGGGTTAACAGAATTCCTTATCCGGATTTCTGGTGTGCAGACTGTTAAACAGAGTCATTCTTTTCCTCGATTCGGGATTAAAATTGGTGACTTGGGACACCCTAAATCTCCCAAGTGGCGACTCTGAAATAAATAAATAAATCCCGTTTCGATTGTCCTTTAATTGGAAAAAACTCCTACGCCCCTCGCGGGGGCGGAAAAAGGAGGTGCGACAGCTCTGGCGACTCTGCTGGGGAATTTGACCCAGAACCACTGGTTCAGGGTTAGAAATTCGAGCTTAGATAAATTGTTATATTTGGCTTTATCTGATTTTTACATGTTTGAGCCTAATGTGCTAAATGCTGCTTTTACCGCTTTGATATTATTTGACTGTATATATAAATTGTGCCGAACCCTTCTCTCTTCACCTCCGGGGATGTGCTTACTGGTTGAGACTCCCTATTCTGTTAGTGTCATACCCTGAAATAAAAAAGAGGCTCGGACAAGTTACGAAGCCGGATGGCCTTTTGGTTCCCGGTAAGTTGCCCCTCTTCGACTTGAGTTGTCCGCTCGGGTGCACAGTCTAGAACACCGACTCAGGTTTTGAACATAGAATAACGTGACTTCATGCCGGATCCCTAGTAGGAACGCTTATTTGCATCACGTTGCATTTGACTTAGGAGACTCAACACAGGGGTTGGGTCCGTCTAGGACTAGCAACCTGATATGAAAAGACCATCCTGATGCATCCTATTTGTTTTCCGTGCATTTATTTGTCTCACGCCCGCATGCTGACCGATGTTTGAATATCAGGAATATTGTGAAATTGAAAAAAAAAAGAAAGGAAATAGCGGTTAGGGAGTTAATTGTTTATTTTTGGAAAACCCAAATACCGTCGAACTCTGCCGAAATTTTGTGAAAATAATAATAAAAAATGTTGTATTAATCTGTTTTACTAAAAGCAAAGGAAAAATAGAAAAAAAATGTTGTTCTGTCTCGTTTTCAAAAAATAGAGAAAAAAAGGAAATAGTTTGTTCTGTTATGAAAAAAAAGGAAAAAGAGAGAGTGAAGTGCGAAGATAAAGCAAATAGGGCCCGGTTATGTTTTGTTACATTTTATTAAAAAAAATGAATTCAAAAAAATTCTTTGCACTTTTTATCATTTTTGAAAAAAAAAAGGAAAAAGAAAATCCAAAAGATTTTACATGTTTCATCACCTTTTAAGAAAAAGCAAAAGAAAAAAAGATATGTTTTCTCTGAATTAGTTATTTTTTTTATTCTCACCCGTATCCAATCTGCCCGAACTACGCGGGTTTGATTCTCACCGGATGTGAGATACGTGGGCAACCCTCATCGGGTCCAACCCCACCTTATGCTAAAAAGCCAAAAACAAATAAATAATAAAAAAAAAATATGTCAAATTTTAATTTAATCATAGAGAAGTTGGGTGATGCTGTTTTTGTCAAAAATAGTCGAATGTTCCCGAAAGGGACGCCGGAAGGCTGACTTTGCATAAACAGCCACCTTTGGGTCATTTTTTTTAAGATTTGGTCCAGTTGACCCACACAGCCTTAAAAATCTTCGTCTCCGAGACGTTGAAAGGCCGTGTTTGCAATATTGAGTTTTCTAATTTGGAAAACGGTAAAAAGAGTCATGAATAAGTCAGGTGATGTTGTTTTGTCATAAATAGCCGAATGTTCCCGAAAGGGACGCCGGAAGGCTGACTTTGTATAAACAGCCACCTTTGGGTCATTATTTTAGATTTGGTCCAATTGACCCACACAGCCTTAAAAAAACCTTCGTCCCCGAGGCGCTGAAGGGCCGTGTTTGCAACACCAGGTTTTTATTGTAATTTGAAAAAAAAGAGTCAGCGGTCAGGTGAATATCTTTGGGTTTTGTCAAAAATAAGCCAAGCCAGCTTTGGCCGCGTCTTAAACCGTTCTTGCCGAAATAGCCTTAGAGTATCTTTCAGTTGTCGAAAGGCTATTTTCGTAAAAGAACGGACAAGTTTGTAAAGTGTCATAAAATAATCTTCCCCGGCCTCAAAATTCATGTGAAATTTGGAAGGGGCTACATTTGCAAAAATAACCATTCGGTTGCATTTGTCAAAAGGAGAGAGGATGCTGGCCATTTGTTTTTGGAGTTTGTAAATCTTTTGATTATCATATGTGAGTTGTTTGATTTCGAGTTTGTAGGTCATCTTTAAACCTTAGAAACCCAGTTTGTTTTAATATGAAAATTGAAAAAATGTTTATTATTGTTTATCTTTATTAGTCCGAACTACGCAAGGCCTGATTCATGCGGGGTCATGATACGTAGGCAATCTCCATAAGATTCGACCACAACAAAAAAATGAAAAAAAAGAAAGAAAAAAGAAATCGAAAAAAAATCAAGAAAAAAAAGAAAAATGAAAAAAAAGAAAAGATGTTGTTAATAATGAGGACCGACTGAGTCCATTTTAACCTGTTTTGTTTTGAATCACAAAGAAAGTTAAGGTGGTTGGTTTGTGGTAAGTCGGACAATGACACCCAGAATATCGCGCGGAATCCTTTACCTGCACATCATGATACACACTTTGCGGGGATCAGGCCTGATGACAGAAGCACTCGAATCCTATTGGGAAATTGTTGACTAAGGTTGATGATATCGAAGTTGGCAATGGTCTGGACAATACTGATGCGAAGCTCAGTGGCTAAGATGCCAATTTTGATAAAGTGGGAGGACGCTCCGTTCCTTGGTTAGCAAGAGAGAAGCTTGTGGTGGCTTATTTTGTTGTCATTTCTGTTGTTCGGATTATTAGGGTTGTAATTCGGATATTGTCTCGTGTCAAACTGTCTTATCTTTCCGTTTTGTCATAGCGGTTTGTTTAAGTTTGTCCAGGTTGTTTTAGGATTTTATTCTGGTTTGTTTTTGTTATTCAAACCATTTCACCGGTAGTCTAATGCAAAATCCGGTCTTTTATTATTTCCAGTCATCTTTTGTCTAGTCCTTTTATCATTTTGGTCAGCGCCGATTCTAGTGACATGACATGCGCACACAGTTTGGGCCTAGTCTTTAAAGTTAATCATAAAACCCCGGAAAGATAATCAGAACATTTAAAGGAAATAAGAACGGTTTGAGATTATTTGAAGCCCGAGTCATGTGGAACTGGGGCAAGTAAAACATAAACAAAATCGTTAAATGCAAGATTCGCCAAATTGGCATGAGGATCGTTCATAAGAGTGAGAGTGTCGCCCAACGGTGCTTTAGAAATGACAAATGAAAAAGCAAGTGTTTAACATAATTGTCAAGTCCAGCACCATCGGAAGAGACTATAAATCTATGATCAATTGTGTTGTTTGCATTTGACATGTTTTGAAGACTGGAATGACGAAGGCATTTTGTTCTGCTATCTAAACACTTTATCCTTCGTTACCCCCCTTTGAGCCTTATTTATTTTCTTTCATACCCCTCGTTCGGAATCAATAGCAACGACTAGGAAATACGAGCCTGGAAGGTAAAGAAAAAAAATCAAAAAAAAAACAAAAAAAAAAAAAGAAGAGAAAAATGATAACAATAAAAAAACAAAAGAAAGTCAAATGAAAACAGAGGAATTGGGAACTACGTTTGACCTGATTCCTCAAAGATGATACGTAGGCGCTTCACGGCTCGGTCATAGGGTGCATAATGGCCACAATGGTCACAGTGTACATGGTGTAATAAAAAATATAATAATAAATAATCCCCAAGCAAGAAACTGGGGCAAGGGTTGCGCTTGTTGTAAACAAATATGATTTCGAAGGTTGTAATTTTGAACCCCAAATTTGATTTGTTTTTGAGCCTTTAATACCCTTTCTTTCTAGCCTGTCCAAAAACCCACATTACGGTCCAAAGAAAGACCTTCTGACCAGTCTGCAAAAGATGCCAAGTCAGACAAATGAGAGTCTTACCGGCGAACATAACATTCTGTTCCACAGCAGAAAGGACTCTAATCTCCAGCAGAGAGAGTCATACCGGCAACACTCCAAATCCCCAGCTGGAAAGTGATACAAATGAGAGAGTCTTATCGGTGAAAATCTTCACGGACACCATAAGGCGATGAAAGCTGAGAGAAAAACCAAAATGAGAGAGACTTGATAGTGAAAACCCTTCGGGCACTACAAGTCGAATAAGATTGAGAATCAGATGGGGAATTGCCAATTGAAGGTCTTGAAAGACGATTGACGACGGAAGATAGGCCACAAATGCATGCCATGACCATTAGAGTCGGTGTCTGCGTTTGATAGGTTTTTATTTATAGTTTCTTTTGTTACAGAGTCATCTTTTTCATTTGTCTTTTATTCTGTTCCCTTTTTATCTTTTTCCTTTCATAGAAAAACTCCCCAATAGAGTCTGTCTGGTCAAAACAAGTGTGAATTGACTTCAAAATATGCCATCAGCTTTCCAATTATGCAAGATAAGATCTGACTAGTACATCCAAGTGGTATAGTCAGCGAGGAACAAACGCGAGGCCAGTGTCAAAAAAAGATATCCCCAGCAAAAGGGAATTGACAAAAGGATTGACAAGTGTCAAGAGGGATACCCTTGCCGAAATCAAAGGTTATAAACCTCAAGGCCAAGGCCCGTTGAACAAAGCAAGGAGAGCAGTGAGCATGATTTGGGGAAATTCATACTAGACTAAAAGGTCGGGGAAATGCCAGTTTCCGAGCTATGCCACAAAAGAAGAGGGATATCCCCAGCAGAAAGGGATTATCCCCAGCAAATAATATCATCCCCAACAAGTTGTGGAGCGCAGAGCAAGGAAGGAGAAAAGGAAAAGCCATCCCAGTAGGAGTATCACAACCAACCACCACGTTTTAAACTAACAAATTTTGTTTGATTTGAAACAGGTAAAGGAAATGGCATTGATGACAGAAATGCATGCCATAAGGGAGACTGTCAAACTGGGGCAGAAAATTTTCCTTTCATTTGGAAAATTTTCTGGAAGTCAGGTACCCATTCGAGGAAGAATAAAGATAGCACCAGTCTCAAGGGAAGTGGTGTTTGAACCAGTGTTGCCCCAACATAATAAGTTTAAATGGAGGAAGTATTCCCCAGCAGACAGAATAAAGGGATGACACTTGTGCTCAGAAAAGCAAAAAGCCATTATCATCCTCAGCAGCTTCCAGAAGAATGAATCATTGACTTGAAGGGATAAAATTCCCCAGCAGCGTTATCCTCAACAACGTTATCCCGAGAAGATAACACTTTTATCCCCAGCAGTGTTGAAAAAAAAACAAAAAAAAAAACAAAAAGAAAAAAATTTTGAATTTGAAGGAGGGGATGAAAGGAGACTTCCCCAGTAGTATTATCCCCAGCAATCAGGCGTCCACCTGGAGAACAAGGAAGAGCAGTTGGAGTATTAGCAATCAGGCGTCCACCTGGAAAACAAGGAAGAGCAGTTGGAGTATTAGCAATCAGGCGTCCACCTGGAGAACAAGGAAGAGCAGTTGAAGTATCAGCAATCAGGAGCCCACCTGGAGAATAAGGGAATACAATGGAAGTATCAGCAATCAGGAGCCCACCTGGAGAATAAGGGAATACAATTCAAATCTTAAGTAATCAGGAGCCCCCCTGAAAAACAGAATGGCGTTTTATTTTTGACATTATTGGTTGAAGTCAGGAGCCCCCCTGAAGAACATAATAGGTGATTTGTTGGTTGAAGTTGGGAGCCCGCCCATATAACAGAGGAATACATTTAGTCTTTTCATTTCAAAAAAAAAAAGAGAAAAAGAAAGAAAAAAAAAACAACCGAAAAAAAGAAAAAGGGGGAAGTAGTTTGCAGAGGAATGAAACATCTTACTCAAAAGGAAGTAATTTTGGAAGGAGTAAAATAACATATTTACTCAGCAGAGTTATCCACAGCAGTGTTATCCCTAGTGGATCATCGAGATGTAGAAGCATCCTCGACAGAGTTTCGGGCAACCCAGAGTGGGTAAGGAAGAAAAGGAAAAGTCATCCCCAACAAAATAATCCCCAGCAGTTTCGAGGGAAGACAACACAGGTAAGTAAATAATTCAGGAAGAAGGAAATGGTTCACGCATAGGAGACGCACTTCCTAAGTGAAGATTTCATTAATAAGAGACGCATTTCCTCCTAAGTTTAGTTTTACCCATAGGAGATGCATTTCCTCCTAAGTTTAGTTTCACCCATAGGAGAGGCATTTCCTCCTAAGTTTAGTTTCACCCATAGGAGAAGCATTTCCTCCTAAGTTTGTTTTTACCCATAGGAGATGCATTTCCTCCTAAGTTTGTTTTTACCCATAGGAGAGACATTTCCTCCTAAGTTTAGTTTCACCCATAGGAGATGCATTTCCTCCTAAGTTTGTTTTTACCCATAGGAGAGGCATTTCCTCCTAAGTTTAGTTTCACCCATAGGAGAGGCATTTCCTCCTAAGTTTAGTTTTTACCCATGGGAGAGGCATTTCCTCCTAAGTTTAGTTTCACCATAGGAGATGCATTTCCTCCTACGTTTACTTTTACCCATAGGAGACGCATTTCCTCCTAAGTTTAGTTTCACCCATAGGAGAGGCATTTCCTCCTAAGTTTAGTTTCACCCATAGGAGAGGCATTTCCTCCTAAGTTTAGTTTTACCCATAGGAGACGCATTTCCTCCTAAGTTTACTTTGACTCATAGGAGATGCATTTCCTCCTAAGTTTAGTTTCACCCATAGGAGAGGCATTTCCTCCTAAGTTTTGTTTCACCCATAGGAGAGGCATTTCCTCCTAAGTTTGTTTTTACCCATAGGAGACGCATTTCCTCCTACGTTTAGTTTTACCCATAGGAGATGCATTTCCTCCTAAGTTTCTTTTAGTTTCACCCCATAGGAGATGAATTTCCTCCTAAGTTTAGTCTTACCCATAGGAGAGGCATTTCCTCCTAAGTTTATTTTACCCATAGGAGAGGCATTTCCTCCTAAGTTGTTGTTGAAATCAGGAGTCCGCCTGGAGAACAGAGACATACTTTTCAAGTTTGACGTCAGGAGAACGCCTGAAGAGAGGAAAGACAGTTTATTTTCAAAGTTGTTGTTGAAGTCAGGAGCCCGCCTGAAGAGAGGAATGACATTTATTTTTAAAGTTGTTGTTGAAGTTGGGAGCCCGCCCATAGAACAGAGGCATACATTTCAGTCTTTACATTTCAAGCATTGAAGTTGGGAGCCCGCCCAGATAACAGAGGCATACATTTCAGTCTTTACATTTCAAGAGTTGAAGTTGGGAGCCTGCCCAGATAACAGAGGCATACATTTCAGTCTTTACATTTCAAGCATTGAAGTTGGGAGCCCGCCCAGATAACAGAGGCATACATTTTAGTCTTTACATTTCAAGAGTTGAAGTTGGGAGCCTGCCCAGATAACAGAGGCATACATTTCAGTCTTTACATTTCAAGAGTTGAAGTTGAGAGCCTGCCCAGATAACAGAGGCATACATTTCAGTCTTTTCATTTCAAGTGTTGAAGTTGGGAGCCCGCCAATAGAACAGAGGCATACATTTCAGTCTTTTCATTTCAAGTGTTGAAATTGGGAGCCCGCCCATAAAACAGAGGCATACATCTCAGTCTTTTCGTTTCAAGTGTTGAAGTTGGGAGCCCGCCCATAGAACAGAGGCATACATTTCAGTCTTTTTATTCCAAGTGTTGAAGTTGGGAGCCCGCCCATAGAACAGAGGCATTTCAGTCTTTTTATTCCAAGTGTTGAAGTTGGGAGCCCGCCCATAGAACAGAGGCATACATTTCAGTCTTTATATTTCAAGCGTTGAAGTTGGGAGCCCGCCCAGATAACAGAGGCATACATTTCAGTCTTTATATTTCGAGCATTGAAGTTGCGAGCCCGCCCAGATAACAGAGGCATACATTTCAGTCTTTATATTTCGAGCATTGAAGTTGGGAGCCCGCCCAGATAACAGAGGCATACATTTCAGTCTTTATATTTCGAGCATTGAAGTTGGGAGCCCGCCCATATAACAGAGGAATACATTCAGCATTAATTTTCAAGTATTGAAGTTGGGAGCCCGCCCATACAACAGAGGCATACATTTCAAGATCAAGTCAGAGGACAATAAAACAGAGGGTTACAACAGGAATCCCCAGCAGGAAACAATAAAATCCCCAGCACCGGGAAGCAGAAGGTTGCAACAAGAAGTCCCAGCACAAACTCAAGTGCATGTGTCAAAAAGAAGAAAAGCACCGGAAAAAATGCAAGCAGACAAGAAAGCAAGGCAACAAGAAAAAATTGCAGTATAGCCTAGCTTCTTGTTTTCTTTTAAGCAAGGTGTAACAAGGAGATCGGTAAGCAGTAGTAATAGCATGCAACAACAGTAACAATGCAGTCCCACGGTAGTCCCAGCTACCAAAAACTTCCCGAACTACATTGACCTGATTCCTGTTTAGCCCAGGATATGTAGGAAACCTTTGAAGCAAAGGTTCGGTCAAATCTTTTTCAAAAAATGCTTCACACGGAGTACTCGGATGGGCAAAAATCGCTCGCTTTATCTTTGCACGAAAACCCTTCGTGTCTTCGGGCAAAGAGGGGCAGCTGTAAGCACGTGATTTTTGCCCTATATGAGAATTACTCCCAAAAAAATTCAAAAATAAAATAATTTTTCTTGGTGTGCAATTTTGTGGTATTTTGTGATATTTTGAATAATTATTTGTTTTTGTCTGTGCATGTTTATTTGCTAAATTAATAAAAAATACAAAAATATGTCGCATTTTGCATGTAGGATTTAATTCTACAATTTGTTAGTAATTAAGTTTGTTTACAAAAAATAAAAATTTACAAAAATAGGCATCGTTTGCATTTTTAGCATTTAATGTCCAAATATACAATTTTATGCTTAATTATTACTTAATTGTGCGTTAATTGTTATTTGGAGTTAATTTGCGCTTTTATAACTTAATTTAGTTCTTAACAATAATTTAAGTATTTTTATAATTTAGTTTTAGAGAAATAAAAGAAGAAAAGAGAGCGAAAATATAAAGAAAGTCGGAATTGGGCCTCTTCTTCGATTTCAAGCCACAGGCCCAAAAAATGGCCCAATCTTCCCAAACGACCCAGTCCATTTCGAACTGGGTCGACCCAGTCCATAACCCAACACCCCTATTATTTTACAAACAAAATAAAATAAAAAAAGAAGAAGAAAAAACCCTAAAAAAAGACCTAAGTCATCCGCCCCCCTACTTTTGCTTCTTCTTCTCCAAGTTTCTCCCTAGCATCAATGGCTTCCCCTCCATCCTCCTCACTACACACACAGCAACACAAGCACACACACACGTCGTCTTCAAGTTGCCTTCCCATGAACGACCTCAAAAACCATGAACGACCTCAAAAAAAAAACCTCCATCGCTGCCTGCTTCATCTCCTTCCTCGATGAGCAGCTGCTGCTGTTTCTTGATGGCTTCTGTTATGTCCAAACAGACCTCGTAACGACCCCAAGAACCTAAGCGACCAAAGCTTCATCGAGCTGCTTCATCTTCCAGTCCAAACGATTGGTTCTTCATCGAGTTGCTTCATCTTCCAGTCCAAACGTGCTGCGGACTACTGCTGCCATGGTCGCCATTGCTGCTGGCTGCAAGCTTCTGCTTCACGCTGCTTCTCCTTCCCCGCAGACGATGCCATGGCTACTGTCACTGCTGCTCCATCGATGCCGCTGCTGCTGCCGCCGTGCCGCGATGCTACAGCTCGCCATGGCCAGCTGCTTCTGCTTTCTTCTTCGTCATCCAAACAAACCCCATTGCAACTGCTTCAATCCAGTCCAAAAACGAGATTCAAACCATCTCGTTTGTTCGAGTTTCGGATGGGGTCGTAAAAACAGTCCATACGAGTTCATCGTCGATCGGTCGTTGTTGTCGTTTCATTTCCGGTTAGTTGGTTTTGAATCTCATTTATTGTCCGCAATTTTTGTTCGTTATTTTCGGATCCAGAATCAATAAATGATTCAATTCTTGTTTTGTTTGTCTATCGTTTGAATTAATTTTTAGTTTGTTCATATGTTTTGTTGATTTTAATTTTTAGATTCAAATGGTAAATTAATTAATTTGTTTTTCATGTTTATTTCATGTTTGTTTATTGTTTAGGTAAAAATTTGTTAGTTTAATGTTTGTTAGATTCAAATTGAAATTAAATTAGTTATTTCTTCAATTTGTTTCATGTGTTTATGTATTTTTAGAAATTGTTAATATTGTTAAGTTCAAGTTTAAGTTAATAATTGTTTCTTCGTCGATCTTGTTATTTGTCTAAAAGAATTTAGTTGTGTTAAGGGAAATATGTTGATTTAATCGTTTGAATCCATCATGTTTGTTGTTTAAAATAGATTTCATTCATGTTCATACTTTGTTTGTTTGTTCTTGAATCCGAAATTTGTATAGCTTGATTTCTTGTTTACCATTTATGATTATTTCTTGAATTGGTCTCATAATCTTGTTTAAAGTTTAATATAAGAATTGTTTGTTGCAATGTTGTTAGAGTTGATTTTAAGTTCAATATTATTGAATTTAGAAATCTAAATATACTTGTTTGATTGTTGTTGTTGAATCCAAAAATAGGATTGTTTGTTGCTAAAATATTGTTCAATCAAATTTTAGTTGTTCTTTGTTGTTCAATTTGTGTTCATGTGATTTGTTGTTGAAATATTGAAGAAATCATGTTCATGTGATTTGTTGTTTGAACATTGTTAGAAATTGATCATATTGTCTATATTTTGGTTAAGTTTGATTAATTGATTGTTATAGCTGATGGGGTAGTTTGGTAATTTGTAGTACGTTCGGGGGTAAAATAGTAATTTGCAATAAGGTCGGAGGGATAGTTTAGGAATTGTACATTTTGTAATTTTTTATGAAGCATGGGGGACAAAATGAAATGGGGTGGGTTGTGATATAGTTATTTAATATAAAGGGGGGACAAGACAAAATTTAGTGGGGAGGAATCTTGTATTTATTTATGTTAGGCATAGGGGACAAAATATAATGGGGTGGGGTTGATATACTTATTTAATGTAATGAGGATGAGTGAGAAGATAATGGGTTTGGTAGAGAAAATGAGTTAATTTTAATTGATTAAAAGGTTTGGATGGGATATAAGTAGAAGTCTGGAAATCAGATTTAAGAGAGATATACACATACAGATAGAGAAAAAAGAGAGGAAAAAATCTGACGAAAGAGAATAAGAGAGAGAAAAAAAGGCTGAACATTTAAGAGAGAGAAAATTCCGAAAAAATATTTAAACTTTCAAATAAAAAAAAACCAAAAAAATATTCTGCTTTCTTTCATTGTTTGAAATTAACATTAATTGTTGTTGTGTCATCAAAGCTTGAAGTTTTTGTTTTGGGATTAATACTCCACCGGTTTGCAAACTCTGTTCCTGGGTTGTTACTGTTGCTGGATTGTTGCTGCTGTGCTGTATTGTTATTACTGCTGCTGATTCTCATCTTCATTTTCTTTTGCTTCCAATATCAGGTACACAACTGACACGCTGGTTATTGTAATCCGAAATATGAAGCATGAATACGAAAAATGGAGAGTTGAAATTCTGAATTATATTTAATTATATTCTGAATTTTATTTGTATGTATAAATTATGTAGCTTGCAAAAAATCAGAATCATGTAGATATTTAATACATATAGTGGAACATTCGACGATAGCTTAACAAATGAACTATCTACATCTATTGCCTAAAAATAAATAAATGGTGTAGTAATTCCGTCGAGTCAAAAATCAAACGAATAGGCCATCTAGTAGGAAGTTGGTAGAAATATTGTTTAGTTAAATAATATTGGTTAATTTCAGCATGTAAATGGTCTAGGATTAAAATTAGAATTGCTATGTTTTTTTTAATTTGACAAACTGAGAACATGCCTAGTATAATGTAACTAGGTAATAACATGTAAATAAATTAAGATATTTCTCCTTTATTTTGTAGAGACAAATTTCAATAAAAAATGTAGGCATTTTAGGACTGTCCTTTTAAAAATAAAATGAGATGAGCCTCGCCCAATAAAATGCACTAATTGCGGGGCCCTCAATAAATGTTTAATTGAGTATTTAGAATTCGGGATAGACTGTTTAGTGAATTCCACAGTCTTACCCATAAATAATAATACGCTAATCGCTTTAGGCACGATTTTAATAATAATACATTCTTAAACACGGGTGCGCATTTATGCGACCCAAATCCAAATCCCAAAACATTGAATAAAAATACGTTCCGGATCGCGGGTGCATTTTATGTGACGCAATCCAAAGACATGTTTTTAAACAATGTTCACATTCTTGTAAAAATAATTAAAAATAATAAAAGCGGTAAAAAGATAAAATTTGCACATAAGTTCATATTTTGTATAAAATCAGGTAATCAAGCCGAATATAAAAGTTGAGCGACCGTGCTAGAACCACGGAACTCGGGAATGCCTAACACCTTCTCCCGGGTTAACAGAATTCCTTATCCGGATTTCTGGTGTGCAGACTGTTAAACAGAGTCATTCTTTTCCTCGATTCGGGATTAAAATTGGTGACTTGGGACACCCTAAATCTCCCAAGTGGCGACTCTGAAATAAATAAATAAATCCCGTTTCGATTGTCCTTTATTTGGAAAAAACTCCCTACGTACCCCCTCGCGGGGCGGAAAAAGGAGGTGCGACAGCTCTGGCGACTCTGCTGGGGAATTTGACCCAGAACCACTGGTTCAGGGTTAGAAATTCGAGCTTAGATAAATTGTTATATTTGGCTTTATCTGATTTTTACATGTTTGAGCCTAGTGTGCTAAATGCTGCTTTTACCGCTTTGATATTATTTGACTGTATATATAAATTGTGTCGAACCCTTCTCTCTTCACCTCCGGGGATGTGCTTACTGGTTGAGACTCCCTATTCTGTTAGTGTCATACCCTGAAATAAAAAAGAGGCTCGGACAAGTTACGAAGCCGGATGGCCTTTTGGTTCCCGGTAAGTTGCCCCTCTTCGACTTGAGTTGTCCGCTCGGGTGCACAGTCTAGAACACCGACTCAGGTTTTGAACATAGAATAACGTGACTTCATGCCGGATCCCTAGTAGGAACGCTTATTTGCATCACGTTGCATTTGACTTAGGAGACTCAACACAGGGGTTGGGTCCGTCTAGGACTAGCAACCTGATATGAAAAGACCATCCTGATGCATCCTATTTGTTTTCCGTGCATTTATTTGTCTCACGCCCGCATGCTGACCGATGTTTGAATATCAGGAATATTGTGAAATTGAAAAAAAAGAAGAAAGGAAATAGCGGTTAGGGAGTTAATTGTTTATTTTTGGAAAACCCAAATACCGTCGAACTCTGCCGAAATTTTGTGAAAATAATAATAAAAAATGTTGTATTAATCTGTTTTACTAAAAGCAAAGGAAAAATAGAAAAAAAATGTTGTTCTGTCTCGTTTTCAAAAAATAGAGAAAAAAAGGAAATAGTTTGTTCTGTTATGAAAAAAAAGGAAAAAGAGAGAGTGAAGTGCGAAGATAAAGCAAATAGGGCCCGATTATGTTTTGTTACATTTTATTAAAAAAAATGAATTCAAAAAAATTCTTTGCACTTTTTATCATTTTTGAAAAAAAAAAGGAAAAAGAAAATCCAAAAGATTTTACATGTTTCATCACCTTTTAAGAAAAAGCAAAAGAAAAAAAGATATGTTTTCTCTGAATTAGTTATTTTTTTTTATTCTCACCCGTATCCAATCTGCCCGAACTACGCGGGTTTGATTCTCACCGGATGTGAGATACGTGGGCAACCCTCATCGGGTCCAACCCACCTTGTGCTAAAAAGCCAAAAACAAATAAATAATAATAAAAAAATATGTCAAATTTTAATTTAATCATAGAGAAGTTGGGTGATGCTGTTTTTGTCAAAAATAGTCGAATGTTCCCGAAAGGGACGCCGGAAGGCTGACTTTGCATAAACAGCCACCTTTGGGTCATTTTTTTTAAGATTTGGTCCAGTTGACCCACACAGCCTTAAAAATCTTCGTCTCCGAGACGTTGAAAGGCCGTGTTTGCAATATTGAGTTTTCTAATTTGGAAAACGGTAAAAAGAGTCATGAATAAGTCAGGTGATGTTGTTTTGTCATAAATAGCCGAATGTTCCCGAAAGGGACGCCGGAAGGCTGACTTTGTATAAACAGCCACCTTTGGGTCATTATTTTAGATTTGGTCCAATTGACCCACACAGCCTTAAAAAAACCTTCGTCCCCGAGGCGCTGAAGGGCCGTGTTTGCAACACCAGGTTTTTATTGTAATTTGAAAAAAAAGAGTCAGCGGTCAGGTGAATATCTTTGGGTTTTGTCAAAAATAAGCCAAGCCAGCTTCGGCCGCGTCTTAAACCGTTCTTGCCGAAATAGCCTTAGAGTATCTTTCAGTTGTCGAAAGACTATTTTCGTAAAAGAACGGACAAGTTTGTAAAGTGTCATAAAATAATCTTCCCCGGCCTCAAAATTCATGTGAAATTTGGAAGGGGCTACATTTGCAAAAATAACCATTCGGTTGCATTTGTCAAAAGGAGAGAGGATGCTGGCCATTTGTTTTTGGAGTTTGTAAATCTTTTGATTATCATATGTGAGTTGTTTGATTTCGAGTTTGTAGGTCATCTTTAAACCTTAGAAACCCAGTTTGTTTTAATATGAAAATTGAAAAAATGTTTATTATTGTTTATCTTTATTAGTCCGAACTATGCAAGGCCTGATTCATGCGGGGTCATGATACGTAGGCAATCTCCATAAGATTCGACCACAACAAAAAAATGAAAAAAAAGAAAGAAAAAAGAAATCGAAAAAAAAATCAAGAAAAAAAAGAAAAATGAAAAAAAAGAAAAGATGTTGTTAATAATGAGGACCGACTGAGTCCATTTTAACCTGTTTTGTTTTGAATCACAAAGAAAGTTAAGGTGGTTGGTTTGTGGTAAGCCGGACAATGACACCCAGAATATCGCGCGGAATCCTTTACCTGCACATCATGATACACACTTTGCGGGGATCAGGCCTGATGACAGAAGCACTCGAATCCTATTGGGAAATTGTTGACTAAGGTTGATGATATCGAAGTTGGCAATGGTCTGGACAATACTGATGCGAAGCTCAGTGGCTAAGATGCCAATTTTGATAAAGTGGGAGGACGCTCCGTTCCTTGGTTAGCAAGAGAGAAGCTTGTGGTGGCTTATTTTGTTGTCATTTCTGTTGTTCGGATTATTAGGGTTGTAATTCGGATATTGTCTCGTGTCAAACTGTCTTATCTTTCCGTTTTGTCATAGCGGTTTGTTTAAGTTTGTCCAGGTTGTTTTAGGATTTTATTCTGGTTTGTTTTTGTTATTCAAACCATTTCACCGGTAGTCTAATGCAAAATCCGGTCTTTTATTATTTCCAGTCATCTTTTGTCTAGTCCTTTTATCATTTTGGTCAGCGCCGATTCTAGTGACATGACATGCGCACACAGTTTGGGCCTAGTCTTTAAAGTTAATCATAAAACCCCGGAAAGATAATCAGAACATTTAAAGGAAATAAGAACGGTTTGAGATTATTTGAAGCCCGAGTCATGTGGAACTGGGGCAAGTAAAACATAAACAAAATCGTTAAATGCAAGATTCGCCAAATTGGCATGAGGATCGTTCATAAGAGTGAGAGTGTCGCCCAACGGTGCTTTAGAAATGACAAATGAAAAAGCAAGTGTTTAACATAATTGTCAAGTCCAGCACCATCGGAAGAGACTATAAATCTATGATCAATTGTGTTGTTTGCATTTGACATGTTTTGAAGACTGGAATGACGAAGGCATTTTGTTCTGCTATCTAAACACTTTATCCTTCGTTACCCCCCTTTGAGCCTTATTTATTTTCTTTCATACCCCTCGTTCGGAATCAATAGCAACGACTAGGAAATACGAGCCTGGAAGGTAAAGAAAAAAAATCAAAAAAAAAAAACAAAAAAAAAAAAGAAGAGAAAAATGATAACAATAAAAAAACAAAAGAAAGTCAAATGAAAACAGAGGAATTGGGAACTACGTTTGACCTGATTCCTCAAAGATGATACGTAGGCGCTTCACGGCTCGGTCATAGGGTGCATAATGGCCACAATGGTCACAGTGTACATGGTGTAATAAAAAATATAATAATAAATAATCCCCAAGCAAGAAACTGGGGCAAGGGTTGCGCTTGTTGTAAACAAATATGATTTCGAAGGTTGTAATTTTGAACCCCAAATTTGATTTGTTTTTGAGCCTTTAATACCCTTTCTTTCTAGCCTGTCCAAAAACCCACATTACGGTCCAAAGAAAGACCTTCTGACCAGTCTGCAAAAGATGCCAAGTCAGACAAATGAGAGTCTTACCGGCGAACATAACATTCTGTTCCACAGCAGAAAGGACTCTAATCTCCAGCAGAGAGAGTCATACCGGCAACACTCCAAATCCCCAGCTGGAAAGTGATACAAATGAGAGAGTCTTATCGGTGAAAATCTTCACGGACACCATAAGGCGATGAAAGCTGAGAGAAAAACCAAAATGAGAGAGACTTGATAGTGAAAACCCTTCGGGCACTACAAGTCGAATAAGATTGAGAATCAGATGGGGAATTGCCAATTGAAGGTCTTGAAAGACGATTGACGACGGAAGATAGGCCACAAATGCATGCCATGACCATTAGAGTCGGTGTCTGCGTTTGATAGGTTTTTATTTATAGTTTCTTTTGTTACAGAGTCATCTTTTTCATTTGTCTTTTATTCTGTTCCCTTTTTATCTTTTTCCTTTCATAGAAAAACTCCCCAATAGAGTCTGTCTGGTCAAAACAAGTGTGAATTGACTTCAAAATATGCCATCAGCTTTCCAATTATGCAAGATAAGATCTGACTAGTACATCCAAGTGGTATAGTCAGCGAGGAACAAACGCGAGGCCAGTGTCAAAAAAGATATCCCCAGCAAAAGGGAATTGACAAAAGGATTGACAAGTGTCAAGAGGGATACCCTTGCCGAAATCAAAGGTTATAAACCTCAAGGCCAAGGCCCGTTGAACAAAGCAAGGAGAGCAGTGAGCATGATTTGGGGAAATTCATACTAGACTAAAAGGTCGGGGAAATGCCAGTTTCCGAGCTATGCCACAAAAGAAGAGGGATATCCCCAGCAGAAAGGGATTATCCCCAGCAAATAATATCATCCCCAACAAGTTGTGGAGCGCAGAGCAAGGAAGGAGAAAAGGAAAAGCCATCCCAGTAGGAGTATCACAACCAACCACCACGTTTTAAACTAACAAATTTTGTTTGATTTGAAACAGGTAAAGGAAATGGCATTGATGACAGAAATGCATGCCATAAGGGAGACTGTCAAACTGGGGCAGAAAATTTTCCTTTCATTTGGAAAATTTTCTGGAAGTCAGGTACCCATTCGAGGAAGAATAAAGATAGCACCAGTCTCAAGGGAAGTGGTGTTTGAACCAGTGTTGCCCCAACATAATAAGTTTAAATGGAGGAAGTATTCCCCAGCAGACAGAATAAAGGGATGACACTTGTGCTCAGAAAAGCAAAAAGCCATTATCATCCTCAGCAGCTTCCAGAAGAATGAATCATTGACTTGAAGGGATAAAATTCCCCAGCAGCGTTATCCTCAACAACGTTATCCCGAGAAGATAACACTTTTATCCCCAGCAGTGTTGAAAAAAAAAACAAAAAAAAAAACAAAAAGAAAAAAATTTTGAATTTGAAGGAGGGGATGAAAGGAGACTTCCCCAGTAGTATTATCCCCAGCAATCAGGCGTCCACCTGGAGAACAAGGAAGAGCAGTTGGAGTATTAGCAATCAGGCGTCCACCTGGAAAACAAGGAAGAGCAGTTGGAGTATTAGCAATCAGGCGTCCACCTGGAGAACAAGGAAGAGCAGTTGAAGTATCAGCAATCAGGAGCCCACCTGGAGAATAAGGGAATACAATGGAAGTATCAGCAATCAGGAGCCCACCTGGAGAATAAGGGAATACAATTCAAATCTTAAGTAATCAGGAGCCCCCCTGAAAAACAGAATGGCGTTTTATTTTTGACATTATTGGTTGAAGTCAGGAGCCCCCCTGAAGAACATAATAGGTGATTTGTTGGTTGAAGTTGGGAGCCCGCCCATATAACAGAGGAATACATTTAGTCTTTTCATTTCAAAAAAAAAAAAGAGAAAAAGAAAGAAAAAAAAAACAACCGAAAAAAAAAAAGGGGGAAGTAGTTTGCAGAGGAATGAAACATCTTACTCAAAAGGAAGTAATTTTGGAAGGAGTAAAATAACATATTTACTCAGCAGAGTTATCCACAGCAGTGTTATCCCTAGTGGATCATCGAGATGTAGAAGCATCCTCGACAGAGTTTCGGGCAACCCAGAGTGGGTAAGGAAGAAAAGGAAAAGTCATCCCCAACAAAATAATCCCCAGCAGTTTCGAGGGAAGACAACACAGGTAAGTAAATAATTCAGGAAGAAGGAAATGGTTCACGCATAGGAGACGCACTTCCTAAGTGAAGATTTCATTAATAAGAGACGCATTTCCTCCTAAGTTTAGTTTTACCCATAGGAGATGCATTTCCTCCTAAGTTTAGTTTCACCCATAGGAGAGGCATTTCCTCCTAAGTTTAGTTTCACCCATAGGAGAAGCATTTCCTCCTAAGTTTGTTTTTACCCATAGGAGATGCATTTCCTCCTAAGTTTGTTTTTACCCATAGGAGAGACATTTCCTCCTAAGTTTAGTTTCACCCATAGGAGATGCATTTCCTCCTAAGTTTGTTTTTACCCATAGGAGAGGCATTTCCTCCTAAGTTTAGTTTCACCCATAGGAGAGGCATTTCCTCCTAAGTTTAGTTTTTACCCATGGGAGAGGCATTTCCTCCTAAGTTTAGTTTCACCATAGGAGATGCATTTCCTCCTACGTTTACTTTTACCCATAGGAGACGCATTTCCTCCTAAGTTTAGTTTCACCCATAGGAGAGGCATTTCCTCCTAAGTTTAGTTTCACCCATAGGAGAGGCATTTCCTCCTAAGTTTAGTTTTACCCATATGAGACGCATTTCCTCCTAAGTTTACTTTGACTCATAGGAGATGCATTTCCTCCTAAGTTTAGTTTCACCCATAGGAGAGGCATTTCCTCCTAAGTTTTGTTTCACCCATAGGAGAGGCATTTCCTCCTAAGTTTGTTTTTACCCATAGGAGACGCATTTCCTCCTACGTTTAGTTTTACCCATAGGAGATGCATTTCCTCCTAAGTTTCTTTTAGTTTCACCCCATAGGAGATGCATTTCCTCCTAAGTTTAGTCTTACCCATAGGAGAGGCATTTCCTCCTAAGTTTATTTTACCCATAGGAGAGGCATTTCCTCCTAAGTTGTTGTTGAAATCAGGAGTCCGCCTGGAGAACAGAGACATACTTTTCAAGTTTGACGTCAGGAGAACGCCTGAAGAGAGGAAAGACAGTTTATTTTCAAAGTTGTTGTTGAAGTCAGGAGCCCGCCTGAAGAGAGGAATGACATTTATTTTTAAAGTTGTTGTTGAAGTTGGGAGCCCGCCCATAGAACAGAGGCATACATTTCAGTCTTTACATTTCAAGCATTGAAGTTGGGAGCCCGCCCAGATAACAGAGACATACATTTCAGTCTTTACATTTCAAGAGTTGAAGTTGGGAGCCTGCCCAGATAACAGAGGCATACATTTCAGTCTTTACATTTCAAGCATTGAAGTTGTGAGCCCGCCCAGATAACAGAGGCATACATTTTAGTCTTTACATTTCAAGAGTTGAAGTTGGGAGCCTGCCCAGATAATAGAGGCATACATTTCAGTCTTTACATTTCAAGAGTTGAAGTTGAGAGCCTGCCCAGATAACAGAGGCATACATTTCAGTCTTTTCATTTCAAGTGTTGAAGTTGGGAGCCCGCCAATAGAACAGAGGCATACATTTCAGTCTTTTCATTTCAAGTGTTGAAATTGGGAGCCCGCCCATAAAACAGAGGCATACATCTCAGTCTTTTCGTTTCAAGTGTTGAAGTTGGGAGCCCGCCCATAGAACAGAGGCATACATTTCAGTCTTTTTATTCCAAGTGTTGAAGTTGGGAGCCCGCCCATAGAACAGAGGCATTTCAGTCTTTTTATTCCAAGTGTTGAAGTTGGGAGCCCGCCCATAGAACAGAGGCATACATTTCAGTCTTTATATTTCAAGCGTTGAAGTTGGGAGCCCGCCCAGATAACAGAGGCATACATTTCAGTCTTTATATTTCGAGCATTGAAGTTGCGAGCCCGCCCAGATAACAGAGGCATACATTTCAGTCTTTATATTTCGAGCATTGAAGTTGGGAGCCCGCCCAGATAACAGAGGCATACATTTCAGTCTTTATATTTCGAGCATTGAAGTTGGGAGCCCGCCCATATAACAGAGGAATACATTCAGCATTAATTTTCAAGTATTGAAGTTGGGAGCCCGCCCATACAACAGAGGCATACATTTCAAGATCAAGTCAGAGGACAATAAAACAGAGGGTTACAACAGGAATCCCCAGCAGGAAACAATAAAATCCCCAGCACCGGGAAGCAGAAGGTTGCAACAAGAAGTCCCAGCACAAACTCAAGTGCATGTGTCAAAAAGAAGAAAAGCACCGGAAAAAATGCAAGCAGACAAGAAAGCAAGGCAACAAGAACAAATTGCAGTCTAGCCTAGCTTCTTGTTATCTTTTAAGCACGGTGTAACAAGGAGATCGGTAAGCAGTGGTAATAGCATGCAACAACAGTAACATTGCAGTCCCACGGTAGTCCCAGCTAGCAAAAACTTCCCGAACTACATTGACCTGATTCCTGTTTAGCCCAGGATATGTAGGAAACCTTTGAAGCAAAGGTTCGGTCAAATCTTTTTCAAAAAAATGCTTCACACGGAGTACTCGGATGGGCAAAAATCGCTCGCTTTATCTTTGCACGAAAACCCTTCGTGTCTTCGGGCAAAGAGGGGCAGCTGTAAGCACGTGATTTTTGCCTTATATGAGAATTACTCCCAAAAAAATTCAAAAATAAAATAATTTTTCTTGGTGTGCAATTTTGTGGTATTTTGTGATATTTTGAATAATTATTTGTTTTTGTCTGTGCATGTTTATTTGCTAAATTAATAAAAAATACAAAAATATGTCGCATTTTGCATGTAGGATTTAATTCTACAATTTGTTAGTAATTAAGTTTGTTTACAAAAAATAAAAATTTACAAAAATAGGCATCGTTTGCATTTTTAGCATTTAATGTCCAAATATACAATTTTATGCTTAATTATTACTTAATTGTGCGTTAATTGTTATTTGGAGTTAATTTGCGCTTTTATAACTTAATTTAGTTCTTAACAATAATTTAAGTATTTTTATAATTTAGTTTTAGAGAAATAAAAGAAGAAAAGAGAGCGAAAATATAAAGAAAGTCGGAATTGGGCCTCTTCTTCGATTTCAAGCCACAGGCCCAAAAAATGGCCCAATCTTCCCAAACGACCCAGTCCATTTCGAACTGGGTCGACCCAGTCCATAACCCAACACCCCTATTATTTTACAAACAAAATAAAATAAAAAAAGAAGAAGAAAAAACCCTAAAAAAAGACCTAAGTCATCCGCCCCCCTACTTTTGCTTCTTCTTCTCCAAGTTTCTCCCTAGCATCAATGGCTTCCCCTCCATCCTCCTCACTACACACACAGCAACACAAGCACACACACACGTCGTCTTCAAGTTGCCTTCCCATGAACGACCTCAAAAACCATGAACGACCTCAAAAAAAAAACCTCCATCGCTGCCTGCTTCATCTCCTTCCTCGATGAGCAGCTGCTGCTGTTTCTTGATGGCTTCTGTTATGTCCAAACAGACCTCGTAACGACCCCAAGAACCTAAGCGACCAAAGCTTCATCGAGCTGCTTCATCTTCCAGTCCAAACGATTGGTTCTTCATCGAGTTGCTTCATCTTCCAGTCCAAACGTGCTGCGGACTACTGCTGCCATGGTCGCCATTGCTGCTGGCTGCAAGCTTCTGCTTCACGCTGCTTCTCCTTCCCCGCAGACGATGCCATGGCTACTGTCACTGCTACTCCATCGATGCCGCTGCTGCTGCCGCCATGCCGCGATGCTACAGCTCGCCATGGCCAGCTGCTTCTGCTTTCTTCTTCGTCATCCAAACAAACCCCATTGCAACTGCTTCAATCCAGTCCAAAAACGAGATTCAAACTATCTCGTTTGTTCGAGTTTCGGATGGGGTCGTAAAAACAGTCCATACGAGTTCATCGTCGATCGGTCGTTGTTGTCGTTTCATTTCCGGTTAGTTGGTTTTGAATCTCATTTATTGTCCGCAATTTTTGTTCGTTATTTTCGGATCCAGAATCAATAAATGATTCAATTCTTGTTTTGTTTGTCTATCGTTTGAATTAATTTTTAGTTTGTTCATATGTTTTGTTGATTTTAATTTTTAGATTCAAATGGTAAATTAATTAATTTGTTTTTCATGTTTATTTCATGTTTGTTTTATTGTTTAGGTAAAAATTTGTTAGTTTAATGTTTGTTAGATTCAAATTGAAATTAAATTAGTTATTTCTTCAATTTGTTTCATGTGTTTATGTATTTTTAGAAATTGTTAATATTGTTAAGTTCAAGTTTAAGTTAATAATTGTTTCTTCGTCGATCTTGTTATTTGTCTAAAAGAATTTAGTTGTGTTAAGGGAAATATGTTGATTTAATCGTTTGAATCCATCATGTTTGTTGTTTAAAATAGATTTCATTCATGTTCATACTTTGTTTGTTTGTTCTTGAATCCGAAATTTGTATAGCTTGATTTCTTGTTTACCATTTATGATTATTTCTTGAATTGGTCTCATAATCTTGTTTAAAGTTTAATATAAGAATTGTTTGTTGCAATGTTGTTAGAGTTGATTTTAAGTTCAATATTATTGAATTTAGAAATCTAAATATACTTGTTTGATTGTTGTTGTTGAATCCAAAAATAGGATTGTTTGTTGCTAAAATATTGTTCAATCAAATTTTAGTTGTTCTTTGTTGTTCAATTTGTGTTCATGTGATTTGTTGTTGAAATATTGAAGAAATCATGTTCATGTGATTTGTTGTTTGAACATTGTTAGAAATTGATCATATTGTCTATATTTTGGTTAAGTTTGATTAATTGATTGTTATAGCTGATGGGGTAGTTTGGTAATTTGTAGTACGTTCGGGGGTAAAATAGTAATTTGCAATAAGGTCGGAGGGATAGTTTAGGAATTGTACATTTTGTAATTTTTTATGAAGCATGGGGGACAAAATGAAATGGGGTGGGTTGTGATATAGTTATTTAATATAAAGGGGGACAAGACAAAATTTAGTGGGGAGGAATCTTGTATTTATTTATGTTAGGCATGGGGGACAAAATATAATGGGGTGGGGTTGATATACTTATTTAATGTAATGAGGATGAGTGGGAAGATAATGGGTTTGGTAGAGAAAATGAGTTAATTTTAATTGATTAAAAGGTTTGGATGGGATATAAGTAGAAGTCTGGAAATCAGATTTAAGAGAGATATACACATACAGATAGAGAAAAAAGAGAGGAAAAATCTGACAGAAAGAGAATAAGAGAGAAAAAAAGGCTGAACATTTAAGAGAGAGAAAATTCCGAAAAAATATTTAAACTTTCAAATAAAAAAAACCAAAAAAATATTCTGCTTTCTTTCATTGTTTGAAATTAACATTAATTGTTGTTGTGTCATCAAAGCTTGAAGTTTTTGTTTTGGGATTAATACTCCACCGGTTTGCAAACTCTGTTCCTGGGTTGTTACTGTTGCTGGATTGTTGCTGCTGTGCTGTATTGTTATTACTGCTGCTGATTCTCATCTTCATTTTCTTTTGCTTCCAATATCAGGTACACAACTGACACGATGGTTATTGTAATCCGAAATATGAAGCATGAATACGAAAAATGAAGAGTTGAAATTCTGAATTATATTTAATTATATTCTGAATTTTATTTGTATGTATAAATTATGTAGCTTGCAAAAAATCAGAATCATGTAGATATTTAATACATATAGTGGAACATTCGACGATAGCTTAACAAATGAACTATCTACATCTATTGCCTAAAAATAAATAAATGGTGTAGTAATTCCGTCGAGTCAAAAATCAAACGAATAGGCCATCTAGTAGGAAGTTGGTAGAAATATTGTTTAGTTAAATAATATTGGTTAATTTCAGCATGTAAATGGTCTAGGATTAAAATTAGAATTGCTATGTTTTTTTTAATTTGACAAACTGAGAACATGCCTAGTATAATGTAACTAGGTAATAACATGTAAATAAATTAAGATATTTCTCCTTTATTTTGTAGAGACAAATTTCAATAAAAAATGTAGGCATTTTAGGACTGTCCTTTTAAAAATAAAATGAGATGAGCCTCGCCCAATAAAATGCACTAATTGCGGGGCCCTCAATAAATATTTAATTGAGTATTTAGAATTCGGGATGGACTGTTTAGTGAATTCCACAGTCTTACCCATAAATAATAATACGCTAATCGCTTTAGGCACGATTTAATAATAATACATTCTTAAACACGGGTGCGCATTTATGCGACCCAAATCCAAATCCTAAAACATTGAATAAAAATACGTTCCGGATCGCGGGTGCATTTTATGTGACGCAATCCAAAGACATGTTTTTAAACGATGTTCACATTCTTGTAAAAATAATAATAACAATTATGAAAGCGGTAAAAAGATAAAATTTGCACATAAGTTCATATTTGTATAAAATCAGATAATCAAGCCGAATATAACAGTTGAGCGACCGTGCTAGAACCACGGAACTCGGGAATGCCTAACACCTTCTCCCGGGTTAACAGAATTCCTTATCCGGATTTCTGGTGTGCAGACTGTTAAACAGAGTCATTCTTTTCCTCGATTCGGGATTAAAATTGGTGACTTGGGACACCCTAAATCTCCCAAGTGGCGACTCTGAAATAAATAAATAAATCTCGTTTCGATTGTCCTTTAATTGGAAAAAACTCCCTACGTACCCCCTCGCGGGGCGGAAAAAGGAGGTGCGACACTTAGCACAACAAAGCCCTTTACCTAACAGTAAAATGCAAGGATTCCGTGGTTACCCGGGTATTGGTTGACAATGGTTCAAGTGCGAACATCTGTCCTCTCTCCACTCTAAGCAAGCTGAAAGTAGAAGATGAGAGGATCCATAAGAACAGTATCTGTGTGCGAGGATTTGACGGCGGAGGCAAAGACTCAGGCGGGGATATAATGTTGGAGCTAACTATAGGTACAGTAGAATTCACAATGGAATTCTAAGTGCTGGATATAGCTGTTTCCTACAATTTGCTATTAGGACGACCATGGATCCATGCCGCTAAAGCAGTACCATCAACACTCCATCAGATGGTCAAGTTTGAATTGGACAGACAGGAAATAGTTGTGCATGGCGAAGATAATTTGTGCGCTCACAGCAACACCATTGTGCCATTCATTGAAGTGGAAGATGACAAGGGACCATGGGTCTACCAAGTTTCCGACACAATGTCAGTTGAGAAAGTTCCAGAGGGGAAGTGTATCCCAAATCCGAAGATAACCGCCGCATCAGTCATGGTAGTATATGAAATGTTGAAGAATGGTTTTGTACCAGGAAAGGGTTTGGGATCAGCTCTGCAAGGCATCATACAGCCCGTGTCTCTCCCCGAAAACTTGGGAACATTTGGTCTAGGATTCAAGCCCACAGCCGCAGATATAAAAAGAGTCAGGAAATTGAAACAGAGGACATGGGTCCTTCCAAAGCCAGTCCCACGTCTTTCCAGTTCATTTGTCAAGTCCGGTACAAGGAGTCGCCCAATGACAACAATTCCCAGTTCTGTGATTGATCCGGACAAGGAGTTAATTGAAAGATTTTGAGAAGTCATTCGACAGTGTGAACATGGTGGAAATTGGAGAAGGTTCTAGCAACGCGGAAGTGCAATTTGTCGGGCCAACAACAAAGCTTAATAATTGGAAGGCTACTCCTCTCCCTACTCGGAAGGAGTCTTGGTAGTTTGCTTTATTTTCCTTTAAGTTTGTACGGATTATTCCAGGGTTGTAATCCGGATTTCATTTTTCAGTCTGTTTGAGTGTGAAAACCTTGTTATCTTTTATCATTCAATAAAATACAATTTCCTTTTCTTCATCATTCCTGATGGTTTTCCTTTTTGTTTTGTTTTCTATACAGTTCTTTTTATGCTGGTTCTAATGACATGGTATGCATAAGGAATCCTCAGCCCAGTCTTAAAAATAAATCTGATTCCGAAATATTAGTTCAATAAGTAGATTGTGATTACGAATCAAAATACGATGATGAGGATGAAGCTTTCGAAGAGATTAGTAAGGAGTTAATTCACTTCGAAGAAAAATCCAAACCCAACCTGAATGACACAGAAGCCGTCAATTTAGGGGACACAGACAATGTCCGAGAGACTAAAATAAGTGTCCACCTCGAGCCAAAAATCCTGGAGGAGTTAATCAAAGCACTCATCGAATACAAAGATGTTTTTGCGTGGTCATATGACGACATGCCAGATTTAAGCACTGATTTAGTGGTCCACAAATTGCCCACTGATCCGGCATTCCCTCCCGTCAAGCAAAAGTTGAGGAAATTCAAAACTAATATGAGTGTGAAGATTAAAGAAGAAGTACCAAGTAGTTGGATGCAAAGGTTATTCGGGTCACTCGGTATCCTGTTTGGTTGGCTAATGTCGTGCATGTGCCGAAGAAGGATGGCAAGATCAGAGTATGCGTCGATTACCGCAATCTCAACAAAGCAAGTCCGAAGGATAACTTCCCACTACCCAATATCCATATTCTGATTGACAATTGTGCCAAGCGCGAGATTGGATCTTTTGTGGATTGCTATGCCGGGTATCATCAGATTCTAATGGATGAAGAAGATGCGGAAAAGACAGCCTTCATCACGCAATGGGGAACTTATTGCTACCGGGCAATGCCATTTGGGTTGAAGAATGCTGGGGCAACTTATATGAGAGCAATGACTACTGTGTTTCATGATATGATACACAAGGAGAT
Organism: Nicotiana sylvestris; assembly: GCF_000393655.2. NCBI lineage: Eukaryota > Viridiplantae > Streptophyta > Magnoliopsida > Solanales > Solanaceae > Nicotiana > Nicotiana sylvestris. The sequence continues at coordinate 208,655,564 of NC_091064.1, forward strand.
TGAGGTATATGTAGATGATGTGATCATAAAATCAAAACATCAGGTCGACCACGTCGGAGATTTGAGGAAATTCTTCCAGAGGCTTCACAGGTACAACCTCAAGCTTAACCCCGCCAAGTGTGCATTCGGTGTTCCATCCGGAAAACTGTTGGGATTCATAGTCAGTCGGCGAGGCATCGAGTTGGACCCATCGAAGATCAAAGCCATACAAGAATTGCCACCTCCGAGGAAGAAGACTGAAGTGATGAGTCTGTTAGGAAGGCTGAACTACATCAGCAGGTTTATTGCTCAACTCACGACAACTTGTGAGCCTATTTTCAAGTTATTGAAGAAGAAAGCTACGATCAAGTGGACTGATGAGTGCCAAGAAGCATTCGACGAGATAAAGGGATACTTGTCTAACCCACCTGTGCTGGTACCACCAAAACTAGGGAGACCGTTTATTCTTTACTTGACTATCCTGGAAAATTCATTTGGCTGTGTACTAGGGCAGCATGATGTCACCGGCAGGAAAGAACAAGCCATCTACTATCTTAGCAAGAAGTTCACAGCTTATGAGGTTAAGTACACTCACCTGGAAAGGACATGTTGCGCCCAAACTTGGGTGGCACAGAAATTGAAACATTATTTGTCATCCTACACTACTTACCTCATTTCACGATTGGATCCATTGAAGTATATCTTTCAAAAGCCTATGCCAACAGGAAGACTGGCGAAGTGGCAGATTTTGCTCATAGAGTTTGACATAATCTATGTGACTCGGACTGCAATGAAAGCCCAAGCATTAGTCGATTTGGCCGAAAACCCGGTCGATGAAGAGTATGAGCCACTGAGGACTTATTTTCCTGATGAAGAGGTAATGCATATTGACAAGCTAGAATAGGCCAAAAAACCAGGTTGAAAACTTTTCTTCGATGGGGCTGCTAACATGAAAGGAGTGGGGATAGGAGCCGTGCTTATTTCTGAAACAGTGCATCACTATCCTGTTACAGCTCTACTTCGTTTCTATTGTACCAACAATATGGCTGAGTACGAAGCATGCATTTTGGGTTTAAGGCTAGCTGCAGACATGGATGTCCAGGAAGTCTTGGTCTTGGGAGACTCGGATCTTCTGGTACACCAAATTCAAGGAGAATGGGAAACATGAGATTTGAAGCTCATACCATACCGACAATGTTTGCATGATCTTTGTCAACGGTTTCGATCAGTGGAGTTTAGGCATATTCCTAGGGTCCATAATGAGGTCGCCGATGCATTGGCTACCCTAGCGTCAATGCTGCACCATCCGGACAAAGCCTATGTCGATCCTTTGCATATTCAAGTACGAGATCAGCATGCTTACTGCAACATGATTGAAGAAGAACTTGATGGCGAACCATGGTTCCATGATATCCAGGAGTACATCAGAATGGGGATATATCTAGTGCAAGCCACGGGGGATCAGAAGAGAACAATTCGACGGTTGGCAAGTGGATTCTTCTTAAGTGGAGGAGTTTTGTATAAGAGAACACCAGACCTTGGATTGTTAAGATGCATAGATGCTAGACAAGCTACGACTGTCATGTTCGAAGTACATTCAGGAGTTTGCGGACCACATATGAGCGGGTATGTGCTAGCAAAGAAAATTCTCCGAGCAGGTTATTATTGGCTCACCATGGAGCGAGATTGTATCAGTTTTGTGCGCAAATGTCATCAATGCCAGATACACGGAGATTTGATTCATTCTCCACCATCGGAATTGCACACGATGTCGGCACCATGGCCCTTCGTTGCTTGGGGCATGGATATCATTGGACCAATTGAGCCAGTAGCATCCAACGGGCATAGATTCATTGTGGTAGCCATTGATTATTTCACCAAGTGGGTTGAGGCCAAAACTTTCAAATCGGCGACCAAGAAAGTAGTGGACGATTTTGTTCACTCAAGTATCATCTGTCGATTCGGAATCCCAACGGTGATCATCACGGATAATGGTGCTAATCTTAACAGTAAATTGATGGAAGAGGTATGCCAACAGTTTAAGATTACACATTGCAATTCTACCCCATATCATCCCAAGGCGAATGGAGCAGTTGAGGCAGCCAACAAAAACATAAAGAAGATACTTCGGAAAATGGTAGAAGGTTCCAGGCAATGGCATGAAAAATTACCATTTACGTTGCTGGGTTATCACACTACTGTCCGTACTTCAGTAGGTTCAACTCCTTATTTGTTGGTATATGGAACTGAAGCAGTGATACCTGCGGAAGTTGAAATCCCGTCCCTTTGGATTGTCGCTGAAGCTGAAATTGATGATAATGAGTGGGTCAAGACCCGTTTGGAGCAGTTGAATTTGATTGATGAAAAAAGATTAGCAGCAGTGTGTCATGGCCAGTTATATCAAAAGAGAATGGCAAGAGCATACAACAAAAAAGTACGTCCACGGAAGTTTGAAGTGGGCCAGCAGGTGCTGAAACGTATCCTTCCACACCAGGCTGAAGCGAAAGGCAAGTTCGCCCAAATTGGCAAGGGCCATTCGTTGTGACCAGAGTATTGTCCAATGGTGCTTTATGTTTAACAGATATCGAAGGAAAATGCATAGACATGGCTATCAATTCTGATGCAGTAAAAAGATATTATGTATGATTTCTTTGTTATAACTGTTGATTGTTTGTATTTGGCATTATTTCGAAGATTGGAATGACGAAGGCAATTTGTTCTGCTATCTAAAAACTTCACCCTTTGTTCCGCCTTTTGAGCCTTATTTATTTCTTTCATACCCCTCTTTTGGAATCAATAACGAAAAAGAGAGAAAAAGAAAGAAAAGAAAAGAAGTAAAAAGTATAACAACAAGGAAATTCAAGGGTGAACTACGTTTGACCTGATTCCTGTTAAGGATACATAGGCAGCTTCCCGGCTCGGTCATAGTAAAATAAAATATCAAAAGATCCCCAAGCAAGAAACTGGGGAAGAAATTGTACTTGTAATAAGAAATGTGATTCCAAGAGTTGTAATTTTAAACCCGTGTTAAAATTGTTTTGAGCCTTTGATACCCTTTCTTTCTAACCTCATCCAAAATCCTACATTACGGTCCAAAGAAAGACCTTCCGATCAATCTTCAAGAGATGCCAAGTCGAGCAATGTAAAGAGAATTCATATCAGGGGCGACACTCCAGTTCAAGTAAGAAAAATCAAATAAAAAAAAAGTCTTATTGGTGAAAACCCTCATGGGCAGCATGAGGCAACGAAAGCTGAGAGAAAATAAGAATGAGAGAGTCTTATTGGTGAAAACCTTCGTGGGCACCATGAGGCGACGAAAGCTGAGAGAAAACAAATGAGAGAGGTTTGTCGGTGAAAACCCTTCAGGGCACTGCAAGTCGAACAAGGTCCGTAAGTTGGCGGAAAGTAAAATTGGGTTGTGGAAATCTTGGAGAACAAAGTAAAACAATTGGAAAGGAGATTGGTTAAATAGACTGGGCTGATTAATCCAAATGCATACCATGATCATTGGTGCCGGTGATTCCGCTCAGATAAGTCCCTTTTCCTATCTCCAACAGTCATCCAAATTTGGATTCTTTTCTTTATTCTTAAAATCCTCGCATTTCATTGTTGTTAATTTTACTTCTCTAAAGCTCTTCCAAGTTTAGCCTTGTAAGAAGGAATTTCAAAGCTTACTACCAGTTTTGGAATTGCACAAAGCAAAATGCAGCTAGAACATGCCAAAGACGAAAAATGGGACCTATGGTGTAAGCAAAAGTTAAAACTGTGGAATGGTTCAGTAATGTCGTGGGAAATGTACGGCTTCAGGCAGAAAGATCAGGAGGGAAGAATAGCAGTTGGGGATATTGCAGTTAAGGATCAGTCAGAAGGTCAAAACAATCTTTTCGATCAGTTCAAGGCAGTTGGACGAAGCAAAGAACGGCAAAGAGAAAACTACCTCCAACAAGAATGCCACGATGAACCACCACGTTTTTAAACTGACGAAATTTTCTTTGATTTGAAACAAGGGCAAAAATGACATTTGTTTCGGGAAATCATCTGTAGGGAGAGTAAGCACTGGGCAGATTTGATCACAAAAATTCTCAGGACCCTCCTGGAAAATAGGACTTAGTTTAAAATTCAAAATAATCATGAGTAGCGGAATTTGGCATGATAACACCCTAGAAGATTATAAGTGGAACTTTGAAGTTTGTATGTTTGAGATACACTTTGGACATTACCCCATGAGAACAAAGATTCTGACTTCTCTTCTTTCCCAGATTAATGATTATGATTTTCTGTTTCCTCAACATTTTTCCCAAGCAGAAACGCCATCTTTTTCCACCTTTTCCCAATTTAGTCGGAAATTCTCAGGACCCTCCTGAAAAATGGGATCTAGTTAAAAAAAATCGAAACAATCGTGAAAAACAAGATCTAGCATAAGTGTACCCCAAAGGAACATAAGTTGATTTCAAAGTTTGCATGTTTTAGATAGGATTCAATTAGGAATTTTCAGTATCCTCCTGAACAATGGGACCTAGCTTTGAGAGTTTTCATTAAATAACGAGATTTAGCGGAAGTCACACCTTTAAAAGATATAGCTTAGATTTAAAATTGTCAAGAGTTGTCAGGACCCCCGGGATAACGTAACTTAGTTTTCAAATGCTTATTGATATTTGATAATGTGATCCATTTTACACTTACATATGTGACCAACTACCAAACTGGGGCAGAAAATTTTCTTTGTTTTTGTCTATTTTGATGAAGTCAAGAGCCCGCCTGGAGAGCAGGGAATACATTTCAAGTTCAGCAGTCAGGAGCCCGCCTGGAGAGCATGGGAATACATTTCAAGTTTAGAAATCAGGAGCCCGCCTGGAAAGTATGGGAACACATTCAAGTTTAGCAATCAGGAGCCCGCCTGGAAAGCATGGGAACACATTCAAGTTTAGCAATCAGGAGCCCTCCTGGAGAACAAGGGAGTATAATGTAAGTTTTAGCTTTCAAATTCTTGGTTTGTCTATTTTGAAGTCAGGAGCCCGCCTGGAGAGCAGGAAATACTTTCAAGTGTAGCAGTCGGGAGCCCACCTGGAGAACAAGGGAATACCATTCAAATTTCAAGTAATCAGGAACCCGCCCGAAAAATGAAGGGAAGAAGCAATTCAAGTTCAAGCAATCAGGCGTCCGCTTGGAGAACAAGGAAAGGCAGTGGAAGATTCAGCAATCAGGCGTCCACCTGGAGAACAAGGGAATACAATTCAAGTTCAGCAGCCAGGCACCCAAATGGAGAACGAAGGGAACAAGCAATTCAGGTTCGAGTAATCAGGAGCCCTCCTGTAGAATAGAGGATAGGCAGCAATAGTCAAAGAAAGACGTTTAAAGGTTCAGCAATCAGGTACCCGCCTGAAGGGGAGGGAAAGCATCTCAAGAGTACAATTCGAGTCAGCAGCAAAGGAACAACTGAGGGAAATACAAATCAACAAGGCAACAACAGTCACAAGACCAAGTTTGAAAATAAATCATTGTAAAGCATAGATTATAGCTTAGTCTAGCTTCTTCATTCTTGTCATGGTGTGATAAAGAGGTCAGTAAGCAGTATCAGCAGCAGCAGCAGTAACAGTGAAACCACAGCTCATGGTAGTCCCAGCTACCGAAACTTCCCGAACTACATTGACCTGATTCCTTTATAGCCAAGGATATGTAGTAAACCTTTGAAGCAGAGGTTCGGTCAAATATTTCAAAAAATGCTTCCCACGGAATGTTCAAACAGGCAAAAATCGCTCGTATCCGCTCACTTTATCTTTGCACAAAAACTCTTTGTATTTTCGGGCAAAGAGGGGCAGCTGTGAGCACGTGATTTTTGCCCTATGAGAATCACTGCCAAAAAATTCAAATAAAATAATTTTTCCGTTGCTTGCAATTTTGTGGATTGTCGTGGTGTTTTCTGTTATTGTTTGCATTTTCTGTGCACGTTTATTTGTTAAACTAATGAAAATACAAAAAATATGTCGCATTTTCATCTAGGATTTAATTTTGCAATTAGGATTAGCCAAGTAAATATTTGTTTTACAAAAAAAAATGAAAAAAAATCACAAAATAACGTACTTCGCATTTTAGTGTTTAATGTCAAAATTGTGTGATTTTCTTTTAATTTGGTATTGTGAGCACGTGATTTTTGCTTACACGACAATTACTCCAAAAGAAATCAAAATAATAACAAATGCTTTGCCGTACAATTTTTGGAATTTACGTTGCATTTTTTGTTAGCTATTTGTGGTTTTGTTCGTGTCTATTTAGTCTTATCCAACAAAAATACAAAATATAGGTCGCATGTGAGTTTAGGATGTCATTTTACTATTAGGAGTTAATCAACTACAATTCGGTTTTAAAAGGAAAATCATAAAAATACACGTCTTTATTCTATTTGTTGTCATTAAATGATTTTATTTTAATTAAATGTTTAATGTGAGTGATATATGTTGTTTGAATACTAATTAGTATTTGTGTGATTTCTAATTTTGATTTTACATTTTTTGTAGGAATTTCATTTAAATCAAAAATTAAAAGAAGAAAAATGGGTTTGAAATTGGATTTGGGCCGTTCCAATTGGACCAACTCGAGCCCAAGACATGTGCCTTGCCCGGTCCAGATCAGCTGACCTCAGGGGCGTCCAGACGACGTCGTTTTGATCTGACTTGATCTGGGCCGTTGATCTCAGAATGATCAACGGCCAAGATCACAAACCCTAACCCATCTCAGCCAACCCGACCCGTTCGACCCCGGACTAACCCAACCCCTTTTAATTGAAACGACCCCGTTTTATATAGTTAAGATAATCCAAACCGTTGATCTCATCAGATCCAATAGCTTGGACTCACTTACCTACCCCGTATATAAGCCCGTCCCTTTTACCCCACGCCCCCAAGCCAGACCCTCCCTCCCTTGAGTCGTCTCCTTCACCAGACCCAAACCCCCACGGAACCCTAGCACCGCCCCCCTTTCCCCTCACCATAAACCCGGCGGCAAGGATGCCGGTGACCACCACCTTAACACCCTAGGACCACCTCAACCCCCTGAACACAGATCCACTAACCGTGGGTCTCGAATCCTCCACCACCATCTCGAATCTTCATTTGAAGATTCGAGCCGGACCTCGACCTACACCAAACCACCCCAGATTCACACTAGACACTCCCTTGACCTCCCTCATGACCAAACCAGGTTTGGTTTGGTCCGAATCCAACCAGGACAACCTGAATCCCAAATCTGCCCTTAGGAACCCTAGAAGTCCTGAGTCCGATCTATGTCCGTTTGAACCAGAAGATTAGGGTCTAATGGACCTTAATCGAAGTGTTCTCAGTTGAGAACACTTCGATTGAAGTCCGTTCGACCCCAAGAAAGGTCGATTCAAATCCGAGCTAGGGTTTTCTGATTTTTCAAGACTTTAGGTATTTTTGTTTTTCCTTTTCTTTATCAGTTCATTTTGTTTGTTGTAGTTAAATGTCTGTTCATATGTCCAAATGTTTAGTTGATTTATTTTTGAATTCTTGTCGACTGTTCTGTCCACCTTGCCCGGACCTCTGTATTTGGTCAAGTCTTTCTTCATTTACTGATAATGTGTATGTGTGTAAACTATACAATCGACTGAAATTGAATTTGGTCGATTAATTAGTTTCCAGGGCAATTTTGTTTGGTCAGTACAATTTGAACAACATGTTAATATTGTTGGATTCTGATCATTGGCTTCGATTGTATGTGTTATAATTAGTATAGTCGAGTCGATATACGTCGTCAATTAGTTTCAGTTGGAATGATAGCAATTTGACTCAGGCTGTTTTGATTTACTGAAGCATTGGGGTTCAGTTTAGCTGTTTATTGTCACTGGGTATTAGTCTTGTTTAGCTATATCAGAAAACATTTAAGGATTGATTCATAGCTGCAGTCTAGGATAGGTCTCAAATTTTAGTTTAAATGATGGCATTGTTTACTCATTTTCAACCTTGGGCAGCATGTGCATTGCAGTGTAATGGACAGCATGTGCTGTCAAGACATAATCCTGCTGCCCATACCTGTTTAAAATAATAAGAGATAAGTCCTTATAATAAGGAGAAAGGGCCTGTTAGGGGAATATCATGGGAGGGGGCTTTTATTTTATCTGGGAGTGGAAAAACAGCAGGAGTGATGGGGGTTTTGAATTGTTTAACAGGCTGTAGATGGCCTGATTGAAGGCTATAAAAGAAAAGAGTTTCCATTAGTTAAGATGTAGAGAAAAAAAGGCTAAAAAACTGGGAAGAAGATAGTAGAGAGTTCAGGAGATATATAGACACACATAGAGACATAGAGGGATACACACATATAGACACATAGAGAGAAATAGAAAACACACAGACAAAAATTAGAAACTGTTTTTCCCATTGTTGTCTTGATTTCACCTTTTGACCTATTGATTAACAGTGGTATTTCCAAGTCCCAACTAAGTGTACTGGGTGCTTGTGTCGTTAGTTTGCTTCTGGGTTTTGACCATCTGGGGTCTGATTCTACTCTACTGTTTGCTGCTGTCATTTTTGCTACTGTTTTCCATCGGTTATAGTTGCATCTTGCACTGGAATTTGTTCTGCTATTATTTGTTGTTACTGCTGCTGTTCGTTGCTGTTATCTGTGGTCACTGCTGCCATTTGAGTTGTTGTTGACTTTCTGCTTCCATCTTCTTCTTCATTTGAAAGCATTTCCAGGTACATATTTCTAACACCATGTGTTGATGTTAAGCCTGAGGTTGGAGTTTGAAATGAAATAAATAAATGCTCGTTTCCTTCACAGTACCTATGCTCAAGATGTAGCAATAAGATGAATGATAAAATAGTTTGTGATTGTTTAAGCTCATCCCAATTGTATTTATTTTTGTGTAAATTAGAACGTATTCAAACCCGATTTTGGGGACTGTTAAATAGCATGGTTCTAGATCGACTAGGCATATTTCCATATGTTTTAGCAATCTAGTTTGGTCGGTGACGATAATATAACACAGGACACTAGCGGGCATTTGTATGTATCCCATTGGACCTTCGAGTCGTTTTGTCATGGCCCGATCCAGTTTGATTTTAATACATTATTTCAAGCAAACTTTCATATGACGTTAGTTAATGCCAACGGATTAACCATTAATGTCAACTCTCTTGTTTGAATTCCATGTTTCAATATAGGTTTAATAGTGTAGTTTAATAATTAATGTTAGCATCGGCTTACCATGTAAATAAAACGGCTATTAACTCTATAGAATAGGCAGGCTTTTACATATTAGGGAATACGAGTCAATGGTGCGGGGTTTAAGAGCTTTAATCCAATAGACGCGAATCTAGCAAGATGGTTAAAATTTAGATCTAATAAACTCTCGAATAAGTATTAAGACCAAGGTTGATGTTTATTTTGACTAGTAAAAATGATTATTGGTCTATTCACATAATTATGCGGAATTAATCTAGCTATATGATAATCAATCTTCTTTGACTACATTATTCTGTCGAGTTTTGTATTTATTTATAATTTCAAATTTTAAGTAATTTTCTTGTCTGTCTTAATCTAGTACGTAATATATTATGCTTGTAACATATAGCTAAGTAAGATTTTCTTTCTTTTTCTCTTCTTATTTTTTAGAAACGAAATTAATAGAAATGTAGTCACTTTAGAATATCCTTAAAATAAATGAGACGAGCCTCGCCAAATAAAACGCAAATCGCGGGGCCCTCAATGATCGATCGTAATAAATACTTAGAATTCGGGAATGACTGTTTAGTGGATTTCACTGTCTTCCTCAAAGATAATAACGCGTTAGACTCTTTAGGCGCGACTTAATTAAATTACATTCTTAAATTCGGGTGCGCATTTATGTGACCCAAATTCAAATCTCAACGGAGTCGAAATGTGTTAACAACTACGGGTGCATTGATTGTGACGTGGTTCGAGATGCATTTTCACGACGTTGCAATTCTATAAAAAAATAAATGATAATAATAAACGCGGTTTAAACTTAATAAAAGCACATAAGTCATAACATGTATTTAAATCAGATATTTAGCCATTATAACAATTTAAGCGACCGTGCTAGAACCACGGGATTTGAGGGTGCCTAACACCTTCCCTCGGGTCAACAGAATTCCTTACTTAGAATTTCTGGTTCGCAGACTTCATTTGGAAAGTCGAAAATTTCCTCGATTTGGGATTAAAAATAAACCGGTGACTTGGAACACCAAAAGCCAAACCTTTCCCAAGTGGCGACTCTGAATTAAATAAATAATCCTATTTCGAATATTGTCACTTAAATTGGAAAAACTCCCTCGCGCATTTAACCCTTCGGGGCGGGCGCGCAAAAAGGAGGTGTGACAGCTCTGGCGACTCTGCTGGGGATTTAACCCAGAAACACTGGTTCAGGATTCAAGAATTCGAGCTTAGAATAATTGTTATATTTGGCTTTATTATCTGAACTTTATTAAATGTTTTGGCATAGCGTGCTAAATGTTGTCTTTTACCACTTTGATATTATCTGAACTGTATATAAACTGTGCCGAAACCCTTCTCTCTTCACCTCCGGGGATGTGCTTACTGGTTGAGACTCCCTATTCTATTAGTGTCAATACCCCGAAATAAGAAAGAGGTTCGGACAAGTTATGAAGCCGGATGGCCTTTTGGTTCCCGGTAAGTTGCCCCCTCCTCGACTCGAGTTGTCCGCTCGAGTACACAGTCCAGAACATATACCCAGGTTATAAACCTAGTATAACGAAACCTCATGCCGGATCCCTAGTAGGAACGTTTATTTGCATCATATTGCATTTGACATAGGGGACTCAACACAGGGGTTGGGTCCGTCTAGGACAGGCAACCTGAAATGAAAAGATCGTCATGCTGCATCCCGTTTGTTTTGCACATTTATTTGCTTCAGATCTACATGCTGACCGGTTTCTAAAAAAGGTTCAAAAAAAGAAGAAGAGAAAATAGCAGCGTAGGGAGATAATTACTTATTTTTGGAAAAATAAAACCAATGTCCAAGTAGTGTCAAAACCTGGCGGGAACTTTTTTTAAAAAAAAACAAAAAAAATGAAAACAAAATTTGTCTTTTAGTTTGATTTATTTCACTTTCAAAATCCAAAAAATATATATTTATTTAAAAGTAAAAAAAGGGGGGAAAATTCAAAATTCAAAAAATATTGTCTCTTTTGTAGTATCTCTTTTATAAATTCAGACTAATAGTCCAAATACTTCCTTAAAAGATTTTTCGAAATTTCAAAAAAAAAGCAAAAAAAAGGGGTTCAAAGAAAAAATATTTCTTTAGTCTTGATCTCTTTTCAAAAAAAAAAAAAAAAGAAACAAAATATAAAAATCCAGAAAAAATATTTTCTCCTTTTCTTTAAAAGATTGTATTCAGAAGGGGTTTAGTTTATTTCCTCTACGCCTGATTGGCCCGAACTACGCCGGTTTGATTCTCATAGGGCGTGAGATACTTAGGCAACCTTCATCGGGTCCAACCTCCCCATTTTCAAAAATAGCCAAAATGACAGAATTTTAATTTATGAGTCAGGTGATACCGTTTTGTCAAGAATAGCCGAATGTTCCCGAAAGGGACGCCGGAAGGCTGACTTTGCATAAACAACCATTTTTGGTCATTTTTTTAAAATTCTGACCAAATTGCCCAATGGCCTTAGGATCCTCGTCCCCGAGGCTCTGCGAGGCCATGTTCCCAATGTCGAGTCACCATTCTAAAGAAAGAGTCATAAATAAATCAAGTGATGCTGTTTTGTCAAAAACAGCCAAATGTTCCCGAAAGGGACGGCTGAAGGCTGACTTTGCATAAACGGCCACTTTCGATCATCTTTTAGAGTTTTGATCGGTTGACCCTCACAGCCTTAAAATCTTCATCCCTGAAGTGCTGAAAGGCCGTGTTCGAAAATCGGATCTTTCTTTCTAAAATATAGTCAAATCATTTTTGCTTAAACCACCTTAATAAATGTGCAGGATGAGCACAATACAAAACAAACCCTTTTCAATAATGACCAAGATCCCTTTCGAGTTGCGATTATGGTGGAATGATTTAGGCAAGGAGGGGCAAGACAAAGTAAAGAAGTATTTGAAAGATCTCCCAGATTTACTAGACATTCGGCCTCGGGGTGATATTATCAGATCATTGGTCACTTGCTGGGATTCAACACACAATGTATTTCATTTCTCGGACTTTGAGCTCACCCCGACATTGGAAGAAATAGCAGGATACATCGGAGGTGATGAAGCCCCGTTAAGGTTCAAATACTTGATCGCACCTAGGGCCGTCACGGTACACCGGTTTCTGGATTTCCTAAAAATACCTCGAACATTTCACCATCCAGATCTTGCCAAAGGTTTCTGCAGTCTCCACCTCATATATGCTAGATACGGCCACGTGGGCGGGTTCAATAAGCCAGACTTCAAACTATGCAGTAGAGGTAACCGACAAAAGTGGGACGAACACAAGTTAATAGCTTTTATGACAACTTTTTTGGGTCTTATAGTGTTCCCAAGGAAAGACGGAAACATTGATCTAAAAGTAACTAGGGTCGTCAGTACTTTGCTCACCCAAGATAAAAGTACTTTGGCGCCTATGATTATGGCTGACATCTTCCGGGCTCTCACTGCTTGCCGAGCCAGGAGTGACTTTTTCGAAGGATGTAACCTATTGTTACAAATGTGGATGACCGATCATTTATGCCACCGCTCCCCGCTCTTGGGTTACGGTTCGCCCGAGAAAACTTGTATTGGAGAATTCTACACAAGAATCAAAGGGTTTAGTCTACCCGAAGGAGTCACAGCTTGGACGTCATTTTTTCGAACTCTCACTGCCAACCAAATCCAGTGGACGCTCGGATGGTTGCCTGTTGAGGAAATCATATACATGCCGGCGATCAGGCCCCATTTTCTGTTGATGGGACTTAAAAGCATCCAACCTTATGCATCGTATCGAGTTTTGAGGTAACTTGGGAGGTATCAAGTAGTGCCAAAAGATGAAGACTTGAGTACCCAAGTGATTGAAATCAGTCCAGACGGTCGTTTCCCCGAAGAAGAAGTCCGCCAAATCTGGAGTGAGTACCAACACCTGACAGCAAACACTTGTGTGATGGATACGGCTAAAGGGGAAGTTGCCCCGGGGTATCACGCTTGGTTTAGAGGTGACATATCATACGATAGACCAGCAAAAAGACCTCATCTCAAAGATTTCGTTGAGTCATCCCAAGAGCAATGGAACTGGTTAGCAAAAGAAAAGGGGTATCGGGCAGAGATCGGTGATTTGAAGCAACAGGTTGACAGTCTGAAATTCAATAACAGTATGCAAATCGCTGCGGATCGAGGCGAAAAGAATAGATTGGCCCAAGAAAATGAAGAACTTAGGGCCCAAATCCAGAAATTGAGATTGACTCTTGATAAACAACCAAGGAGTCGATCAGACGAGCAGTTGATAAAAGGGCTGAAAAGTGATGTCAGGGAATGGCGAGATGGTTTAGAAAAGTCTGAAAACGTCGTGGCAGAGCTCAAGGTACAGTGGGGTACAATAGCAGATAAGCATCGCCGATACTTGAATCAATTGAAACGCGACCACGAGAAAACTGTTGCCAAAATGAAGAGAGAAATGGCTACACTTGAGGTTAAAGCAATTAATCAGGCCGAGGATTTCCAAATTGAGAGTAGATACTGTTACGACTTGTTTTACCGGATGAAGGTGGAAGTACAGCAACTGAAGAGTCAGCATATACAGGATTCTCAGGTTTTAAAAACGTGCAGTGATCAGATAAAACGCCTACTCATGGAAAAGAAGCAAACCAAAGATAAGATCAGGACCATTGCCCACGCCATCATCAGACGGTGTCTACGATGTGAAAACATGACCAACATTACCGTTCTTTCGGCAGTGATGGTTTATGTCAAGCAGACCATGCATGAGCTGGAACAACTTGAAAGGGATCTCACACCTAGGACCGCGGCGAGGCCGAACAATGCCCCGCGGGCACCAGTTTTCAAAACCTTAATGCATTCATAGGTCGAGTCTGTATCTTAGCATCTTCTGTCCGTCTTTTGAATCAAGGTGTATTAGTCTGTTTGAGTCTGTACTATTTTCAATGCTTGTTATTTTCCTTTTTTTAAAAGAATGTTAGTTTGTAATAGATTTGTTCAGGAATAAAATGTGTGCTCCTTTTTCGAACTACGTAATGATCTGATTCACGCGGCATCGTGATACGTAGGCAATCCTCATCGGATCCGGTCACATTTTCAACTGCAAATAATAGAAAAAAAATAATAATAAAAAAAAACAACAACAAAAACAATAAAGGGAAGCCTAAAAGAAGCCGGAATGACGCATGCCTTCGTTGCAAACATGTAGGAATTCATTTAACTGTATAGGTGCATCATGCCCCAACGTGAGATTACCTATCTGTTATTTGTTTCGAACTAACCGTTCGTTTGTCGTTGAGTATTTCTAGGTTTTAGAAAGGCGGTTGGTTTGGTGAAGGTTTGGCCTCACATTCATACTTCACGAGGTCAAAAGGGAGTGTTCAGTTACCTGTTGTTAAGACAAGAGGAGTTACTCACACTTACTTCACCAGATCAAAAGGAAGTGTCGAAATGTCTTCAGAAGTTCCTCTGCCAACGATTCCTATTTCGGAGGAAAGTTCAATCTCAGCCATCCCGACTTCTGAGTCAGCAACGGTCGAGGAAAATAGAATTCTACGTCTCCGCATGATGGAAATGTGGGACGCCTGGGCCAATGCAAAAGAGCCACGAAGTGCGATCCCTGGATTCCCCGAGCTTTTTCCTAGGGCAAGTGGGACCTCCAACACCCCCATAAGTTATCCAAATGCCCCTCTGGGATTTCCTACCGTCTCAGCCTACTTTGCTGGAACACCGTCTGAATCTCGCCCCCAGGTGTTAGCTTCCGGTGTGGCTTCAAACATATTCACTGCTCCACCTTGTTCAGCCACAGCACAACCTGTTTTACCCAAGCCCAACTTCGATTCATCATCCTTCACATTTCAAGCACCGCTTCTTCCGTTGGAACCTAGCCAGTTCACCACCAACGCTTACCCTCACCCGTCTTGGTACGAATTTATCGCAGGGCAGGAGAAAGCCGAGAAAACACCTGAACAAGAGGAAATGACCAGGAAAATGAGAAGTATGGAGCAAACTCTCAAAAATATACAGGGTCAGAGCGGGCAAAAGAGCGTATCTTACGCTGACCTGTGCATGTTCCCACACGTACATTTGCCTTTGGGTTTCAAAACCCCAAAGTTTGAGAAATATGACGGGCATGGGGACCCCATAGCCCATCTCAAAAGGTACTGCAACCAGTTGCGGGGAGCGGGCGGAAAAGAAGAGCTTCTTATGGCTTACTTTGGAGAAACTTTGATCGGCGTTGCTTCTGAATGGTATACGGATCAGGAAGTATCTCGTTGGCACATTTGGGACGACTTGGCTCAAGATTTTGTCAGACAGTTTCAATATAACATCGACATTGCCCCCGACAGGAATTCATTGTCGAATCTAAAGAAGAAGCCTTCGGAGAGCTTCCGAGAATATGCTGTCAAATGGCGCGAACAAGCGGCCAGAGTCAAACCTCCGATGGATGAAACTGAAATGGTCAGTGTTTTCCTTCAAGCCCAAGAGGCTGATTATTATCAAAACATGATGTCTGCATTGGGAAAGCCATTTGCTGAAGCCATCAAAATCGGTGAAATGGTGGAGAATGGGTTAAAAACAGGGCGAATCTTGAGTCAGTCTGCTATAAGGGCCACCTCCCAAGCAATCCAAGGCGGGTCTGGAGGAGGAGCAAACCGAAAGAAGAAGGAAGAAGCAACAATGGCAACTTCGAGTGTAAGGAAACCCCTTCCGTCCAGATTTCATTTCTCTGAAAGAGCCCCGCAACACTACTACCCCCATCAAGATGCAGCCTATGCTATGGACCTTCAGCCCTACACAGTAATGAATGCACAACCATATATTAGGCCACAACAACAATTCCACCAAAAGCGAGCTCAATTTCCAAGAAATCAACCTCCTCACCAAGCTCAGTATAATCCCCGACCTCCACAAAATAATCTCCCCTACAACGCCCGTGCTCGAGAGCCGCTTAGGAAAATGGACTTCACACCTATTGGTGAGTCATATTCCAACTTTTTCCCTAAATTGGTCCAAATGGGTTTGTTACAACCTGTACCTCCAAATAGGCAAAACCCAGAGTCACCCTCTTACCAACCTGGTGCCCGATGTGCCTATCACTCTGGAGTGGAAGGGCATGACACTGAGAGCTATTGGACTTTGAAAAGGGTTATTGAAGCCTCGTAGAACAAAAGCGGATAATGTTAAAGGACGAAGACATTCCTAATGTGACCAACAACCCGTTACCGGCTCACAACAATGGACCGATTATTGGGATGATCTGCGAAGATAAAGAGTTTGATCCTGTCTTGAAAGCCATCATTGCAATCGCCGACATTGAGAAAAAGCCCAAGACGTATGCAAAGCAAGAAAAGGGGGACAAGAAGAGTAAAACCCCCCCTCAAAACACAGAAAAAGTAGTGGAAACCAAAACTGAGGTAGTGCCCTCAAAAGATGTCGTCCTTTATGTTCCCCGAGGTTCGAAGAAAGGACAAGTAACATTGAGCCCTCCAAGAAGGTTTGAACTGAACAAAGGATCTAAAATGTACGTGCCCAAAGGGACCTATACGGAACGGGGGCCAATAATTTCACCGAGGCTGAATGAGCCCGTGATTATTGGACGCGCGCCGCAGAAGCCCATGACAGATCCTACTACCGTCCCATGGAATTATAACAAGGCGGTAGTAACCTACAAAGGAAAAGAAATCCTGGGAGGAGTAAATGAAGCTAACCCAACTGAGAAATACCTCAACCTGGAGGAGTTGAGTGACTCTACAAAGAGGCGTTTTCCACCCAAAAAACCCGTCAGTGCCGAAGAAGCGGAACAGTTTTTCAGGAAAATGAAAACTGCGGACTACAAGATAATTGACCAACTCCGAAAGTCTCCCGCTCAAGTCTCGTTGTTGTCCCTACTGATGAATTCAACTGAGCATCAGAAAGTGTTGATCAAGACCCTCAACGAAGCTTACGTCCCAATTGAAACTACCGTGGAACAGCTAGAGAGGATGGCGGAAAGATTCTTCATGATCAATCAGATTTCCTTCAGCAAAAATGATCTGCCCCTGGAAGGGGCCGCCCACAACAGAGCCCTCCACCTAACGGTTAAATGTGAAGGGTACTATGTGAAGAGGGTCATGCTGGATGGCGGGTCCGAAGTAGATATTTGTCGCCTTTCGACTCTGCAAAGAATGGAGATCGAGACAGGAAGAATCAGGCCCAACAGCGTATGTGTTCGTGCCTTTGACGGCATCAAAAGGGACACCCTAGGCGAGATCGATTTGATTTTGACTATCGGACCTGTGGATTTTGAGGTGACCTTTCAGGTTTTGGATATGGATACTTCTTACAATTTCCTTCTAGGAAGGCCTTGGATTCATGCGGCGGAAGCCATACCTTCTACTCTCCACCAGATGGTAAAATTTGTATATAAAAATCAAGAGATTATAGTCCACGGAGAGGATGAGCATTCCATTTATCGAGACCCGTCGGTCCCATGCCTCAAAGCTAAGGAGGGTAGTGAACACATAGTCTATCAAGTTTTCGAGGTTGTGGTCGCAGACCAATGCGAAGAAGGAAGCCCGTACCCTCAACCTTTTCTCTCAAAAGCGTCAGTTATGGTTGCCAAGGAAATGATCAGGCATGGTTATAAACCAGGGAAGGGGATCGGGGCATCATTGCAAGGTATCACCAAACCCATCACCTTACCTGCTGCTAAAAAGTTCTTCGGTGTTGGTTTTTACGCCGAAGAAGCTGATATAATGTGGGAAAACCAACGGAAGAGCAATGGCTGGGTTTTGTCTCAGCCAATTCCGCATCTTTATAGAACGTTCGTCAGACCCAAATACATTGAAGAAAGAGAGGATGAGACCTTCACGACCGAGGAAATTGAAGAAATCTGTGGGGTTATGAGGCAAATGCTGTATGAAACCCATATGGTTCAGCCGGGAGAAGGCTCGAGCACCGCTGAGGTGCTTTACATGGGGCCTGGCGCCAAATTGCAAAACTGGAAGGCCACTCCGTTTCCAATCAAGCGGGAATCCTGGTAGACCGGTCTTGCCACCTTTTCTGTATTACGAGTTATTTTGGGGTGTAATTCGAATGATTTAATTTTAGTTTCCTGTCCTTAAATTCTGATGTAAACCCTATTATCTTCAAAATTCAATGAAATGAAGTTAATATTCCATCTTTTCATCTTATTTATTCTCTCTGATTCTTTTTATTTTTGTTTTATTTTTTTCAGTTCTAATAATGCGGTTTTAAATAACATGACATGTTTGCGGACTTCATGCCCAGATCCAAACATGCATTCTAGATACGAAATAATGAACCAAGAAATGGAATACGATGAAGAAGAGGCTTTTAAGGAAATAAATCGAGAATTGGAACATTTTGAGAACAAACCTAAGCCGAATCTGAATGACACCGAACCGGTTAATTTGGGAACTCCTGAGGAAATCCGAGAGACCAAAATAAGCATTCACACGGACGAGAGAACGTGAAACGCGATAATTCGACTCCTTTTTGAATTCAAAGATGTGTTTGCTTGGTCATACGATGATATGCCAGGATTAGGCATTGATCTAGTGGTGCATAAATTGCCGATTCACCCTGATTGTCCTCCAGTTCAACAAAAGCAAATAAAGTTCAAGACTGATGCCAGTGACAAGATTAAAGAAGAAATCACCAAGCAGCTGAAAACGGGGGTGATTCGGGTAGTCCAGTACACCACGTGGTTGGCAAATGTAGTTCCAGTGCCGAAAAAAGATGGGAAGACTCGGGTATGTGTGGATTATCGAGATTTGAATAGAGCAAGTCCCAAAGACAATTTCCCATTGCCCAACATCCACATCCTTGTTGATAATTGCGCCAAACATGAGATCCAGTCTTTCGTAGATTGTTACGCTGGATATCATCAGGTGTTGATGGATGAAGAAGACGCCGAGAAGACTGCCTTCACTACACCATGGGGGACTTACTGTTATCGGGTTATGCCATTCGGTCTGAAGAATGCTGGGCCAACTTACATGAGAGCCATGACTGCCATTTTTCATGACATGATGCATCAAGAAATAGAGGTGTATGTGGACGACGTGATAGTCAAGTCCAGGACGCGGGACAATCATATCCAAGACTTGAGGAAATTCTTCGAGAGGCTGAGAAAGTACGACTTGAAGCAGAACCCAGCCAAATGCGCTTTCGGAGTCCCATCAGGCAAGCTTTTGGGCTTCATAGTAAGCAGGAGAGGCATCGAATTAGATCCAACAAAGATAAAATCCATCAGGGATCTACCTTCCCCAAGAACGAAGAAAGACGTGATGAGTTTGTTGGGCAGGTTAAACTATATTAGTAGATTCATTGCCCAGTTGACGAGCACGTGTGAGCCCATATTTAAGCTATTGAGGAAAGACCCGGCGATCAAATGGACGGCTGAGTGTCAAGAAGCTTTTGACAAAATCAAAGAATATCTTTTAAATCCCCCGGTTTTGGTCCCGCCAGAGCCAGAGAGACCCCTGTTCTTGTATCTGACAGACTTGGAAAATTCTTTCGGTTGTGTCCTCGGGCAATATGACGTAACCGGAAAGAAGGAACAGGCGATCTACTACTTGAGCAAGAAATTCACCGGCTACGAGGCCAAGTACACTCTGCTGGAAAGAACATGTTATGCTTTGACATGGGTTGCTCAAAAATTGAGACATTATCTCCAAGCTCACACTACTTACCTCATAAGCAGGTTGGATCCTTTGAAATACATATTTCAGAAACCGATGCTTACCGGAAGACTAGCCAAGTGGCAAATCTTGCTTACTGAATTTGACATAGTCTATGTCACACGCACGGCAATGAAGGCCCAGGCATTAGCGGATCATTTGGCCGAAAACCCGGTTGATAAGGAATACCAACCGTTGAGTACTTATTTTCTGGATGAAGAAATAAACACCGTGGAAGTAGTCTCGGAAAGCGCTCATGTTTGGAAGATGTTTTTTGATGGGGCCGTAAATGCCAAAGGTGTAGGAATCGGGGCAATTTTGATCTCGCCCTCCGGTCAGCACTATCCTGCTACAGCTAGGCTGCGTTTCTTTTGCACGAACAATACAGCTGAATATGAAGCCTGCATCATGGGCATGCATATGGCAATCGACCAGGATGTCGAAGATTTATTGATTATGGGAGATTCTGACCTGATTATCCGGCAATCCCAAGGTGAATGGGAAACTCGGGATATCAAGATTATTCCTTACCGAAAGCACGTGGAGGACCTCGGCAAGCGTTTTAAATCAATAGAGTTCAGGTATATCCCACGGTGTCACAATGAACTAGCGGATGCGCTCGCTACTTTAGCTTCAATGTTACCATACCCAGGCAACGCCCACGTTGATCCCTTGGAAATCCAAATCAGGGAAATACACGGTTACTATAACGTAATCGAGGCAGGATCATGTACACAGCCATGGTACCATGATATCAAGAGGTTCTTGAAGACACAAGAATACCCCGAACATGCTACCGGAGATCAAAAGAGAACCATTAGGCGGCATGCAAGTGGTTTCTTTTTAAGCGGCGAGTTATTGTATAAGAGGACCCCGGACCTCAATCTTCTAAGATGTGTTGACGCTAAGGAGGCGAGAAGGATCATGCACGAAGTACACGCAGGAGTGTGCGGGCCCCACATGAACGGGTATGTTTTGGCAAAGAAAATCCTTCGAGCGGGTTATTACTGGATGACTATGGAAAAGGACTAATTTAGCTTCGTTCGAAAGTGTCATCAGTGTCAAGTGCACGGTAATTTGATTCATGCACCTCCCACAGAACTGCATCCCATGTCTGCACCTTGGCCATTTGTTGCTTGGGGCATGGACGTCATTGGCCCTATCGAGCCGAAGGCCTCAAATGGACACAGATTTATATTGGTCGCTATCGACTACTTCACAAAATGGGTCGAGGCTGTCACTCTCAAATCGGTCACTAAGAAAGCCGTGGTGGATATCGTACATTCAAATCTTATCTGTCGTTTCGGTATTCCTGCAACTATAATCACAGATAATGCGACAAACCTAACTAGTCATTTGATGGAAGATGTATGCGAACAGTTCAAAATAACGCATAGGAATTCCACTCCTTATCGGCCCAAGGCCAATGGCGCTGTTGAAGCAGCAAACAAGAACATCAAGAAGATTTTGAGGAAGACGATCCAGAGTTCCCAACAATGGCATGAACAGTTACCCTTTGCATTGCTGGGATATCGCACCACATTACGCACGTCAGTGGGAGCAACCCCTTATCTGTTGGTTTACGGGACCGAGGCTGTGATACCGGCAGAGGTAGAAATCCCTTCTCTCCGGATCGTTGTTGAAGCTGAAATTGAAGACAGTGAGTGGGTCAAAACCCGTTTGGAATAGTTAACACTGATCGACGAGAAACGAATGGCTGCGGTTTGTCACGGGCAGTTGTACCAACGAAGAATGGCCCGTGCTTACAACAAGAAAGTCCGACCCAGGAATTTCGAAGTAGGTCAACTGGTACTGAGGCGCATTCTGCCACATCACCAGGAAGCGAAGGGAAAATTTGCTCCAAATTGGAAAGGCCCGTATATCATCAGGAAGATATTGCCGAGAGGAGCGTTGTACCTAGGTGATATTGAAGGAAATGATCCTGAAACAGCAGTGAATGCGGATGCAGTCAAAAGGTACTATGTCTGAGTTATACTCCAGTGGTCCTGACACATTTGAAATGATAAAGGTTTTATTCCCACTACCCCAAACACTATCAACTCTCTCTACAAGCCCTTTGAGTCGGTTACATTTCTTTGGCTTCTTCTAAAAAGAAAAAAAAACAAACAAATGATTCGCCTGAACTACGTTCGACTTGATTCCGAAAGGATACGTAGGCAGCCTCTCTATGGGGTTCAGTCACACCAAAACAAAAATCCAGTTTTTCCCCAAAATTTAAACTGGGGCAGACGTTATAATAATTCGGCAATAATCCCGCCTAGACGGTTCCAAAGCTGTAGTTCAATCCAAGTTTCTTTTCACCAAACTTTGTTCAAGTCCTTCTGATCAATCAGCAAAGTGTTTCAAAATGGGAGGATGGAGTTATTTGGATCTGATACAACAAAATGAGAAAAATAAAATGAGAGAGTCTTGTCGGTGAAAACCTTCGGGCACCGCGAGGCGACGGGAGTAGAGAAACCAAAATGAGAGAGCTTGTTTAGTAAAAACTCGCAAAGAGTGCTATCAAGCGAAAACAAAAAGAGAAATGAGAGAGGTCAACTAGCGAAAACCCGTAAAGGGCGTTGTCGGCCGAAAGGATGGTTTCACCTCAGGAAGTCTCGGCAAGTTCCATCGGTTTGGAAACATAGATCCATTTTGGTTCATGAGGAAATGCAAGTTCATCGAAGGTCATGCGTCCAGTCCAAAGAGCATGTCATGTCCATTTAAAGTCAGCATGTTCCCTTCAGATAAGTCTTTTTGTCCCGAAAGGGACACTTCTCTTCTAAAATTTGTTTTCTCCTTTCTTTGTTTTACTTTTTTCGAATCCCTTTCATTTTGACTCCAAGTTCCAGATATACTGGAAAGAATAGGTGGCAGGACCGGTTTCGCGGAGCTCCGTTTAGTGGGAAATAAAATACCCCGCTTCAGTGGTACTTTAGTCCAAACCCGACTGATCATGTTGTTGATTTGCTTTCGAAGTAAAAAACTGGCAAATCCCCACAGAGTCTCCCCTTGTAAAATCCCCACAAAGTCTCCCCTTGTAAAAATCCCTACAGAGTATCCCCTTGTACAACTCCCCGAAGAGTCTACCTCAGCAAATTCCCAACGAGTCTGCCCTGTACAAATCCCTACAGAGCCTCCCCAATAAAAATCCCCACTGAGCTGGCCTCGTAAAGAATCCCCAAGCAGAATGGGATGAAAGAACCAAAGCCTTACACGGGCAAACCATCACAAAATCCGTGAAATGCGAGTTTGATCAGTTTAAAAGGGGTCGCATGTGAATCCAATCAAGGGCAGAGTTTCTCAACAGGAATTAGGCCAAGACAAAGCAACTGGAACGATCAAGGCCACCAAACCAACCGCCATTTTCAAACTGACAATTTTTCTTTGTTTAGGAAAATTGAGACAGGTGCGACCCAAAGCAATCGTGCAAGAAGCAGGTGTAGCCCAAAAGAAATGAAATGCGCGAGCGTTGAAACAGCTTTGCGGCAAGAAAATGACCAAAAGGAAGTTTCCCCAGAATTCTTTCATGCATTTTGATAAAAAGAGACGAATCATGGTAGCATAGGACCTCATTCCTCGACTATCCCGGTACAAACCATGGATCTCCCTGGCATAACCCAAGGAGCCTTTTCTATCCAAATCCCCGGCATAACCCGATGATTTTCCCGGCATAACCCGAGGACTCTTTCCCTTTTCCGGCATAACCCGATGATTTCCCCGGCATAACCCGAGGACTCTTTCCCTTTTCCGGCGATTAAATCACGAAATTTTTCCTAGTTAAACTGGGGTAGAAAAATCTCGTTCGTTTGTTTTGTTTGTCTTAGCAGGTCTGACCTCGAGGCGCATGGATCGAGACAACCCACGGATTGAGTCTCAATCCAGAATAAAGAAAAGAAGAAAAGGACAAAAAGAAGATGTCCCGAGATATTGGAACAAACAAAGGGTGGATCACTCCAAAGTTTGATCAAGGTCCCGAACTCTGCCAATCCCGTCTCACTCAACATCGCGGAAATAAGCAGGCGCCTACAACTTGCAAGCATCAAGATTCGGATCGAAGTCTACAAGCGGAATCGGCTAAGACCCAAGATCAAGTTGCAAAAGAATTATAGATAGGAATCTTGTAACTAGCGGTTGACAGGCATAGATAGTTAGTTCAGTTTCAATTCCCTTTGTTTGTAATAAGGCGGGGGGTAAGCAGTAGTGGCAACAGCAACAGCGGTAACAGCAAGCATTGCAATCCCATGGTAGTCCCAGCTACCAAAATTTCCCGAACTACATTGACCTGATTCCTGTTTAGCCCAGGATATGTAGGAAATCTTGGAAGCAAAGATTCGGTCAAATCTTTCAAAAAGCGCTTCACATGGAGTATTCCAATATGCAAAATCGCTCATATCCGCTCACTTTATCTTTGTACGGAAACTCTTCGTGTTTTCGCACAAAGAGGGGCAGCTGTGAGCACGTGATTTTTGTTTACACGACAATTACTCCAAAAGAAATCAAAATAATAACAAATGGCTTTGCCGTACAATTTTTGGAATTTACGTGGCATTTTTTGTTAGCTATTTGTGGTTTTGTCCGTGTCTATTTAGTCTTATCCAACAAAAATACAAAATATAGGTCGCATGTGAGTTTAAGATGTCATTTTACTATTAGGAGTTAATCAACTACAATTCGGTTTTAAAAGAAAAATCATAAAAATACACGTCTTTATTCTATTTGTTGTCATTAAATAATTTTATTTTAATTACATGTTTAATGTGAGTGATATTTGTTGTTTGAATACTAATTAGTATTTGTGTGATTTCTATTTTTGATTTTACATTTTTTGTAGGAATTTCATTTAAATCAAAAATTAAAAGAAGAAAAATGGGTTTGAAATTGGATTTGGGCCGTTCCAATTGGGCCAACTCGAGCCCAAGACATGTGCCTTGCCCGGTCCAGATCAGCTGACCTCAAGGGCGTCCAGACGACGTCGTTTTGATATGACTTGATCTGGGCCGTTGATCTCAGAATGATCAACGGCCAAGATCACAAACCCTAACCCATCTCAGCCAACCGACCCATTCGACCCTGGACCAACCCAACCCCCTTTAATTGAAACGACCCCGTTTTATATAGTTAAGGTAATCCAAACCGTTGATCTCATCAGATCCAACGGCTTGGACTCACTTACCTACCCCATATATAAGCCCGTCCCTTTTACCCCACGCCCCCAAGCCAGACCCCCCCTCCCTTGAGTCGTCTCCTTCACCAGACCCAAACCCCTACGGAACCCTAGCGCCGCCCCCCTTTCCCCTCACCATAAACCTGGCGGCAAGGATGTCGGTGACCACCACCTTAACACCCTAGGACCACCTCAACCCCCTGAACACAGATCCACTAACCGTGGGTCTCGAATCCTCCCCCACCATCTCGAATCTTCATTTGAAGATTCGAGATGGACCTCGACCTACACCAAACCACCCCAGATTCACACTAGACACTCCCCTGACCTCCCTCATGACCAAACCAAGTTTGGTTTGGTCCGAATCCAACCAGGACAACCTGAATCCCAAATCTGCCCTTAGGAACCCTAGAAGTCCTGAGTCCGATTTGTGTCCATTTGAACCAGAAGATTAGGGTCTAATGGACTTTAATCAAAGTGTTCTCAGTTGAGAACACTTCGATTAAAGTCCGTTCGACCCCAATAAAGGTCGATTCAAATCCGAGCTAGGGTTTTCTGATTTTTCAAGACTTTAAGGTATTTTTGTTTTTCCTTTTCTTTATCAGTTCATTTTGTTTGTTGTAGTTAAATGTCTGTTCATATGTCCAAATGTTTAGTTGATTTATTTTTGAATTCTTGTCGACTGTTCTTTCCACCTTGCCCGGACCTCTGTATTTGGTCAAGTCTTTCTTCATTTACTGATAATGTGTATGTGTGTAAACTATACAATCGACTGAAATTGAATTTGGTCGATTAATTAGTTTCCAGGGCAATTTTGTTTGGTCAGTACAATTTGAACTACATGTTAATACTGTTGGATTCTGATCATTGGCTTCGATTGTATGTGTTATAATTAGTATAGTCGAGTCGATATACGTCGTCAATTAGTTTCAGTTGGAATGATAGCAATTTGACTCAGGCTGTTTTGATTTACTGAAGCATTGGGGTTCAGTTTAGCTGTTTATTGTCACTGGGTATTAGTCTTGTTTAGCTATATCAGAAAACATTTAAGGATTGATTCATAGCTGCAGTCTAGGATAGGTCTCAAATTCTAGTTTAATTGATGGCATTGTTTACTCATTTTCAACCTTGGGCAGCATGTGCATTGCAGTGTAATGGACAGCATGTGCTGTCAAGACATAATCCTGCTGCCCATACCTGTTTAAAATAATAAGAGATAAGTCCTTATAATAAGGAGAAAGGGCCTGTCAGGGGGAATATCATGGGAGGGGGCTTTTATTTTATCTGGGAGTGGAAAAACAGTAGGGGTGATAGGGGTTTTGAATTGTTTAACAGGCTGTAGATGGCCTGATTGAAGGCTATAAAAGAAAAGAGTTTCCATTAGTTAAGAGATAGAGAAAAAAAGGCTAAAAACTGGGAAGAAGATAGTAGAGAGTTCAGGAGATATACAGACACACATAGAGACATAGAGGGATACACACATATAGACACATAGAGAGAAATAGAAAACACACAGACAAAAATTAGAAACTGTTTTTCCCATTGTTGTCTTGATTTCACCTTTTGACCTATTGATTAACAGTGGTATTTCCAAGTCCCAACTGAGTGTACTGGGTGCTTGTGTCGTTAATTTGCTTCTGGGTTTTGTCCATCTGGGGTCTGATTCTTCTCTACTGTTTGCTGCTGTCATTTTTGCTACTGTTTTCCATCGGTTATAGTTGCATCTTGCACTGGAATTTGTTCTGCTATTATTTGTTGTTACTGCTGATGTTCGTTGTTGTTATCTGTGGTCACTGCTGCCATTTGAGTTGTTGCTGACTTTCTGCTTCCATCTTCTTCTTCATTTGAAAGCATTTCCGGGTACATATTTCTGACACCATGTGTTGATGTTAAGCCTGAGGTTGGAGTTTGAAATGAAATAAATGAATGCTCATTTGCTTCACAGTACCTATGCTCAAGATGTAGCAATAAGATGAATGATAAAATAGTTTGTGATTGTTTAAGCTCATCCCAATTGTATTTATTTTTGTGTAAATTAGAACGTATTCAAACCCGATTTTGGGGACTGTTAAATAACATGGTGCTAGATCGACTAGGCATATTTCCATATGTTTTAGCAATCTAGTTTGGTCGGTGACGATAATATAACACAGGACACTAGCGGGCATTTGTATGTATCCCATTGGACCTTCGAGTCGTTTTGTCATGGCCCGATCCAGTTTGATTTTAATACATTATTTCAAGCAAACTTTTATATTACGTTAGTTAATGCTAACGGATTAACCATTAATGTCAACTCTCTTGTTTGAATTCCATGTTTCAATATTGGTTTAATAGTGTAGTTTAATAATTAATGTTAGCATCGGCTTACCATGTAAATAAAACGGCTATTAACTCTATAGAATAGGCAGGCTTTTACATATTAGGGAATACGAGTCAATGGTGCGGGGTTTAAGAGCTTTAATCCAATAGACGCGAATCTAGCAAGATGGTTAAAATTTAGATCTAATAAACTCTCGAATAAGTATTAAGACCAAGGTTGATGTTTATTTTGACTAGTAAAAATGATTATTGGTCTATTCACATAATTATGCGGAATTAATCTAGCTATATGATAATCAATCTTCTTTGACTACATTATTCTGTCGAGTTTTGTATTTATTTATAATTTCAATTTTTAAGTAATTTTCTTGTATGTCTTAATCTAGTACGTAATATATTATGCTTGTAACATGTAGCTAAGTAAGATTTTCTTTCTTTTTCTCATCTTATTTTTTAGAAATGAAATTAATAGAAATGTAGTCACTTTAGAATATCCTTAAAATAAATGAGACGAGCCTCGCCAAATAAAATGCAAATCGCGGGGCCCTCAATGATCGATCGTAATAAATACTTAGAATTCGGGAATGACTGTTTAGTGGATTTCACTGTCTTCCTCAAAGATAATAACGCGTTAGACTCTTTAGGCGCGACTTAATTAAATTACATTCTTAAATTCGGGTGCGCATTTATGTGACCCAAATTCAAATCTCAATGGATTCAAATGTGTTAACAACTACGGGTGCATTGATTGTGACGTAGTTCGAGATGCATTTTCACGACGTTGCAATTCTATAAAAAAATAAATGATAATAATAAAAGCGGTTTAAATTTAATAAAAGCACATAAGTCATAACATGTATTTAAATCAGATATTTAGCCATTATAACAATTTAAACGACCGTGCTAGAACCACGGGATTCGAGGGTGCCTAACACCTTCCCTCGGGTCAACAGAATTCCTTACTTAGAATTTCTGGTTCGCAGACTTCATTTGGAAAGTCGAAAATTTCCTCGATTTGGGGTTCAAGATAAACCGGTGACTTGGGACACCAAAAGCCAAACCTTTCCCAAGTGGCGACTCTGAATTAAATAAATAATCTCATTTCGAATATTGTCACTTAAATTGGAAAAACTCCCTTGAGCATTTAACCCTTCGGGGCGGGCGCGCAAAAAGGAGGTGTGACAGGTATTTAGTTATTGGTGATAATAACTACTTAGAGTTAATTAATATTTATAGGATAATTTGGCCAAGATATTTAGGCCACCTTCTGTTTTGTTTTCTGACTGGTTTTCTGTTTGGTTCTCTGTTTGGTGTTCGTTGACGCCTAATCGTTCTGTTCTTTTCTTTGGGACCTGTATAACAGTGTGTAGAGGAGTGCAGAGGGTTTGAACTAAGTTTGGGATATCTATTTGTCTGAAAGACTTCAAATCCCAACTGTGTTTGAAATTAATTAGGAAGCCTTTAAGATAGCCTAAGAATTGTTTAATGAAAAGGTGTATCTCACCTACTTAAGAAGTTGCTAGCACATGGTAGGATCAGTCTAGGGATTAATTTAATAAAAAGGGGATCAGCAATGCAAAGGACACCCTGTTCAATACTTTTAAGAGTTGGAAAGTAAGACAACATGGGAGGAACATTTCAAAAGGCTGAAATAATACAATTGTAAAGGAAAAGAGGAGCTGGAAAGGGAGAGAGGCTGGAAGTTTAAAAGGAGAACATATAGACCTGAAAAAGGAGAAGAAAAAAAGAAGGGGGCGGAGAGAGAGGTATACACTCGATATACACTCTGGATACACTGGATATACAGGGGCAAAATTCATTTTGGAGAGAGTAAAAAAGATAGAACCAAATTTTCTGAAATATTGAGGGCGGAAGAACACGAAATAGAGTTCAAAGCTAGAAAGAGAAAACAAAGAGAGATTTTCGGACTATTTTTCTTCTCCATTTTTACTGGCTTTCTCCGTGTTGCTGGAATTTCTGGATTGAGGTGTTGAAGCTACTGTGTTGGGCTTTCTGCTGCTGTATTTTGCTGTTTGATGTTGCTGATTGCTTACCCTATTTTTCTGTTCTACATACCAGGTACATGTCCTGAAACTCGATGTATGTAAATATCCAGTTGAAAATGAATGAAGTGGAGGCCTATTGTTGTTGAAGTGGAGGCCTATTGTTGATTTACTGCTTTCATTATACTGTAATAACCGTACTGATGGACTGTTAATTATAAGTTTGTGCATTTGAACCGTTAAGTGTGTGTTAGATATTTAGAAATGCATATGAGTTTAGTTGAGTATTCGTTGTAATAATTCCATGCTGGACTAACAGAATAGTTTCTATTAGTTTAGTTAATTTCCGGTTTTCCTAGATCTGTATAAATGTCAAGCTGTGATTAATTAGGCTGTAGACTGTTAAAGTAGTGTGATACTTCTTCTGATCATGGGAGCTTTATATTTAGTAGTGATGATGTGAGTTAATCTATAATTCTGAGTTTGAGTGGTTGTGTGTGGGTTCGAAATCAGAAAGTTAAAAGTAGATATGAGATATGTAATTCGTAAGGTTAATTTAGGCAATCCATTTTCGTCCAGCATCCTTAATTCTCGAGTTTCAATTCTCATATGTGGTCACGTTAGTGTTTAATCAAAGTTCATGAGTCAGCATTTTAATAAAAATGAGTCATAGTAGGGAATTTGAAATTTGAACTAGTATGCACCATGTTTGAAATTGTGATCATAGGCAGTTTACGTGGGTCATGAAATCTGAAATCAGTTGCTTTCCAACTCATGTTTAATATTGCATTGAATTTATTTTACTGGCTAGTTAATTTTACTAGTAGATTCATCAAATTTGTGTTCTTAATTAAATTGAAATTCCATTTAGTGTAAAAGACAGGGCTTAACAGGCTAGTCCCTAAACGTTTGGGCCTCACGATAATTGATGCACGGCCCAGACCAGTTTTGGCCCCTTTCTCATTTAGGCCTGGGCCAAGGTCTGTTTTGGCCGATTTTATGGTGTATATCTGGTTTTAAATTCCCTCTGCTGGGCTCACATTGGAGCCCAATGGTCGGATGTTGGGGCAAAAATATTACTTAGTTTGCATTAGTCCAGTAACAAATTAATTAGGGCCTTTCTTTTATTTTAGAGACAAATTAAGTAGAAAACTATAGATTGCTCTAGGTTTTCACTTTAAAATAATAAAACGGGATGAGCCTCGCTAAACAAAACACATAAATTGTGGGGCCCTCGATAATTGTATATATTAAAATACTTAGATTTCGGGACGAGCCGTTTAGCGAATTTCACAGCCTTCCCCAAAATAATAACGCGTTAGTCTTTTTAGGCGTGTATTTTAATAACATTACCTCCCTAAACTCGGGTGTGCATTTATGTGACCCAAATCCAAATCCCAATGATGTTAAAGTATGTCCAAAAACTACGGGTGCATTTATGTGACGTGGTTCAAGACTTGTTTTAATGACGTTGCAGTTTTCTTTAAAAATGAATAAAAGCGGTTAAGGTTAAAATTTCCACATAGGTTCATAATTGTTAAAATCAGATAATTTAAGCCAAATATAATAGTTGAGCGACCGTGCTAGAACCACGGAACTTGGGAATGCCTAACACCTTCTCCCGGGTTAACAGAATTCCTTACTCAGATTTCTGGTTCGCGGACTGTAATACAGAGTCAATCTTTTCCTCGATTCGGGATTCAACCGGTGACTTGGGACACCATAAATCTCCCAAGTGGAGACTTTAAATCTTTAATAATAAATTCCGTTTTGATTGTCCTTTAATTGGAAAAACTCCCCTATGCTCTTGCGGGTGTAGGTAAAAAGGAGGTGTGACAGTCGGTCAACGTGTTTGTTAGCTAAGCCTCAAGTAGTTTCTATACTGTGGGTGGTGCCTCTTCCATTATGGATGTGGAAGCCCCTTTACCGCGGGACGCTATAATGCTACCGTGAGGGAGGGGTGAGCCACTTCTCCCGGGAGATGCATTTGGTGCTACATCTTCACCCTCCGTTTCAGAAATTTCATTGATGGTGTTTAAGATGTTGGAGGTAAGGTCGGCCACTACCTTCATCCTCTCTTCTTCGTTTCCTGCCATGTTAGATCTGTGTGTGCAAGAGAGTAGAGGGTTTGCATTTTTTTTGTTAGTTATAGATCTAGAAGAAACTTAAATTTTAACTAAGAAATCCCCACAGATGGTGCCAAGTTGTTTGACAAAAAAATATAAACCTTTTTGGTCATGACCCAAATCAGAGGGCCACGACTGACACCCAATGCCTATGTAACCGAGCGCCATGTACCTCATCCTTCTTTACTATAAGACTCACCACGGACCATGATAGGCCACACATATATATATAATTAACAATATTAGAACTTAACTCACATAACTAATTCAAAAAGATTTATATAGATACATAGGGGCCAACAAGGCTATTGACATGTCATACTTAAAACTATACACAGGAAACTGTCTGCAAAATCTCTAAAAAAACATGTCCATAATATATAAGTCGGGATAGGGTTCTCGACATCCTCATATAACAAAATAATATATATAGAATGTGACTCGACAATACTCCAGGAAGATGTGGAGCTCATCAACCAAAAGCTGATATTTGGAGGCAACCTAGTGGATGATCCTCACCTCGCCTATCTACACCTGCGTGGCATTAAACATAGCACCCCAGGAAAAGGGACGTCAGTACAAAGAATGTACCGAGTATGTAAGGAAGAAATGAAATGTATTAATAAGATACTATCTCGAGGAGGGATAAGAGCCAACTTATAACCTATGACTTGCCGCTGAAGGCCGTAAATATAGAATAAGACCCATCTCGTATATATAAATAAAACTACAATATAATAATTATGATTATATCATTCTCATGACATTAACTGTCCAACTGATCAGTGGTAACTGCCAGACCGGTCGTTGCTCGGTGGTAAATGCATAACTGCCCAACCGGTGGTAACTGCCTGACCGGTCGTAGCACGGTGGTAAATGAAGATGCATGTATCACTATATTACAAACATTAACATATTTATCAAATGCCTCAATAGAAACTTAGGAACATACTTAGACATGCTTGAATATCACTTTACAAGAATGATTAACATAGACATCCTTAACTGCTACGAATAGAACCACTTATGAATTAGTATTACATTTACGTATCGTTACTTGGATCATGCCAAAGGAAAGAAGGGGTAGCCTTAACATACTTTAATTGCTCATAAGAACTCGAGAAAGTCGTAGATGAACATTCAAACTTGGATCATATTCCAAAGAATTATCCTCAAGGTGTTGGCATGAATTTTCCAAAATGAATGAGTTAATCCTTAACTAAGGGTGCTGAACGTTTGTTAACTCCTTCACACCAAATGAAGGGTGAATGTTATAATAACCTTACCAATAATGAGATCAAAAGGTCATTAAATGTTTGGCTTCCATCTAGCCATGTATTGGCTGTGGGAATCCTACATTTATGACAACTATTGCTTACTAAGACAAAAGATATATACCACATGCTTATCCCCACATTTAAGTACTTAATGTATATAAAATTTATTTTCTTTATTATCCCATATTTAACCAATTAGCCACATAATAATTTCTATGTCTCATTTCACTTAAATACTAGTATACTTTATATACTTTACTATCATGGTCATGTGGTATAGCACTAATCCATAAATACGAGGTATTATGGCTCGGATCGTATTATATTCCAAAATCGACAACCTTCAACGAAACTCATTTTCTTTGATTCGTTTACCCTTTAACCTTTACGTTACTTACTTATCGCTTGTTATAAATAGCATAAATGCTTATCCCTCAAGATAATCTCATCCCAGAGTCTACGTCGATTAACTTACGATGAAACTTTAACGTACGAAATACAGGATGTAACATCCTTCCCTCCTTAGAAACATTTGTCCTTGAATGTTTAAACTTGCAAGATGTATATAGCATACTCATCAATTATAAATGTATGTATATATATATATATATATATATATATATATATATATATATATATATATATATATATATATATATACCTGGGCTATACTTCAATGAACAAATATCATGCTCTCACGGGGTCGGACATCGTCCCTCCATAAAACTACTTCCTAATCTATTCGTCACCTACGATTATGTTAATCTATCTTTTAGGCGCTGACACCTACTAGTTGTAATCTTAATAACCGGGTTCATAACTTTCTATTCCATTATACTAACTTTCCCAAAATCTTGCGTACTATATGTTGTTTCCTCTCTTGGGCGTTAGAGCTATCAGAGTTCTAACTTCTTAATGTCCTAGGTTACTCCTCTTTCTCCCTTAGTCCACTATCCTCGGGTTCTTACTTTGCTTTCAAGATAGCCTTGGTTTTCCTTAACACTTCAGACGTAATGCTAACTCACTCTTATATTAATCATATTAACTAGGCAATTTGCGTTAATAAGATCGAACATTACCCATAGTCACAGTACCTAACACATCATCCGATGTAGCTTCTGGGTCCTAATGACTTGCCAAATCATACATGCGGTTCTGACTACCGCCGGAGCTAGATGCTCCACCCTTTCCTCTACCTCTACCAGCTAATGCCTAAGGGCCTCGCTCTAGAGGGCGTACTGAAGAAGAGGAGACTGTTATAGATCTGGTGGGCTGAACCATCCCGCTTCTATCATTCATAGGACAATCCCTCATGTAATGACTAGGGACTCCACATGTATAGCATACATTAGATCCGTGATGACATTGTCTAGAATAAGCTCTACTGCATTGGCTGCACTGCGGAGGGGTACCCTCATCTGCGCTGAATCTTTCTGATTCTGGAAACCCAAAATTCTCGAGCCCTGACCTAATTCAGAATAGACATATCCCTCATAGTACGACCTCTACAACTGTTGGACACTATTAACAGGATATGGTGGCATAGGTTCGCCCAGAAAATCTTCAGGTTGTCTAGCAGACCTAGATTCTTACGCTGACCCTCATCACGATTCTTGTATTGCTGCCGTTTATGATCCTCCAAATTCTGAGCATAAGCTTGGATGTGGGAAATATCCATACTATCGAGTAGAGCGGCCGTGAAACACTCATTAATCAGGTGCGGCCCAAGTCCTACCACAAACCGATGCACTCGGTCACTCATTTCAGCCACAATCCAGGGGGCATACCTCGCCAAGGAATCAAACTAGAAACTATACTCCCGCACACTCATATTCCCTTGTTTAAGAGCCAAGAACCTATCTACCCTTGCCTGAGGAATCTTTGCCGGCAAGTAATGACACAAGAAAGCCCCTGAAAACTCTTCCCATACTACTGGAGGTGCATTTGTCCCTCTAGACAATTCCCAAGTTTCATACCACTGAACTGTAACATCCCGCAATTGGTAAGAGGCCAACTCTACTCACTCAGTGTTTGATGCATGCATCACCCTCAAAGTCCTCTACATCCTATAAATATAGTTTTGTTGGTCCTCATCTTGCAAACACTAGAGGGTCCAGGTTTATAAACTCTCGGACTCTCACGCTAATAACCCTATCAATGTAACCAACACTTGTACCTACCTGGCGTTGAGCCTAAGCGGCCACCAATCTAGTAAACAACCATACTGCACTCCGCATATCCATATCCTCGTCATGAGTAATAGGTGGAGGTACTGGTTTCCTCCTCATCTCCTCGGGTGCGGGCAAAATCGGAGAACTATGCGAGGGTGTAACACTTCCCCTCGGGGCCTTACTCTGGCCCTCACTAGACATTGGTGCTCTACTCATGCCGTTATCTGCCACTGTTTTACCCTATTGACTAGCTGTAGCTTTCTTAGTCATCAGCATCGCTGTATATATAAAACAAGTCAAAGGTCAAGGGCTTTATTCTTAAATGCCCTGTAGTTTCCTGTTTATACAATGTGGTGCACAACACATTTATAAACAAGACTCTACTAGACATGGTTTGCAGACAATCCTAGAATAGATCCGCTCTAATACCAAGTTTTTCACGACCCAAATTAGAGGGCCACGATTGGCACCCGGTGCCTACTCAACCGAGCGCCACGTACCTTATCCTTCTTTACTATAAGACCCATCACAGATCATGATAGGCCACATCTGTATATATAATTAACAATATTAGAACTTAACCCACATAACTAATTCAAAAATGTTATATAGATACATAGGGGCTGACAAGGTTGTTGATATATCATACCTAATACTATACACATGACACTATCTGTAAAACCTCTAAGAAAACATGACCATAATATATAAGTCGGGACAGGGTTCCTGACATCCTCATATAACAAAATAACATATATAGAACGTGACTCGGCAATACTCTGGGAAGATGTGGAGCTCACCAACCAAAAGCTGATATCTAGAGGCAACCTACAGTGGATGATCCTCACCTCTCCTATCTACACCTGCATGGCATTGAACACAGCGCCCCAGAAAAAGGGACGTCCGTACGAAGAAATACCGAGTATGTAAGGCAGAAATGAAACGTAGTAATAAGATACTATCTCGAGGAGGGATAAGAGCCAAATTATAACCTCTGACTTGCCGCTGAAGGCCATAAATGTAGAATAAGACCCATATCATATATATAAATAAAACTACAATATAATAATTCAGATTATATCATTCTCATGACGTTAACTGCCCAACTGATCAGTGGTAACTGTCCGACCGGCCGTAGCTCGGTGGTAAATGCATAATTGCCCAACCGGTAGTAAATAATAATACATAACTCCCCAACCGGTGGTAACTGCCTGACCGATCGTAGCACGGTGGTAAATGAAAATGCATGTATCACTATATTACAAGCATTAACATCTTTATCAAAGGCCTCAATAGAAACTTAGAAACATACTTAGACATGCTTGAATATCATTTTACATGAATGAATAACATAGACATCCTTAACTGCTAAGAGTAGAACCACTTATGGATTAGTATTACGTTTACGTATCGTTATTTGGATCATACCAAAAGGAAAGAAGAGATAGACTTAACATATCTTAATTGCTCATAAGAACTCGAGAAAGTCGTAGATGAACATTCAAACTTGGATCATATTCCAAAGAATTATCCTCAAGGTGTTGGCATGAATTTCCCAAAATGAATGAGTTAATCCTTAACTAAGGATGTTGAACGTTTGTTAACTCCTTCTTCACACCAAATGAGGGGTGAATGTTATAATAGCCTTTCCAATAATGAGAGCAAAAGGTCACTAAATGTTTGGCTTCCACCTAGCCATGTATTGGCGGTGGGAGTCCTACATTTATGACAAATATTGCTTACTAAGACAAAAGATATATAACACATGCTTATGCCCACATTTAAGTACTTAATGTATATAAAATTTATTTTCTTTATTATTCCATATTTAACCAATTAGCCACATAATAATTTCTATGTCTCATTTCACTTAAATATTAGTATACTTCATATACTTTACTATCATGGTCATGTGGTATAGCACTAATCCATAAATATGGAGTATTTTGGCTCGGATCGTATTATATTCCAAATCGACAACCTTCAACGAAACTCATTTTCTGTGATTCGTTTACTCTTTAACCTTTACGACACTTACTTATCGCTTGTTATAAATAGCATAAATGCTTATACCTCAAGATAATCTCATCCTAGAGTCTACGTCGATTAACTTACGATAAACCTTTAACGTACGAAATGTGGGATGTAACATTTTTGTTAAACTAATTAATTTTATGCAGTGAGGGATTGAACCTAGTTAACAGTAGTGACCTCAGATCTATAACTGGTCTAAGTGGATGATGTTGAACAGTGTTGGGAGAGAATAAATGCAACGTGTATTTAATATTTCAATGTCAAGAATATCAAGCAACAAATAACAATAAATGACACTAAAGTAAATAATGAGAATGATTCACCCAATATTGAATGAGGTGGATGATTCTTCTTTCTGATAATAATAAATGACAGACAAATATGAGAATATCGGAGACTTTCTCGGATCTGATGGGAAAGTATAGAATAATCAACAAAACGAATCTCTTTAGAAAGGTGATGTTTGTATTTATCTAGAGAGAGTCTGCTTTTCAAGAGTGTTCTTATCATAGAATATTATATGTTTTTTTCTTTATCTCTCTTTCCATTTATAGGGACACACCCCCAATTAACCCTAAAAGTACGAATACAAGGTATATCTTACGGAATATTCTCCTAAAGATCCTATTGCTAAACTAGTTGTTACTACTTCCGATGCTTTGACCTCAGCCATAATCGGCTACACTGCGATGAGTCTCATTAGTTACTAGTCGACCTCTGCCAAATTACATTTGGCAACATCACTTTGTGTCGAACGCCTTTAGACAGATTTTGACCTAGACAACCCTGAACCACACCCTTCAATGCTTTGTTGTCAAACTATCCTTATTAATATTAGGGTCGGCTCTATAGTTATGCATAGTAAGGCTTGTGCCTTAGGCCCCTAAATTTGAGGGGCCCCATTTTTTAAAAATAATAGGTTTATAGGTATTTAAAAAATAAAATTTAGTACTTTTAATACAAAAGTAGAATTTTTAATATAAAAGAAAGAAAAAAAAGCTCTTTAGATATATAAATAAAGTAATAATTTGACTTACTTAAAAATAGGTAAATGAATAACTTTCCCAGCATTTCAATTGTTTATTACTCCTTCATTAGATAACGTATCAGAATTTTATTCTTAATTTGTCCAAATCAATCTTTATATTTCACAAACCCTTAAATATTTTATTTCCTTGTCTTTAATATTTTTACTCAACTTCTTTTTCCAAGATTTCATTACTCACCTTATTTTTCCAAGATTTGATTAATTCAAGTGTTCAACTACTTTTAAGCTTCCAATAGTTCTATACCTATATTGCTGAATAAAATCTTATCTAAGATCAACAATATCTCAAGAAAGATTAAATGAGTCCGCTATATTATCAACTGAAAAGGAATTATTTGAAAAAATCAATTATAAAAAAGATTATTTAACAACTTTATAACACAAAAAGTTAGAATAATAGACTTCAAATAAAAACATATATCTTATAATTTTCTTTTAAGATTTAGGCCTCATATTAATCTTTGGCTTTAGGCCCCGCATGTGCTTGAGCCGCCCCTGATTAAGATAGTACATTTAAGTCAATTATAAACAAAATAAACATTCATAATCACATGCATAGTTATGGTTTCAACTTTATGAGTTCTGAATTTTTAAACGACTATTTTAAGTGCTAATATAGATTTTAAATTTAATATTTATAAATATTTAATAAATGTATTACATAAATTATTATTTGAACAAAAACTAATAAAGTTCAGTTGAGCCACGAATCTATACATATTAAATGATTTTTTAACAAAAGATATTAGATTCGGCCGTACTCGTAACTCCGACTTCAGCTTCTGCCCCTGTCTGTAATAAATAGGCTTATGATATCTTGATTTGATACTATTGCATTTTATGCACTACGAAATACTCTATTCCTAAATGTCAAGGAGAGGTTGTTATCCTACACGGCCACACGTGTTGTGGACCCAAAGGGCCATCACCTATTTTTAATTGAATTCTGTGCCTCTGAGGCCCTAAAAACCTCATTCAGAGTAGCCTCGATTTGCGTGCATAGTCCGGGCGCGTAGCCGAAAAGCTCAAATATGAAATTATGTGAAAAATGTTAAGTCTTGACTTTAAAATGAGTTAATTTGACTTCGGTCAACCTTTTTGGTAAACGGACCCGGATCCATAATTCGACGGTCCCGGAGGGTCTGTAGGAAAATATGGGACTTGGACATATGCCCGGAATCGAATTCTGAGGTCCCAAGTCCGAGAATGAATTTTTAAGTGAAATTTTTTTTTGAAATTGTTTAAGGAAATTTGAAATGAAAACTGATTAGAAAGCAATGGTATCGGGCCCGTATTTTGGTTCCGGCGCCCGGTACAGGTCTTATGTATGACTTGAGTTATCCTTGTGAAATTTGGTTAAAAACAGACGTCGTTTGATGTGATCCGGACCTTAATTGAGAAATTTGATGTTTAAAAGAGCTTTGAGAAATATCATTGATCTCGAGGTTTAATTCGATTCTCGTGATGTTATTTTGACAATTTGATTACACGAATATGTCTGTAGGATATTTTTGAGGCTGTGTGTATACTTGTGTTGGAGTTTTGAGGGCTCGGGTGAGTTTCGAGTAGGTTCCCGGATGCCTTAGGCTTAAAAAGTCAGATGTTGCAGGTTCAGGAAGTTGCAGTCTCTGAACCCTCTAGTGCGGTCAGCGAGAAATCACGGGCGACCACGGAGGGGCCAGCGCGGTCGCGGTCGCCTTTGTGCGGTCCGTGGTGGAGGCTGTACGACCGCAGTCGCCTTTGTGCAGTCCGCGGTGGAGGCTGTACGGCCGCAGTCGCCTTTGTGCGGTCCACACAGGGTACTGAACTGCAGGTCTTCAGGGAGGCCTGTGCGGCCACAGTCCATTTGATGCGGTCCGCACAGGGGGTCTGAGAGGGGTATAAATAAATGGGAATTTCAGTTATTTTTCACTTTTCAAAACCCCAAAAACATAAGAGGCAATTTTTCAAACAACCTTTCTTCTCCAAAACATTGGTAAGTGATTTCTAACTCATTTTCTTCACTCTTTAACATCTTTTAACATGATTTCAACTTCAAATCAAAGGTTTCATGGGGGAAATTGGGTGTTTTGGGCAGAACCTAGGTTTTTCTAAATTTGGGGATATGGACCTCAATTTGAGGTTCGACTTTAAAACAAGTTATATATTTGGATTCGTGGGGAAATGGGTAATCGGATTTTGGTCCGAACCTCGGGTTTCGACCACGTGGGCCCGGGGTGATTTTTTACTTTTGGGTAAAACTTTAGAAAACTCATTTTCATGCATTGGGGTTGATTCATTTAGCACGTATTGATGTAATTAAGTAACTTGTGACTAGATTCGAGTGGATTGGTGGTGGAGTCGAGGGGTAAAGCTATAATTGAGACTTGAGTGGTGTTCAAGGCATCGAGATAAGTGTTTGGTCTAACCCTAGCTTGAGGGATTAGGAGTTGAGTCATATTTGCTACTTGCTTCATGTTGAGTACGACGTATAGGCATGATGACGAGTATCTATACGTTGGTGTCAAGCATGACCGTGTGTCTTAAATTGAAAGTTGTTGTGTTCTTGAATGACACCTTGCATGCTTTAATTAATGATCTTCTATGATTGAACATTTCCATTAATTGAACTAGTACCAGCTAAGTGAGATTGGTCATAGCTGATTCTCCCTTGCCGGGAAGTTATTATATTACTTATGTTCCCTTGCCGGAATTTCTTGTGATTGTGTGATGAACTGTGAAATGGGAACGAGTGGTACACTTGCCACAAGATAATGAAATGGGAACGGGTGATATTCCTACCACAAGATAATGAAATGGGTGCGGGTGGTACGCCTACCATAAGATAATGAAATGGGAGCGGGTGGTACGCCTACCACAAGATATTATGAAATGGGAGCGGGTGGTACTCCTACCACAAGA
This sequence comes from Nicotiana sylvestris, assembly GCF_000393655.2. Classification (NCBI taxonomy): domain Eukaryota; kingdom Viridiplantae; phylum Streptophyta; class Magnoliopsida; order Solanales; family Solanaceae; genus Nicotiana; species Nicotiana sylvestris. Next base: position 208,696,442 of record NC_091064.1, read on the forward strand.
CATGATGAAATGGGAGCAGGTGGTACGCCTACCACAAGATATGATAAATGAGATCGGGTTGCACGCCTGCAACAAGATGGAAAGTGAAAGTGAAAGCTGTCTTTACTTCTCTTTATCTGTGTTTGAAGTTATATTGTTAGCTTCCTTGTTATTTCTTGTGATTTGTTTTGTCAGCTACCCTCGAAGCATGTTCCCATTCCCCAGCTTTAATTGCTTATTACTTGTTACTTTCCGCCATATGTTATATAACTGCACAGGTTTATCTGGAGTCTGGTCCTAGCCTCGTCACTACCTCGCCGGGGTTAAGCCAGGCACTTACCAGTATATGGGGTCGGTTGTGCTGATACTACACTCTGCACTATGTGCAGATCTCGGAGCAGCTTTCGGACAGTAGTTGGAGGGCTTCCTTCAGTCCACTCGGAGACCCAAGGTAGACCTGTAGGCGTCCGCAGGCCTTGGCGTCTCCCTCTATCTCTATTTCCTGTTTCATTTCCTTTGTCCAGAATCAATGTATTGCATTTCTTCATACCTTGTATATAGAAACTCTTAGACAGTATGTGACACTGTGACACCAGATTTTGGGGTAGTTGACGTTTTAAAAGTTGTAATAGACGTAGCCTTCAGATATTTCATGGTTATCTTCCACTTAATTATTTAAGTTCTGCTATTTTTATGTTATTGCTCGTAATTGTTAAAAGGAAGTAATTTGGTAAGGAATTAAATAGTTAAGGGTTGGCTTAGCTAGCTCTCATTAGTAGGCGCCATCACGACTTCCCAGGGTGGGAAATCTGGGTCGTGAAAAGTTGGTATCAGAGCACTAGGTTACATGGGTCTCACAGTTCACAGACAAACTTAGTAGAGTCTGAGGGATCGGTACGGAGACGTTTGTATTTATCCCCCAAAGGCTACAGAGTTAGGAAAACTTCACATTTGTTCTTTCTTGTCGTGCGGTTCTGTTTCCCCAATACTGATTGAATTTCTACTCCGTTCTTTCGCAGATGGCGAGAACACGCGCTTCCTCATCTACCGCTCAGCAGCCTGAGCCCCCAGCAACATCTTCCACTTGGGGTAGAGGGCAAGGCCGTGCTAGAGGCTGAGGTAGGGGCAGAGTTCAGCCTCGAGCAGTAGCACCAGTGGCGGAGCCTCAGGTTGATTTTGAGGAGGAGGTTCCGGCCCCAGCAGTTCCGGTGGGTCCAGCTCAGGTCCTAGAGGGGTTTATTGCTACCCCAGTTCTTCAAGATGCTCTAGTCCAATTGGTGGGCCTCATGGAGAGTGTCACCCGAGCAGGTTTGCTTCCTGTAGCACCAGTCACTTCTCAGGCTGGAGGAGGGGCTCAGACTCCTGCTACACGCTCTCCGGAGCAGGTAGCTCCCCAGATTCAGACTCCAGTGGTTCATCCAGTTGGAGCAGTTCAGTCGGGTGCCATAGCTCAGACCGACGATGGAGCGGCTATGTCCGTCGATGCTTTGTGGAGGCTGGATAGGTTCACCAAGCTCTTCACTACTACTTTCAGCGGAGACCAGGTTCATCGACTTAGCTCGCCATGCTCTTGTCATACTTCCTACCGAGAGAGAGAGAGGGTGAGGAGGTTTATCGACGGTCTTATTCAACCGATTCATCTTCAGATGGCCAATGAGGCCAGGAGTGAGATCACTTTTTAGGAGGTGGCCAATGTGGCCCGCAGAGTTGAGGTGGTTTTGTCACATGGAGGTGGTCATGGGTCGGATAAGAGGCCTCGTTACTCAGGCATATTCAGTGGTACCTCGTTTGGAGGTAGAGATTCATATGTTTGGAGGTGTTGAAAAAAGGAGAATATTGAGATGTTGGAAGATTTTTTAATGAACTTTCCATGATGCAACCGAGTTGCCATATTGATACAGCACAGCTACTTGAACGGTGAAGAAGCAGCTACCAAGTAGAGAAGAAAGAGAAAGAGTGAATGCAGTCCGGGTTCTTGTATAGGCCATCCTCCTAGGCCCTTTCAGTCAGCTCTTCAGGTTTCTCACGGTGCTTCCGGTAACCGTGGTCCTCCGATGCAGTATTTTGACCAGCAGTCCTTCAGTGCACCACCAGCACCTATCAGTGCACCACTGCTTCAGAGTTTTCAGGGTCATCAACCCCAACAGTCGAGAGCTTGTTTTACTTTTGGCGACCCGAGGCACATTGCTAGGTATTGCCCTCGAGCTTCGAGCAGTTCTCCGCATCAAGGTTCTCGTGCTATGGTTCAGGCACCAGATGTTTCACAGACCGCCCAACCAACTAGAGGTGGGGGTAGAGGTGCTAGAGGTGGAGGTAGAGGTCCTAGAGGTGGAGTTCAGGCCGCCAGAGGTGGAGGCCAGCCAGTAGCAGGCCGTCCTAGGGAGGTAGTTCCGGGTGGTGGGGCCCAGCCCCGATGTTATGCCCTTCCAGCCAGGCCCGAGGCTGAGTCTTCAGATGTAGTGATCACAGGTACGGTTCTGGTTTATGATAGAGATGCTTCAGTGTTATTTGATTCAGGGTCTACATACTCGTATGTGTCATCTTATTTTGCACAGTATCTGGTCATGCCTAGTGATTCGTTAAGTATTCCAGTTTATGTGTCTATACTGGTGGGTGATTCTATTGTGGTAGATCAAGTCCATCGCTCTTGTGTAGTTATGATTGGGGGTCTTGAGACTCGTGTGGATTTGTTGCTTCTAGACATGGTCGACTTCGATGTTATACTGGGGATGGACTGGTTATCACCTTACCATGCTATCTTGGACTATCATTCCAAGACTATGACCTTAGCTTTGCCGGGTATGCCTCGTTTAGAGTGGAGAGGAACTCTTGGTCATTCTACCTGTAGCGTTATCTCTTATGTGAAGGCTCAGCGTATGGTCGAGAAGGGGTGTTTGGCCTATTTGGCTTACATTCATGATTCCAGTGTTGAGGTTCCTTCTATTGATTCTGTGCCCGTGGTTCGTGAGTTTCTTGAGGTATTCCCTTCAGACCTGCTGGGTATAACGCCCGATAGGGATATTGACTATTTCATTGATTTGGCTCTGGGCACTCAGCCCATTTCTATTTCGCCGTATCGCATGGCCCCGTCAGAGTTGAAAGAGTTGAAGGAGCAGTTGCAGGACTTGCTTGAGAAGGGTTTCATTAGACCCAGCGTTTTGCCTTGGGGTGCGGCGGTTTTGTTTGTTAAGAAAAAGTTTGGTTCGATGAGAATGTGCATTGATTACCGGCAGTTGAACAAGGTCACCATCAAGAATAAGTATCCACTGCCGAGGATTGACGATTTGTTCGATTAGCTTCAGGGTGCCAAGGTATTTTCAAAGATCGACTTGAGATCTGGCTACCATCAGTTGAGGATTAGGGCATCCGATGTCCCTAAGACAACTTTCTGCACTCGGTACGGGCATTATGAGTTCTTGGTCATGTCATTTGGGTTGACAAATGCCCCAGCAGCTTTTATGGATTTGATGAACCGAGTGTTCAGGCCTTATTTGGACTCGTTCGTGATAGTCTTCATTGATGATATTTTGATATATTTCCGCAGCTAGGAGGAGCATGAGCAGTATCTCAGAGTGGTTCTTCAGACTCTGAAGGATAGTAAGTTATATGCTAAGTTCTCGAAGTGTGAGTTCTGGTTGAGTTTAGTTGCATTTCTGGGTCATGTTGTATCAGCAGAGGGTATTCAGGTTGATCCAAAGAAGATTGAGGCAGTCAAGAACTGGCCTAGACCAGCATCAGCTACAGAGATTCGGAGTTTCTTGGGATTGGCAGGCTACTATCGTCGGTTTGTGGAGGGGTTCTCATCTATTGCAGCCCCGATGACCAGGTTAACCCAGAAAGGTGCCCAGTTCAGATGGTCGGACGAGTGTGAGGCAAGCTTTTAGAAGCTCAAGATAACTCTGACTACCGCATCGGTGTTGGTTTTGCCCACAGGTTCAGGGCCTTACACAGTTTATTGCGATGCTTCCCGTATTGGGCTTGGTGAAGTGTTGATGCAGGATGGCAAGGTCATTGCCTATGCTTCGAGGCAGTTGAAGATTCATGAGAAGAACTATCTGGTTCATGATTTAGAGTTGGCAGCCATTGTTCACGCATTGAAGATTTGCAGGCACTATCTGTATGGCGTGACATGTGAGGTGTTCACTGATCACAAGAGTCTTCAATATTTGTTCAAGCAAAAGGAGTTGAATTTGAGGCAGAGGAGATGGTTGGAGTTGTTGAAGGATTATGATATCACTATCTTATATCACCCGGAAAAGGCCAATGTGGTGGCCGATGCTCTGAGTAGAAAGTCAGCCAGCAAGGGCAGTCTTGCTTATATTCTGGTCGGTGAGAGGCCGCTTGCGTTGGATGTTCAGGCTTTGGCCAATCGATTTGTGAAATTGGATATCTCTGAGCCTAGCCGAGTATTAGCTTGCACGGTTGCTCAATCTTCATTATTGGAGCGTATCCGTGATCAACAGTTTGATGATCCCCATTTGTGTGTCCTTAGAGACACGGTGTAGCGTGGAGGTGCCAAGAAGGTTACCTTAGGTGATGATAGAGTTTTGAGATTGCAGGGGCGAGTTTGTATGCCTAATGTGGATGGGCTTCTAGAGTTGATTTTAGAGGAGGTTCATAGTTCCCAATACTCTATTCATCTAGGCGTCGCGAAGATGTATCAGGATTTGCGGTAGCATTATTGGTGGCGTATAATAAAGAAGGATATTGTTGCATATGTTGCTCGATGTTTGAATTGTCCGCAGGTTAAGTATGAGTATCAGAGGCCTGGTGGATTGTTTCAGAGGATTGAGCTTCCCGAGTGGAAGTGGGAGCGGATCACTATGGACTTCATTACTGGACTTCCGCTAACACGGAAGAAGTTCGACGCAGTTTGGGTCATTGTTGATAGGCTAACCAAGTCAGTGCATTTCATTCATGTGGCAGTCTTCTATTCATCCGAGAGGTTAGCTGAGATCTATATCCGAGAGATTGTTCGTCTTCATGGAATGCCTGTAACTATCATTTCGGACCGAGGTACGCAGTTTACCTCGCGTTTTTGGAGAGCAGTTCGGCGAGAGTTGGGCACTCAGATTGAGTTGAGTACAACATTTCATCCTCAGACGGACGGGCAGTCCGAGCGGACTATTCAGATTTTGGAAGATATGCTTCGAGCCTGTGTCATTGACTTTGGAGGCTCGTGGGATCAGTTTTTGCCTTTAGCAGAGTTTGCCTACAACAATAGCTACCAGTCGAGTATATATATGGCTCCTTATGAGGCTTTGTATAGTAGGCGATGTCGATCTCCGGTTGGATGGTTTGAGCCGGGGGAGGCTCGGTTGTTGCGTACGGATCTGGTTCAGGAGGCCTTGGACAAGGTCAGGATCATTCAGGAGAAGCTTCGTACGGCACAGTCTAGGCAAAAGAGTTATGCAAACCGCAAAGTTCGAGATATGGCTTTTATGGTTGGTGAGCGGGTATTACTCCGAGTGTCGCCTATGAAGGGCGTGATGAGATTCGGGAAGAAGGGAAAGCTTAGCCCTAGGTTCATTGGTCCATTTGAGATTCTTGATCGAGTGGGAGAGGTGGCTTATAGGCTCACATTGCCGCCTAGCTTATCATCCGTGCATTCAGTATTTCATGTGTCCATGCTTCGGAAGTATCACGACGTTCCATCCCACGTGTTAGATTTCAGTACTGCCCAGTTGGACAAGGACTTGTCTTATGAGGAGGAGCCGGTGGCTATTCTAGACCGGCAGGTCCGTCAGTTGAGATCGAAGAGTTTTCCTTTGGTTCGTGTTCAGTGGAGAGGTCAGCCTCCTGAGGCATCGACCTGGGAGTTCGAGTCCGACATGCGTAGCCGTTGTCCTCATCTTTTCCCCAACTCAGGTACTTCTTTCTTCTGTACGTTCGAGGACGAACAGTTGTTTTAGAGGTGGAGAATGTGATGACCCAAAGGGCCATCACCTATTTTTAATTGAATTCTATGCCTCCGAGGCCCTGAAAACCTCATTCAAAGTAGCATCGATTAGCGTGCGCAGTCCGGGCGCGTATCCGGAAAGCATGAATATGAAATTTTGTGAAAAATGTTAAGTCTTGACTTTAAAATGAGTTAATTTGACTTCGGTCAACCTTTTGGGTAAACGAACCCGGATCCATAATTCGACGGTCCCGGAGGGTCCGTAGGAAAATATGGGACTTGGGCGTATGCCCGGAATCGAATTCCGAGGTCCCAAGTCCGAGAAATGAATTTTTAAGTGAAATTGTTTTTTTTTGAAATTGTTTAAGGAAATTTGAAATGAAAACTGATTAGAAAGTAATGGTATCGGACCCGTAGTTTGGTTCTAGCATCCGGTATAGGTCTTATGTATGACTTGAGTCATCCCTGTGAAATTTGGATAAAAACGGACGTCGTTTGACGCGATCCGGACCTTAATTGAGAAATTTGATGTTTAAAAGAGTTTTGAGAAATATCATTGATCTCGAGGTTTAATTCGATGCTCGTGATGTTATTTTGGCAATTAGATTACACGAATATGTCCGTATGATGTTTTTGAGGTTGTGTGTATACTTGTATTGGAGTTTCGAGGGCTCGGGTGAATTTCGAGTAGGTTCCGGGATGCCTTAGGCTTAGAAAGTCAGATGTTACAGGTTCAGGAAGTTGCAGTCTCTAAACCCTCTAGTGCGGTCCGCAAGAAATCGCGTGCAACCGCGGAGGGGCTAGTGCGGCCGCGGTCGCTTTTGTGCAGTCCGCGGTGGAGGCTGTGCGGCCGCACTCGCCTTTGTGCGGTACGCACAGTGTGCTGAACTACAGGTTTTCAGGGAGGCATGTGCGGCCGCGGTCCATTTGATGCGGTCCGCACAAGGGGTCTGAGAGGGGTATAAATAAACGGGAATTTCAGTTATTTTTCACTTTTCAAAACCCCAAAAACATAAGAGACGATTTTTCAAACAATCTTTCTTCTCCAAAACGTTGGTAAGTGATTTCTAACTCATTTTCTTTACTCCTTAACATCTTTTAACATGATTTCGACTTCAAATCAAAGATTTTCATGGGGAAAATTGGGTGTTGGGTATAACCTAGGTTTTTCTAAAATTGGGGATTTGGACCTCAATTTGAGGTCCGATTTCAAAACAAGTTATATATTTGGATTCGTGGGGGAATGAGTAATCGGGTTTTGGTCCGAACCTCGGGTTTCGACTATGTGGGCTCAGGGGTGATTTTTGACTTTTGGGTAAAACTTTAGAAAACTCATTTTCATGCATTGAGGTTGATTCATTTAGCACTTATTGATGTAATTAAGTAACTTGTGACTAGATTCGAGCGGATTGGTGGTGGAATCGAGGGGTAAAGCTATAATTAAGACTTGAGTGGTGTTCAAGGCATCGAGGTAAGTGTTTGGTCTAACCCTAGCTTGAGGGATTAGGAGTTGAGCCATATTTGCTACTTGCTTCTTGTTGAGTACGACGTATAGACATGGTGACGAGTATCTATACTTTGGTGTCAAGCATGACTGTGGGTCTTAAATTGAAAGTTGTTGTGTTCTTGAATGACACCTTGCAGGCTTTAATTAATGATCTTCTATGATTGAGCATTTCCATTAATTGAACTAGTACCAACTAAGTGAGATTGGTTATAGCTGATTCTCTCTTGCCGGGAAGTTATTATATTACTTATGTTCCCTTGCCGGAATTTCTTGTGATTGTGTGATGAACTGTGAAATGGGAGCGAGTGGTACGTCTACCGTAAGATAATGAAATGGGACCGGGTGATACACCTACCACAAGATAATGAAATGAGAGCGTGTGGTACGCCTACCACAAGATAATAAAATGGGAGCAGGTGGTACGCCTACCATAAGATAATGAAATGGGAGCGGGTGGTACGCCTACCACAAGATAATGAAATGGGTGCGGGTGGTACACCTACCATAAGATAATGAAATGGGAGCGGGTGGTACGCCTACCACAAGATATTATGAAATAGGAGCGGGTGGTACGCCTACCACAAGACATGATGAAATGAGAGCGGGTGATACGCCTACCACAAGATATGAGAAATGAGATCGGGTTGCACGCCTGCAACAAGATGGAAACTGAAAGTGAAAGTTGTCTTTACTTCTCTTTATCTGTGTTAGAAGTTATATTGTTAGCTTCCTTGTTATTTCTTGTGATTTTGTTTTGTCAGCTACCCCCGAAGCATGTTCCCCTTCCCCAGCTTTAATTGCTTATTACTTGTTACTTTCCGCCATATGTTATATAACTGCACAGGTTTATCTGGAGTCTGGTCCTAGCCTCGTCACTACCTCGCCGGGGTTAAGCCAGGCACTTACCAGTATATGGGGTCGGTTGTGCTGATACTACACTCTGCACTATGTGCAGATCTCGGAGCAGCTTTCGGACAGTAGTTGGAGGGCTTCCTTTAGTCCACTCGGAGACCCAAGGTAGATCTGTAGGCGTCCACAGGCCCTAGCGTCTCCCTCTATCTCTATTTCCTATTTCATTTCCTTTGTCCAGAACCAGTGTATTGCATTTCTTCAGACCTTGTATGTAGAAACTCTTAGACAGTCTGTGACACCAGATTTTGGGGTATTTGAGGTTTTAAAAGTTGTAATAGGCGTAGCCTTCAGATATTTCATAGTTATTTTCCGCTTAATTATTTAAGTTCTGCTGTTTTTATGTTATTGCTCATAATTGTTAAAAGGAAGTAATTTGGTAAGGAATTAAATAGTTAAAGGTTGACTTGCTTAGCTCTTATTAGTAGACGTCATCACGATTCTCAAGGGTAGGAAATCCGGATCGTGACACGTGTATAACATAACAGCAACCCTATGGGATCGGACAAATTTTTTAATGAAATTTGCTTTGTCAGCATATCTATTGTTTCAGTTCAGGGTAATCCTCTGATAAAGAGTACACTGACAAAGACAAATCATCCTTCCACTGAATTGAAATTCAAGCAGCCATACTTTACTGTGTGCGGGCCGAGCAGTTAGGCAAATACGAAAACCACGGCTCTGCCGTAAAAAACAAGCCACCGTAGTTTAACCTAATCTCCATCCAAATTTTTTATTCACGCGGTGATCAAAGGAAATAGAAAAGGCTAGGAAGTTACAGTACAGGTATGCGCAGATTTCTTTTACGTAACCTTTTTACTGTATTGTCAGTGACGTGCCATCTCTTTATGTCGTGGCATTAGAAAAGGTTTTACTGTAATAAATTCACCAATAGTCAATTCTATTAGAAATTTCGTGATGATGGATATGAAAGTAATAGAAATAGTAGTATATCTTTTAATACTCTTTTCTTAAGTTCAGCACAGAAGAAGTAGCATCGAATAAATTATACTTTAGGGAATTTTGCAACGTGTATTAGCTCGGCAATACTAATTTGACACTGTTAAATCGAAACAAACCTTTTCTTTTGCAAGAAATAGTAAAAGTCTACATTGACGTCACAAATTGAAGTCACTAGACGACTATTCAATTTATTGAATATGTTTAATTAAGTACAAAATTTAACAAATAAAGGAAAACTTTGAAATTAGTGATTTAAATAATCTATAGAAATTTATGTGATTGGAAATCATCTCATTAAAGATTAAAAGAAAAAATTTAAAGTTGAATCGTTATTAAATATAAAAAGATATCATTTGTATTGTTTTGGAATTGACTGAGAAGGAAAGAATACTGTATAAAATGTGAGAGTACTTTCTTTTTCGATAACTTAGAAGATTAAGAGAAAATATTTGTTCAAGCTGAATTAAGCCATAATTTTCGAAGAAATACCTCAGTTTTGTTGACTACACTGGTTGTTTAGCTTGTAGAAGTAGCCCTGTAAAGAAGGAGAACTCCATCTCTTGAAAAAGATATTTCAGATTCTCTTCGATTATTGAGATGTACACGAGTTCGCAATTTGAAAATTAGTTCTAGTTCAATAAAGATATACAAGTTAAATTAAACCAACTTATAATTGGAAAATTAATCTTTTTAATGGAGTAATAAGTAATTTCATAATCAGCAAGTTCCGGAAACTGGTAGATTCAACTGTTTAACTTTTAAGATTCTTCTAGAAAGGCCACGGAATCATTTGCTTTTGCCCGTTTCTCGTCGGACTTGGTTATATATACTCAATGACGAATCAGTCCTTTCTTTCTAAGTCCGAAGACCTTTGATTGCGACGCCTCTTTTGGCATTACTCGTACGCGCATTTAAGGGTATTATAGGCTTTTCCACATCATTTTTGGAAATTACGACTCCGTTTCCAATTATAATTAGTTCTCCTTTCATGACCAGAACTTGGACGTGTGAACCGAGCTTATCCCGTGTAAATTATTACAAAAACACCCTTAACATCACTTTTATTTGACCACGTCTTGTGGGTATTATTGTCATTAACCAAATCCGACCGTCATTGGAAAATAGTCCTTTGTCCTCTCAAATCTATATATAACACTCACCTCTCAAATTGCGTTTCTTATAATCAACTCTTTTCTGCTAATTAAATCTCTTTCTTTGACACTTCAGTTTGTGACCCAAAAGAGAAAATTTTCTAAATTATGGGTTCTGAAGGAAACAAGTTTAACGATGCTACAAGCTTCCAGCCGGCGGAGCCAACACCGTGCGGAAACGGTTGCGGATTTTTCGGCACGGCGGCGACGATGGGTCTTTGTTCAAAGTGCTACAGAGATTATAAGATGAAGGAAGACCACGCGACGTTGGCTAAAGCAGCGATGGAGAAGCTTGTTATATCTAGACCTCAAGTTGACACCGCCGGAAAATCTAGTTCGTCGGCTACGGCGACGGTTATCAAAACGGAGGTGGAGAAGACGGTGGCGGAGGTCGCCGGGAGTGAGGCGAAGGTGGCGGTGTCAAACCGGTGTTTGACTTGTAGGAAGAAAGTAGGGGTAGTGGGTTTCAAGTGCAGATGTGGTAGTACCTTTTGTGGGACCCATAGATACCCAGAGCAGCATGATTGTACCTTTGATTTCAAATCTAAGGGGAAAGCAGAGATTGCTAAAGCTAATCCTGTAGTTAAGGCTGATAAAATTGATAGGTTCTGAGCCGCCGAACCAAAATTCAGCTCGGGGTAGGATTTTATTTTTTTAAAATTTGTGGCGTTGATTTAGTGTTGGGTTGAACAGGCTGGATGGGTGGTTAGGTTCGCTTTGGAATTTATGAATGTAAAATATATTTGCTATTTATTTATATAATTTACTTCCAATTGCTCAATGATTGAACGATTGATCAAGCATTCATTCTGGCTGTACGCTAACCCCCCCCCCCCCCCCCATCCCCCAAACAAAAAAAAAGAAAAGGAAAAGAGACAAATAATTTTTAGATTTCGCTTTAATCTTTTTAAATTGTTAATGAAACAAATTGTCTACCCTAAAGAGGATAATAATTGAATTTACATGTGGTTTTGAGTATATGTGATTTTACTTGGTACAAACTGAGAAAATATGTATAAAAGCAAACCAAAGGAAATGTATAGTTTTGGCCCTTGAGCTAGGTCGCCCTCGAACTAAAGGAATATTTCGCTAGAAAATATGAACAAAATAACAGAGTGTTGAGAGCCCTCTAACTAAAGGAATATTTTCTAGGAATATTCCACTAGAAAATATGAACAAAGTAACGGAGAATTGAGAGCTTAAGAGAAAGATAGTATATTGCTTTGTGTTGCGTGAATGTGATGCCTTTTCAGATCCCCTTTATATAGTAGGGGAATCCTATTCTTGATACAATTCTAAATATAGTAAGAAATTTCATGATTAGCTAATTAATCGGCCTCTTCTTGATACATGCCGAGATTTCTACCGTGATCCTCATCCGATCGCGAATATTTTAGCTTTTCATTATTTGGTTCGGTAAGCTTCCCTCGATCTTGCTCGATCTTTATCCTGAGTGGTCTCGATCTTGGCCGATCTCGATCGATCTCTGGGTCACAAGCTCGACAATCTAACTTTACATCATGGTCCGATATAACATGGGGTCGAACCTTGGCCTGCCATTCCAATCTCGATTAGTCATACAAAAAAGGGCAATCCCGATTTTGACCGTATATAGATAGTCCCCTCGTTTCTCGGAGAGAAAACGACGAGAAACGATATAAACTTTTCCAATCCCGTCTCGAGGGCCATGACGTAAGCGGCGAACCCGGCCATGACGTCAGCGACAAGTGGATACTGAAATGTCCCGTCGATTGGGGTACCGAGGCATATAAATGCCTATCAGTTGCAGTCAGTTCTGAACCGTCGCCAACTACCTATAAAAACCCTAGCCTTTCCTTATTCAAATTTTACAATTAGTGTCCTCCCTACTTCTGCTTTTTCTTCAACAAACCTCTTTTCTTTCCAATCTTCACACCTAAATTCTTTGAACCCTAATCAAACCACGTATCATCCCAATTCTCTTTTCTCTTGTTCATCAATGGCTAAAACTTCCAAAATCGTGCCGCAAAATGAGGCCGCTTCTTCATCACGACCCACCGGCAATCAGGCTCCGGCGGAACCCCACCCTGAGGAATTCGTTCCGCCAGGGTGCCCAACCAACACTAACTTTAAGCTCGAAAAGACTCCCTCGTTGCCGGCCGATGTGAACCAGTCTCGAGGTATATATGCACCATTACCAAAGACAACCTGAGGAGGGTAAAAGAGGAGTGTAACTGGGTGAATAAGGATGTAGTAGTTCCTACTCCTGAGGAATCGATCACCACTCACGTGCATGGGTATTTAAGTGTTTACACTTACCCCTTCACGACGGGTCCGTTAGACCACATCATCGTCGCCTTTTGCAAGAGATACGACGTCTCCCTCGGCCAAATCCACCCTTCATTCTAAGGAACATTCATTCTCCTATGTTTCTTCACAAGCAAAATCGAGGGATGTCCCTTTACCCTCGATCACCTCATGCGCCTCTACAGTCCCCGATGCTATCAAGGGGGACTGATTAAGCTTGCACGCCGAGCCAGTAGAGCCCCATTCTCCAGCATAGACGAGTCTCGGGATCAAGGCTAGATGGGCCGATTTTCCGAATAAAGACTTCGAACCTGATCCCCGCTGAAGACATGCCGTTCTCTGAGAAATGGAACATGAAAAGTAAGTACACTTCACCTTGAATGTTTAATTTGTTGTTTTACTTCATATCTTTTTTGCTCATCTATGTTTTGGTGTTGCAGCTGTGGCCAAGATGCCGGAACCAATTTCTGAACTCAAGCAATGGGTCAAAGGCCTAGTGTCACAGAGACCCTACTCCGAATGTGGCCGGATGGAGTTGTCGAAGGGCCAACGGGAGGCTCGTAATCATGGTAGGTTTCTTCCCCGGAATGGCTATTGCCTACGCTTCTTCTCGAAATTACTCATCATTTTTCTTTTGTATGTCTTGGGAAGGACGTTACAATGAAACCGCCATCTGGTGATGAAGAATTCCTTCCCTAACCACCTACTCCGAAGCAGGCCTAAGAGAAAAAGAGGAAAGAGGCTCTGAGTTCCCCAGGCCCGGAGAAGAAAAGACCGGCGATGAGGTCGCGCATGCCCGGGTGGTTCTATTACTATGCCTTCGGACTCAATCCGTTGATTAAGGGATGAGCCCGAAGAAGAGCAGGAAGAAGACAACTCCCAGCTGGTGGCCCGTGCTCGGGCTGGTGCTTCTACACAAAAGCCCTCCGAACAAGAGGAAGTTAACGAGGGAGCTTTGGTCGAAGTTCCAGAGCCATAAAGAGTCGAGGCCGCTCTGTCCCAAACTAAGATGATCGAGGGAGGAACCGGAGGCGAGGCTTCTCGAATAGCTAAATATGTCCCGAGGGACGATCTCAGAGTGGTTGAAATCTTCGAGTCCCCTCAATTTTCGGACGCCACGATCCGCGAGGCTGCTAACTTGGTAGGTCGCTCTTGCGAGGGTCCTCAAGGGGCAGTTGACATCCATAACTTCCTGGATGGGGTGGAGTTCTAATCTTTGAGAGATGTTACCGGGCTTGGTGACTTATCGATGCCGAAGAAACCACTATCACTAGACGTCACTGGGTCTTCATCGATCCCAAAACTAGTGGACCAATTCCCGGCCCCCAGTGCTAACCCTGATCGTAGGTGTAACATAGTGCTTACTGTCCCGGAAGATGCCCGGGTCTTCTCTCCCCTCGTGGGGATTGCTAGCTACCTGAATGTTTGGTGACCGAAGAGGACCAAGCCATGATGGATGCGGTGGGAGCCGCTTGCCTGTTCAACGAGGCCCAGCATGCTCTAAATCGGGTAACTTCGAGGGCCATTCCATTATCTTTTTTAAACTTTGAGTTGTAGATAATTCTAACATTTTCTTCCTTACTTGTAGGCTTTGGTGTTGCATCACGAGGTCTTCCTTCGAATCCGGGAGGAGCGCAAGGCTGAGGTTCGAGACCTCACTGAGAAAAGTGATACATACAAGCTTCTTAGTGATAAGCTTCAGGCAGATTTGGTGACGGCTCGAGATGATCATGCTGAGATGGCTGAGTAGGTATTCCGAGTGCTTCATGATAGTGAAGATGAACAAGAGATAACAACTAACGACCTGATTCTGCAGGTTCGACAGAGGCTCGAACAGATCAAGGACCTTTAAAGACAAATAGATGACATACGAGTCAAAGCTGAAAAGTTCCATGGGTGTATGGACATCTTAGCTTCAAAAAAGGAGGCTGTCCAAGTAGAGATGGAGTCGGTCGAGTCTCAGCTTCGGGCTACAAGGGAGAAGCCTCGGTGCACGCCACAAAAATCGAGGAGCTTAAATCCCAACTGGACTTGGCCATCTTCGATAAGGCGAACTTGGCCAACGAACTCAAGGTGGCCAAGTCTGAGGTGTCCATGGACAACACCAAAGCTGATGCTAAAGTGGCCTAATATAAAGTTGACGTTGAGGCCATCCAGGCGAAGTCCAAGAGCATGGTAGACCATGCAAAATGGCAAGCTCGAAGGGAATCCCTCGAGGAGGTTCAGGCTCAAGGTTTCGATATTGTGGCCGAACCTGAGATTGCCAAAGCAGAGGAGACCCGAGCTTGGAAGCTGGCCTTTCCCGAAGAAGACTCCGAGAGCCTAAGCGGATCCGAAGATGAGGCAGATCCCGAGGATGGAGATGCTGCCTTCAATGAAGACCAAGCTACTTAGGCCTTTGTATTTTTACTTTCTTTTGTATCTTTTTAGGCCATTTTGGCCGTTGTAAATTTTGTATTTGGCCTATTTGGCCTTTGTAAAAAGATTGTATATATATATATATATATATAAGGATTTCCACCCTTTTTAGCTCTCAAACTTTTCCTTTGTTTTATTGCTTGTATTCATAAAGGTCAGAGTGACTTAGCACAAAACAACTCAAGTTGTATAAGTTTGAACAAATCCTGCCTTTACATTATTTAGTTTTGAGGCGCTTTGGATTAAGTTTCACCGGGAACTTTCTCCCGAAAAAGTAATTCAAAATATAGCTTTGCCGAGGGTTATCCTTTAGAACCGGTTAAGAAAATTTCGAAGGCCTATTTTTGTTACGATTTTCGAACGTCTCCGAGTCATGCTAATATGGCTGTGGCCTTTTAATTTTGGGTGTAGCCCAGTGAGCTTGCTTCCCCTAGTTATCCATGCTTGCCTAAGATAACGGTTCCCGAGTGGGTATGGCCATGGCATTTAAAATTCGGGGGTTTCCTGATAGGTCTTGCATCCCTGATATTTTAATAGCTCGATCTATTTCGAAGTTGGTTTCCGAATGGCAGTCCCCGGGTGAGGGAGTGACCATCCGAACTTTGGTTATAATCAGCCCTTGAACCTGTTTTCTTAAGAGATCGAAAGTACGGGATTCTACAGTCGAAATTTTTCCCAAGACATAAAATAATTGTAAGGAAAGTACTTCTCTTTATTCTTGTCAAAATAGTCATACTTGCGTACAAGTTTTATGTCAGGTCTCGAGCAGTCTAAGTGGACACGGTTCGTTTTGACCATTTGGCACTTACAATAAACCCTACCTATCGAGACCCTTCCATTTCGAAATAATTTTCTTGCTAGAACAATTCGATATCCAAAGGTAATTCCCCCCAGTATTCGAGGTTGATTGTAGAGAAATCTTGGATGTTGTAAACACAGTCTTTGATACTGATTTGTTATTGGCATTTGATTCTAAGTTAGCACGATCCACTGTTGCCTCGTTAAAAACCTTGCCGAAAAACCCAGTTGGGACAAAATCGGTCTAAGGAAAAAAGAGTACTACACGTGCTTTCAGACCTAAAGACTTCATGCCGATAAATCCATCGTTGTTTCTTGTTGACCACCTGCAAGTGTTAGTCTAAAACAAAAGGAAATAGAAAGGGGTCGTACCTTAGCAGTAATTCCGTTTTAGGTGAGATATGTTCCAATTGCTCGGTAGTTGTTCTCCATTCATCATTCAAAGCTTGTAGGATCCTTTTCCGATGACTTCGAGAATCTGGTACGGTCCTTCCTAGTTCGAGCCCAATTTCCCTTCTTTCGAATTTCGGGTGTTGAGGGTAATTTTCCTCAGTACCAAGTCCCCAACGCTGAAATACCGAAGATTGGCTCTTCGATTGTAGCATCTCTCGATCCGTTGTTTTTGGGTGGTCAATCGAACGAGGGCGGTTTCACGTCTTTCATCTAATAATTCTAGGCTCGTATTCATAGCCTCATTATTTGACTCTTCTGTTGCATATCAGAACCTGATACTCGGTTATTCAACCTCGAGCGGTATTAGAGCTTCGACACCATAAACTAATGAGAACGGGGTAACCCTAGTACTAGACTTTGATATTGTACGGTATGCCCAAAGAACCTCGGGTAGAATTTTATTCCACTTTCCTTTTGCGTCAGTTAGC
Organism: Nicotiana sylvestris; assembly: GCF_000393655.2. NCBI lineage: Eukaryota > Viridiplantae > Streptophyta > Magnoliopsida > Solanales > Solanaceae > Nicotiana > Nicotiana sylvestris. Next base: position 208,713,233 of record NC_091064.1, read on the forward strand.
CTCTTCGTAAGGTTTTGGATGATGGTTTTGTTGGTCGATTCGACTTGTCCATTTTCGCTGGGATGTTAAGGTGTTGATAGGATTCGTTTGATCTTGTGATCTTCGAGAAATTTAGTCACTTTGCTGCCGATGAACTGCTTTCCTTTATTGCATACAATTTCGGAAGGCATCTCAAATCGACATATGATGTGATCCCAAATGAAGTCGATGACTTCCTTCTCCCTGACTTTTTCGAAAACCTGTGCTTCAACCCACTTAGAGAAATAATCAGTTATAAATAAAATAAATTGAGCTTTACTTGGGGCCCATGGAAGAGGGCCAACGATATCCATTCCTCACTTCATGAACGACCATGGGGGCAAGCCCGAATGGAGTAGCTCCCCGGTTTGATGAATCATCAGTGCATGTCTTTGGCACTTGTCACATTTTCGAACAAACTCTTTTGCATCTTTCTCCATGTCGATCCAGTAATATCCGACTCTGATTACTTTGTGGACTAATGATTCGGCACCGGAATGATTTATGCAAGTGCCTCATGGACTTCCCTTAGAACATATTCGGTATCTCCTGGTCCCAAACATATTGCTAACGGACCATCGAACATCCTTCTGAACATGGTCCGTCTTCAAACAAGGATGCAGGGCTCTCGATTCTTTGAGTCCGAGGGAAGCTTTTCATTTTTCAAATACTATATGTATTTGCTTCTCCAATGCCAGGTCAAACTTGTGGAGTTTATCTCGGCGTGGTCTTCTTCGACCACTTACCTCATGAGTTGTACGACAACCCCCGAATTGAGTTCGTTGTCTTCGTCCGATGACCCTAAGTTTGCGAGGGCATCGACTTCGTTATTCTGATCTCGAGGCACATGTTGCAAAGTTCATTCCTTGAATCGGTGTAGAGTTACTTGTAGCTTATCCAGGTATCTTTGCATTCGTTCCTCTCGAACTTCAAAGGTTCTGTTAACCTGATTCACAACGAGGAGGGAATCACATTTGGCTTCGATCACCTCTGCTTCTAAGCCTTTGGCTAGTTCGAGACCTATAATCATGGCCTCATTTCGGCCTCATTGTTAGTCAATTTTACAGTTATAATAGATTGTCTAATCATGTTACATGTGGGTGGTTTTGGCACGATGCTGATTCCGGACCCCTTTGCGTTCGAAGCACCGTCCGTAAAGAGGGTCCAGATTTCCGAAGATGTACTCGAGTTGACAAATAGTTCTCTATCAACCTCGGGTACTAGGGCCGACATGAAGTCAGCCATGAAGTCTTCCAAGATTTGAGACTTGATGGTTGTTTGGGGTCGATATTCAATATCGTGCCCGCTGATTTCTACTGCCCATTTGGCAATCATCCCGAAAGCTCGGGCTTATGCAAAATATTTCGAAGAGGATAAGTTGTTACAACACATATGGGAGGATATTGAAAGTATGGTTTTAGTTTCCTAAAGGAACTTATCAAAGCTAGCTCTAAATTTTCTAGATGGGGGTACCTAGTTTCGGCCTCACCTAAGGTCCAACTAACATAATAGATAGGTAATTGCGTACCTTGTTCTTCTCGAACCAGGACACTACTTACCGCTATCTCGATACTTCCAGATACAAGTAAAGTTGTTCGTCTGCCCTCAGCATGTGAAGCAGCGGCAGGCTCGATAAATACCATTTAAGCTCCTCCAAGGCCTGTTCGCATTCCCGAGTCCATGTGAAATTATTCTTCTTCTTCGACAACGAAAAGAATCAATGACTCTTATCGGAGGACCTCGAGATGAATCGCCCCAGGGCGGCTATGCGCCCCGTTAATCTCTGCACGACCTTTATGTTGTCTACTACCGTTGCCACGACCCAAACCGATGGGCCATGATGAGTGCCCGAGTCCTACCTGTCGAACACCCTTAAGCATGCATCTAATATATAAACATGAATTAAGTCTAGGTCATGAATAACACCTATTAATAAACTGCTGAATTACGTGAATAACATACATGAGGAAAACATGTCCAAAAGACATATATACATATACATGCGGAATACAGTAGGGCAAGCCGGCAAGGCTGCTATAGATAACTATATATCCAAAACTGGAAACCGACAAAGCCGCATACTATCCAACTATACATGACTGTCTATAGACCTCTAATAAAGTGTACAAAATACGAGACTGGGCCTCGTTATACTCATATATGTATACAAGCATATCGTACCAAAATCCAAAGAAGCTCCGGATCAAATGGAGCACACCAACTCTCGCTGATCAAGGATCCTAAGAAGGGGGACCGTCATCTTGTCTACCTGCACCTGCGGGCATGAAACGCAGGCCCCGGGAAATAGGGGCGTCAGTACGAATAATGTACTGAGTATGTAAGCCATGAAAATCAGTACATAAAGACATATATGAGACATGGAGTAAAGAATTCCACCTGTGAGTCTAAATAACTTTGTGAATCTTGAAACATTTATAATGTCATGCACGTGCGTATAAATGTCGTATCATGCATAGGTATAGGTGTACATAACATCATCCAGCCTCTGAGAGCATCCCATCATATCATCTTAGCCACTGTGAGCAAAATCATCAACATATACCAGTTGATCAGGTGGTGGTACATATATAACACCATAACCTTTTCCCATATTTCATATACATATAATATATGCGTATATACTGCCATCTAGTTATGGATCAAGGTACATGTATAAATGAATAAAATGCATAAGAAATACGTTAATAAGATTTCTCGGAATGTTATAACATTAACATGCCTTTCGGATAACTTTATCAATTATGTATTTTTTTGAGACCCATGAATATAAGATATAATAATAATAATTCACATGGGATATCAAGAACATAGACACCCCTAGTAATTCTATGAATAGAGTCATTTATGAAAGTGTGCATTTGCTCGTTTCGTTTGTATCGTATGAATCATGCCAAAAAGAAAGAAGGGATAGCCTTGACATACCTGAACCGATTCTCTTGACAATCCTTCTAGCATACACTAATCACGACGAAACACGTAATGGAGACATCAAAATAGGGAAAAATATGTATGATATTCTTGAGAAAGATTGCACCGTACTTTCTTAGAATCGCAAATCCCACGTTGCTATAGTATTAAGTAGTCTTCGTATGAAATGTTGAAGCAAATCACGTTGCTATTGCAAAATATGATCTTTACTGAAGTTTTCTTCCGTGACTTAGTAGATGCGACCATTTTATTTTGTGAATTAGAGAGGTTCTCTTTAATCTTTGGGTGTGGGCCCCACTTAGGATGACTTAGCCATCAAAAAACTCCTAAAGGTGCCACCTTTTACATGTATTAAGAGTCATTACTTGGGCATTTGATCAATATCTCGTTGGGCTGCCACGTTGAGGCCCATAAAGCTTATCCAAAGATGCTTAATTAATTAGTTAATCTCCCACTAACAATCAATAATTACCCAATTATCTAAATAATTAAGAATTATCTCAAATTACTTAAAATGCTACTCACTTTTAACATACTTTATGTACCCTACTATCATGATCATGTGGTACCTTGTATGGCACTAGTCCACAAATACCGGGTATTATAGCTCGGTCCGTATTTTATCCCAAATCGATAACATTCAACGAAACTCATTTTCTTTGATTCGTTTACCCTTTAACCTTAACGACACTTACTTATCGCCTGTTATAAATAACATAAATACTTATAACCTCAAAAATAATCTTTTTTTTAACTTATGTTAATTATGTTACGACAAATCCAACGTACAAAAGTACGGGATGTAACACTTTGTGTTATTTTCTTTATCTTAACTTACTTCTTGCACTAGCTCCTTATATATCAAGTATTCATTCGCACTTATTTATCAATAACATCCTAGCCAGGAACTTGGTGTCGTGCTTGTATAATTTTTTGGAGTCGGGACATATATGTAGGATCTGAATAAAGGCAACCTCATCCCTTTCTCCTTTTTACCACATTCTTCCTTTACCATTCCATAATTACCTCTTCGTCTTTAGCGTGTTTTCACATCATCAATGACCCTTACTCGCCTTACAGTAACCCTAAATTGTGGATGGATTTTTATCATTAGCTATCATTTCCTAAGGATACTGCAAAACATGGTAATAGTTCTCCTTGTGAGACACCCAGATGGTGCACTCTGTACAGTTAGATATGAATACTAGAATGTTCAAAAATTTCATAAGATAGGAACTAGAACGCTAGAAGGGATGCATATTTACCTTAGTATGTTTCCCACCCCTAGTAAAAAAAATAGAGAATGTTAGGCATCCCAAAGGGCCAGTGAGATGAAGCAAGGGGAGCTAAAAGTGAAAGAACATTTTGTTGCAGTTTTTAAAATAAAGTGATAGAAAGAATTAATTGCCGGATAATAATAAGAGAGTAAATGAGGCATTATGAGTAAGATGTGATAAATGGATGATAACGGTAAATCAAAATATGACAGAATAACTGATTCTATTGTCAAGTGAATAAAAAGACTAGAAGTGATCGGCCTTGAGACAATAAAGTTGTATAAGCCATAAAGTCATACCCTCATTTCGAGAAATGAGTTGGTGACTTAAACATGGTCACTGAAAGGCTAAGTTAGACCCCCCGAGTAATAAAAATCAGCATGGGCTAGTGAACAAGATAAACTGAACATGAATAAGGGATTAGAAGATTTGATAATAATCGGCATCGTGAGAATTTCAAAGATAATGTTTTGGCAATAATAGAGTGGACAACAAAAGAATAACATTTAAATTTCATTCAGGAAGACGCTTCCCTAAAGCAAGCACTGTGAGCAAGGTTAAGCTTAAAGGACTAAGTGTGCCAGTTATACTAGGTGTCACCCTTATGCTTAAGGAATTGAGTTATCGCTCTTTAGGTCCTGATAGATAGGTTGACAGTCCTCCTAGTAGGTTATTAGCTCATCGTGTTATTGCACTCCACTTGCTCCAGAGTTGCCTATTTGATCAGTATGATTTGGACATGCATTGACTGGTATGTCGGGGCCTTGTACCGACCTTTATGATGTTTATGTACTCTTAGAGGCTTGTAGACAGATATCATGTGTATGGATACTTGTATGGCCTTTTAGTCCAATGTTTTGAGTGTACAAATGTTCATGTCGGCCTTATAGGCCCATATGTCACATGTATAAGTTTCTATATCATGTTGGATCGTCCTATGTATGGTATTCTCTTATGTTTTACTTTGGTTATCTCATGATGACCCTTCTGGCCCCTTTACCCATGATGGTGTGAAAAGAAAGATACATTGTGTTGGTACTCGGTTAGGTAAGGCATCAGCTGCCCGTCATGGCCCATCGATTTGGGTTGTGACAACCGTGATGTACTTGATAGCTTTGACTTTGTTGGGGTTGATCTTGATTCCTCGATTGTGTACCATGAAGCCGAGAAATTTTCCAGAGCCGACCCCGAATGCGTATTTTTCTGGGTTGAGCTTCATGTTGTATTTCTTCAGTATATTGAAAGTTTCTTGCAAATGCTTCAAATGGTCATTTGCTCACAAGGACTTAACTAGCATGTCATCAATATAAACTTCCATAGATTTTCCTACTTGTTCTTCGAACATTCGGTTTACTAGGCATTGATAAGTTGCACCAGTATTTTTTTAATCCGAATGACATTACATTATAGCAGTAGGTACCATACCTAGTGATGGACAAGGTTTTTAACTGGTCTTCCGAGTTCATTTGTATTTGGTTGTAACCGAAATAGGCATCGAGAAAACTGAGGATCAGATGGCCTACCATGGCATCGATCATGAGGAAAAGAATCCTTGGGGCATTCTTTATTTAGGTCTTTGTAATCTACACACATTCTATGTTTGCTTCCCTTCTTTGGGACTACTACTACGTTCGCTAACCGTTAGGGATATCTTACTTCCCCGATGGACCCTATTTTGTGTAGTTTGGTTTCCTCGTCTTTGATGAAAGCATGTTTGACCTCAGACTAGGGTCTTCTTTTTTGCTTACGGATGGAACTTCGGGTCCGGGCTTAGTTTATGGGTGGTGATTTCCGGTTGATTCCCTGTCATATCGAGATGGGACCAAGCAAAGCAAACCATGTTAGTTTTAAGGAATTGAATAAGTTTTCCCCTAAGCTCAGGGGCTAGCTCGTGCCGAGGTATACCTTTCGTTCGGGTGATGTTCGGTCAGTATGATTTGTTCCAACTCTTCGATCGTTGATTTGGTGGCGACAGAATCATCCGGGACTATGAAGGATCGAGGAACCCCATAGTCAATATCCTCACCAGTCCCCTACTTCTCTGATTAGATCGAGGTCGGTGTCTGTGGTTGCTATTTGACCTCTTATTTTCCCGTCGAATTTGACCCTTTCATTGATGAGAGTGCCTATATCGGTTCATCGACAACAAATATTTCCTTGGCGGCGGGTTGCTCCCCATAAACTGTTTTGACTCCCTCTGGCATCGGGAACTTTAGAACCTGGTGAAGGGTCAAGGGTACTGCCCTCTTGTTGTGGATCCATGGCCTCCCGAATAAGGCATTATACCTCATATCGCCCTCGATCACATGGAATTTCGTCTCTTGGATGGTCCCTACCATGTTCACTAGCAAAATTATCTCACATTTGGTGGTTTTACATGCCATATTGAAGCCGTTTAGCACTCGGGCCGTGAGTACAACCTGATCCTCTAGGTCGAGCTGTTCTACGACCCTCGATTGAATGATTTTGGCCGACCTGCTTGGATCAAATAAAACACGTTTAACTTGAGTCTTATTCATAAGTACAGATATTACCATTGCGTCGTTATGGGGTTGTACAATCCCTTCTGCATCCTCGTCATTGAAAGACAAGGTTCCTTCTGGTACATAATCCCGAGTTCGCTTCTCCCTTGTGATCGATACCTTGGTGTGTTTTAATATCGATTCTTGAGGAATATCGACCCCTACAACAATCTTGTGAATCATGTGTTGTGGCTCTTATTGCTCGTTCTATCTATTTGAATCTCTATTTTTGAAGTGATTCTTGGCCTGATCGCTTAAGAATTCCCGAAGGTGCACCTCGTTGAACAACTGGGCTACTTCCTCCCTTAGTTGTCTCCAATCTTCTGTTCTATGGCCATAAGTGCCATGATACTTGCACATTTGGTTGGGATTTCTCTGGGCTGGATTGGTCTGCAGAGGTCGAGGCCATCAAGTATTATTGATATGTCCGATGGATGATACGATGATAAATGCATCAATGTTGAAGTTATATTCTGATAGTCGCGGTGCTTATTTGGTCCCGTCATCCCTGTCGAAACCATTCTTGCTCATGAGCCTCGAAGAGCTCTGACCTTGATCATTTCTCCTTTCACCTCGAATAGGGTTGCGCCCAGGACCGTTTCCTCTTCGATCTCCATTATATGGCTGGTAGCGATCCCTGTTCGATCGTGGCTCTCGGTCAATAGGATAAACAGAGCCGGAAGGAGTTCCCAACTGATCGTTTTCGACCCTAATCTTTGATTGGTACCAATTATGCACATGGGCCCAAGTAACTGCTGGGTATTCGATCAAGTTCTGTTTTAGTTGCTGTGAAGCCATCGAGCTTCGTATGTTTAGTTCTTGGGTGAAGGCCTAAACGGCCCAATCATCGGCGACCGGTGGTAGATCCATACGTTCCATTTGGAACCGAGACACAAACTCTCTAAGCATCTCGTTATCTTTCTTCTTTACCTTGAAGAGGTCCGACTTCCTAGTCTCAACCTTTATAGCTCCGGCGTGTGCTTTAACGAAGGAATTTGCAAGCATGTCACAAGAATCAATGGAGTTGGGTAGCAAGTTATGGTACCATATCATCTCTCCCTTCGACAGGGTCTCCCCGAATTTCTTCAACAATACGGACTAGATCCGTCCTCCAGATCATTCCCCTTAATCGCACATGTATAAAAGTGTCATGCTTGTTGGGGTTGGTCGTTCCATTATACATGAGAATTTTTGGCATGTGGAACTTTTTGGGAATTGGTTCAGGAGCCACGCTCAGGGGAAATGGTTTTTGCATGAACTTCTTTGAATCCAAACCCTTCAAAATCGGTGGTGCCCCAGGAATTTGATCAACCTTGGAATTATAGGTTTTCACCTTCTTGTCATTTGCTTCAATTTTCTTCTCCCCCGATTCAACTCGCTTTATTAGTTCCTCGAGTATCTTCATGATTGTGATATTGGTCCCAGATTTATTTCCGTTCGATCTTCTTGACACCTATTCAGCCCTATGAACATCTTCCAGCTTTGGCTCGGGCTTGATCCTGCTCGGTGCATAGTTTCAGTTTTGGAGTTGTATTATTGTAACTTTTTGAGCCTGCAATATTTTGAATATCACTCGAAGGCTGATCCCGCCTTCTTCACCGCCCTGTGCGCTCTAACTGACTGATTGAACGTCTCTGCGGATGCTACTCTCATGATTTGCGGCCAAATTTGCATTTATGGCAACATGAGAACTGACGTCGATTGGGTCTACGACCGGGACTCTATTGAGGTCAACTTGAGGTACTTCATTCCCTGGGGCGGTTATGTTGTCGTTTTTGTCAGGGAGACCAAGGCCATTGTCTATGTGTGTGGGTGCTGCTTGAGAGATTGACATGCTGATCCTAGAATCAAAGATACTCCACAAGAACATGTATAAAATAGTGTGTGTCACGAAAGTTAGTACCAGGCAATCAATATTATCTTTATCCCCACACTGGGTGCCAAACTGTTTACCCTAAAAATGGATAACAATTGAATTTATACGTGGTTTTAAGGACACATGATTTTATTTCGCACAAACTGAGAAAATACGTAAATTGATATTGAAATTGACTGTAAATAGAAATAAAAGCAAACCAAAGGAAATGTACAACTTTGGCCCTCGAGTTAGGTCGCCCTCGAACCAAACGAATATTAGACTGAAAAATATGAACAAAGTAACAGAGTATTGAAAGCTTAAGAGAAAGGTAGTATATTGCTTTGTGTTACGTGAATGTGATATCTTTTACAAATGATCAGATCCCCTTTATATAGTAGGGGAGTCCTACCCTTGATAAAATTCTAAATACAGTAAGAAATCCCTTGATTAGCTAATTAATCGACCTCTTCTTGGTACGTGCCGAGATTTCCGCCGTGATCCTCGCCCGATCTTAGATATTTTGGCTTTCTGTTATTTGGCTCGGTAAGCTTCCCTCAATCTTGCTCGATCTCTATCCTGCTTGGATTCGATCTTGGCCGATCTCGATCTTGGCCGATCTCGGTCTTGGCCGATCTTGATCTTGATCGATCTCCGGGTCACAAGCTCGGCAATCTAACTTTACATCATGGTCCGATATAACATAGGGTCGATCGTTGGCCTACCACGTTCAGTCTCGATTAATCATACAAAAAAGGACAAGCCCGATTTTGACCGTATATAATGTGGTTGCGAAGCTTTTTGATAGTTGATGTAGATTAACTTTGCAACTATGTACACATGCTAATGAAATGTGGTTACGAAATTTTCGATAGTTCGATGTAGATGAAATTTGCAACTAGGTAAATTGTTTTTTGGGCGCAAGGCTTTACTTATAGTATATCTAGCTGCAATTCTCGTGGACGAATTGTTCGGAGTAACTACAATTATTGATGGACGTGAGGCCGAGCTGGCATCTCAATTTAAAAGGTTAGTTCAATTTGGAATAAATTAAAAAATATAAATTTAAATATATCATGGGATCTATTTTATTTTTGAATATGGAAAAATGGTTTTTTTTAACGAACTAATGATGTCGAATAAATAAACGGACAAATAATACTTCCTACTTTTCTTCATGTCATCATGTGTATAAATATAATTCTGCATAAAGAACTCAAATGCACCCTGAAAATAAAAATGTACCATGAACCATCAAAGGTCAAACTCAAACACGTCGATAATAATTCTTAATATTGTGTCATATATAAGTAACTCTAAGTGGTCGGGTCGTTTGTTTCAAACTTGGACTATTATTATAATCTAACTTATTCCACTTTTTATATGGGATAAATTATTAATGTAGAAATTAATAAAGTTAGCTAATACCTCCAATCAAACACATAATACATTTAATCTCAAAATTTATACTGAAATAGTCCACCTAATATGTTGAACCAATGTGGCTCCTAAATGATATACCTCCTTGACTTTTATAGTCACTTAAAGACAATTTTGATGACAATAATACCAGGATTTTGGTGCATAAAACGCTCTCAATTAAATATTTACTTTGGAGGTCTCAGCCAATCTGCGTATCTGTATGTTAGTAATATACAAGTCTTCTAATGCGTTTTGAATTTTCTACTGAACCAGAAAGTTGTTCTGGTTTGTATCTTTAAAATTTACAGTATATCGTTTCCTTTTTTCTAAATCTATTTTATCGCTCCAAACATTGCTCTCGGATAACAATTTATTTTTGGTCATATACCATCTCTATTTGTCGGGCATTTACATCTATACCCGCTTTTTGGATCATGTTTTAATTTGTACCCGCTTTGCAAAAATAATTGCAAGTGTACCCATTTTTCCGCGTAACTTCAACATACGGGCCTGAAATAGCAAAGACAATCATGCAAGCTTCAGCATTCTAGAAGACGGGCCTGAAGTAGCAAATTGCTGAACCAAATGTGTTGAAGTTTTTGTTTGTTAGCTGAAGTTTTTGTTTGTAGTTGCTGAACTTAATTAAGCATTCTAGTAGCTGAAGTTTTGTTCTCTATTTACTGAAGTTTTTGTTTGTAATTGATGAACTTCAGCATGTTTTAGCTGAAGTTTTTCACGTAAACTTAGTGTTGGCTGAAGTTTTTATTTGTAATTGGTGAACTTAAGCATTCTAGTAGCTGAAGTTTTGTTCTCTATTTGCTGAACTTCAGCATGTTTTAACTGAAATTTTGTTCAATATTTGCTGAACTTCAGCATGTTTTACGCTATCATGTAATTGATTTTTTTGTACAGATAATAAGTTTATCATAAGTAGAATTAGCAACTTAAAAAGCTAGATAAATGGTTTAACACAACAAGTTAAAATGCATTGATAATGTACAAAGCTAAATCCAACAAGTTACTATCTGTATTGAGAAAAATTGTATTTAAATATAAACGTGACATGTCGAGACACATAGACTGGTCAAATGGTCAAAGAATTACAACTAGTCAAGAGGCACGAGTTGCAACAGATACGAGCAAATGACAGAGGAAGAGGCACGAGCAGTTATTCAAATAACTCAGCGCCCGTACCTATCTAAGTCATTTATGCCCGAGAATCAAAAAGAATGAATCTGACAATAGAAAAGAGTGCAGATATGGCATTTAATAGGTATTAAATGTGGAATACGTTAGAGAATTTGTATTGAATGTAATGATTATGTAACGTAACATTCAATGTCTTTAATTACTCATAATAGCCTCATTATGATTTGAGCAAAACTTATATCTCCAAGATATCTATAAAAGGGAAATATCTGATCAATTGTAAGGACACAAAGTACTATTAGAATAAACTTTGGTTTACTTGTTTTTCTCTTGATTACTCTCTTGCTACCTAAATTACTTCCTTTTATACATTCTTTTGATTATCAGTAACCCGTGTTCTTCTAAATTCTAGCTTTGACTAAAATTTTATTTTTTTGGTTAAACAAATTGGTTCTGTTACCGAGAAACTGATAATCTATTTTCTTTTCACTTAACTTTCCTTGTTGCATCAATTATGTCGAACAACAATGACAACACTCAAGGAAACCAAGAGAACCAACAAAATCAGGGAGATCCACAGAATATTAACACTCAAGTTCCTATTCCACGAGACTCTCCACGACAATCTCGTGAAGGTACTCCTAATGGGTCTCAAATAAACGAGCATGCTCAATTTGAAAATGCTGAAGCTATTGATGAAGCTTTGCAGAAATTAATTGCTGCTTAGGTCAACAAAGCTGTTGAGGAACTTGTTAACCAGTTACCTGTTGCAACACCCACACCTACTCCAAGTAATAACACTTTGGAAAACCCTCGTTCCGGGCTTGTTAACTCAGGCAGCGGTGGAACTCCCAGTGAATCACAAGAGAGAGAACCAGGTAATTTAATTAATTCTGATTTACAAAATTTAGTACTAACCTTGCAGAAACAGCTCAAGGAGAAAAGTGAGCGCATAGAGCAGATACCCGAAGTGCCGCCCATAATCAAATGGGTAGATATGGATAGATATTCGCAACAACCCTGGAAGCCAAGTGCTGCTCCACTCCCAATTCCAAAAAAGTTCAAAATGCCTGATATTCCAAAATATGATGGAACAACAGTCCCACGAGATCACATGACTGCATTCACAATGGGCGTAAAAGGCAACGATTTGACTAAGCAGGAGATTGAATCAGTATTAGTCAAAATTTTTTGGTGAAACGCTCACCAAAGGAGCGCTAACATGGTATTCTCTTTTACCCAAAAATTCTATAAATTCTTTTGCTGAGCTTGCAGATTCTTTCATCAAAGCACACTCGAGAGCTCAAAAAGTAGAGAAAAGAATGGAGGATATTTTCAAAATCAAGCAAGGGGACTCAGAACTGCTTAGAGAATTCATGGACAAATTTCAACGTGAAAGAATGGCATTGCCACGTATACCTGACAACTGGGCAGCTATAGCTTTCACAAGTAATTTGAATGAAAAAAACTCAGAAGCTACGAGGAGACTCAAGGAAAGCCTTCGAGAATTCCCAGCTACAACGTGTAATAATGTTTAAAACAGGTATAGCACGAAGTTGAGGATTGAGGAAGATACTGTTCCACAATTTCAAAAAGAAGAAAAGGTAAGTTCGAGACGTGCGAAGACCTAAAAAAGATCCAGTAAAAATAGGTACGAGCCATACATGGGACCTGCGGGAAAGGAATCACGGTCAAAGTAGGATAATCAAAGGTACGATCACAGATCAAGAAACAGAGAATCAGGTTATTCATCAAGATTCAGGAACGAGCGAAACAACTATGAGTCACGAGATGATGATAGAAATTTAAAAGCGAGATTAGGTGGTTACAACTTCAACGTCAGTACCTCCGAGCTCGTAGCTGTTTTGAAAAGCATGAGAGATAAGGTTCGATGGCCAAAGGAAATGAGATCGAATCCAAACAGGCGCAACCCTGACCATTGGTGCGAGTTTCATAATGACCACGGACATAAAACAATAGATTGCAGATTTTTACAAAGTGAAGTTGATCATTTATTAAAACAAGGATATCTTACTGAGTTGTTCAGTGAGAAAGGCAGGAAAGCTTACATAAAGAACAAGAAGGAGCCTCCAAAACCACCTTCTCCCAAAAGAACTGTCAACGTTATAAGTGGGGGTGAAGACGTTAATGGTATATCATATACTGCAGCTAACAAAATTTCCAAAGTAACAATTACCCAAGGGAAACAGGTGCGACATGTTTTAGAGGAAGACAACATTACATTCAATGACGCAGATGCAGATGGCATATTAACCCCTCATAACGACGTACTGGTAATATCTTTAATTGTACATGATACTAATGTGAAACGAGTTTTGATTGATCTAGGTAGTTCCATGAACATTATTTTGCTAAGAGTATTACTTGAGATGTAAGCTGAAGATAAAGTGATACCAAAGGCGCATACTCTAACTGGATTTGATAATTCTAGTGTCCTGACGAAAGGATAGGTAACACTCACCACGTTCGCTGAAGGAGTCGTCAAAGATACAAAGTTCCAGGTGGTAGATATGGAGATGGCTTACAACATGATTCTTGGGAGACCATGGATCCACGAAATGGATGTTGTTCCTTCAACCTTGTATCAAGTTATTAAATTTCCATCACCATGGGGAATCTGTCAAATTCGTGGAGATCAACATACAGCCAGGGCTATCAACTCTGTTGCAGATACAATCACGAGAAATGAAGGTAAATAGCAATCACAAAAGGCAGTTGAGGACACCATAACACAAACCTCAACTGAACAAGGGCAAACAGATGTAGATTCAAGGCCTGATACCTTTCAAGAACCAGAAAAGAATGAAAATATCAAAACAACAATAGAAGAATTAGAGCCTGTCGTGTTATTTGCTCAATGGCCTAATAAAAAAGTCTATGTTGGAGCCAATCTTAGCTAAGGTATGAGAGGTAAGTTAATTGAATTTTTGAAAACTAACATGGACTGCTTTTCTTGGTCCTACTCTGACATGACAAGAATACCACCAGAGGTGATGACTCATAAACTAAATGAAGATCCATCATACCCTCCTGTCAAGCAAAAGAAAAGAAAGCAAGGAACTTTCAAGAATCAGGTGATTCAAGAAGAAGTCCAAAAATTGCTAAAAATTGGTTCTATTTGTGAGGTAAAGTATCTTAACTGGTTAGCTAACACTATTGTAGTTCCAAAGAAGAACGGTAAGTGGCGGGTTTATGTAGATTACACAGATCTTAATAAAGCCTGCCCTAAAGATTCTTTTCCACTAACACACATAGATCAATTGATTGATGTAACTGCAGGTCACGAACTATTTAGTTTTTTAGATGCATATTCAGGTTATAATCAGATTAAAATGGATCCGAGAGATGAAGAAAAAACTTCAGTCATAACAGACAGGGGGGACTTACTGTTATAAAGTAATGCCCTTTGGTCTAAAGAATGCAGGTGCAACGTATCAGAGGTTAGTTACCAAAATGTTTCAAGAGCATTTAGGAAAGACAGTGGAGGTATATATAGATGATATGCTTGTTAAAACTCAGTATTCAAAAGATCACATATCACACTTATCTGACACATTTTCAATTTTGTGCAAATTTAATATGAAGTTAAATCCCGAAAAATGTGCATTTGGCGTTGCATCAGGTAAGTGTTTGGGTTTTCTTGTTCCTAACCGTGGTATTGAAGTGAATCCTGCATAGATTAAGGACATTGAAGAAATCCCTGATATACTTTCACACAAGAAAGAAGTTCAAAGATTAACAGGGAGAATTACAGCCTTGGAAAGATTCATTTCTAAATCATCAGAGAAGTGTTTTAAATTCTTCTCAGCCCTTAAGAAGCAGAATCATTTTTGATGGAATGTGGAATGTCAACAGGCACTCAGGAATTTGAAAACGTACTTATCAAATCCACATTTACTGGCAAAACCAAAGGCTGGGGAAAGACTACGCACTTACCTTGCTGTTTTGGAAGTTGCGGTAAGCGCTGTTTTGGTCCGAGAAGAACAAGGTAAACAATCCCCTATCTATTATGTTAGTAAATCTTTGTTAGATGCGGAGACGCGGTATCCTCAGTTAGAAAAAACTTGCAATTGCATTAATCATGGCATCTAGAAAGTTAAGACCTTACTTTCAATGTCATCCTATCGCTGTAGTAACTACCTACCTTTTACGTAATATATTACATAAGCATGAGTTATCAGGTAGGTTAGCTAAGTGGGGAATAGAGTTAAGTGAATACAAAATCATATACCAACCTAAAACTGCTATAAAATCACAAGTGTTAGCTGATTTCATGGCTGATTTTAGCCAGGGATGCAAGTAGAAGCAGGAAAAGAATTATAGGTATTCAATGGAGCTAACCCGGGAACATGGACTTTATTCACTGATGGCTCATCTAATGTAAAAGGTGCAGGTTTAGGGATTATCTTGGTACCACCTACGGGTGAAACCATTCGACAAGCTATTAAAAGTCACTCCATAACTAACAATGAAGCTGAGTATGAGGCTGTGATTGCAGGTCTAGAATTGGCACGAGAGCTTGACATAAATCAGATTATAATCATGAGTGATTCGCAACTCGTGGTTAATCAAATGCTGGGGACTTATACAGCTAGGGAAGCAAGGATGCAACAATACTTAGAAAAGGTACGAGAATTGATAAAGCAATTTCAAACCTGGAAAGTTATACAAATACCAAGGGATGAAAATGTTGAAGCGGATGCCCTAGCTAATCTCGCATCTACAGCTGATATGGCAAGCGATGCAAACGCCTCAGTTATACATTTATTTCACTCAGTTCTCAATCCTAATAAGAATGAGGTAAATTTTAATAATTTAACTTGGGATTGGAGGAACGAGATTGTTGCTTTTTTGCAGTATGGTACCGTCCCTGATGATAAGAAAAAAACTCATGCGCTTCAAAAGAAGGCTGCTCGGTACTGCTTAAAACAAGGCAATTTATGTCGTAAAATGTTTGGTGGTCCCTTAGCAAGATGCTTCGGACCTTCGCAAACAGAGTATGTAATGAAAGAAATACACGAGGGACGTTGCGGGAATCATGCAGGATGAAGGTCATTGGTAAGAACCTTAATTAGGGAAGGTTATTACTGGCCTAAAATGGAAGAAGAAGCAGAAAGTTTTGTGGCCAAATGTGATAAATGCCAAAGGTACGGTAACAATATGCATAGACCTGCAGAGTTATTACATCCGGTCATTGCGCCATGGCCATTTATAAAATGGGGAATGGATATCGTGGGACCATTACCACAAGCAAAAGGATAGGTAAAGTTTCTGCTCGTACTTACTGATTATTTTACTAAATGGGTGGAGGCAGGAGCATTTAAACAGGTGCGAGAAAAGGAAGTCAAAGATTTTATTTGGTGGAATATCATATGCCTATTCAGTGTATCAAAGGAGATCGTGTGTGATAATGGCCCTCAATTTATTGGAGCTCAAATCACAGAATTCTTTCAAAGTTGGTAAATTAAAAGGATTACGTCTACACCTTATCATCCGGTGGGTAATGGGCAAGTAGAATCAAAGAACAAGGTTATTATCAATAATTTAAAGAAACGATTAGAGGAATCAAAAGGTAACTAGCCTGAAGTGTTACCTGGAGTTTTATGGGCATATCGCATAACTGCAAAAACAAGTACAGGAGAAACACCATTTTCATTGGTTTATGGAGCTGAGGCTTTAATTCTAGTTGAGATAGGGGAACCAAGTACACGGTTCACATATGTGACACAAGAATCTAATGACGAGGAGATGCGGGTCAATCTAGATTTACTCGAGGGGAGGAGAGAAGCTGCATTAATAAGAATGGCAGCACAAAAGCAAGTCATAGAACAATATTACAACCGAAAAACACGCCTCAGATTCTTCAAAGTGGGGGGACTTCGTGCTTAAAAAGGTTTTTCAATCTACAAAGGCAGCTAACGCAGGTAAATTAAGTCCAACATAGGAAGGACCCTATAGCGTTCATGATATTGCAGGAAAGGGAGCATATGAACTGGAGACAATGGATGGCAAGATACTACCTTCACATTGGAATGCTGTTCATTTAAAGAGATACTATTTCTAAGGAATACCCACGGTCAGGTATCACCATTTTAAATTTAATTTTTGAATTGTTAAAATTTTACTAACGATTTTAGATGATAGGCAAAAAGCTAACCCGTACTAAATGATGAGTCACGGCCTGTAAGGCACACGGAATAACCTAAAATTCTTGGCCTAGGGTTACAATTATTCTGATAGAAATTCAAACGGGTTAAGCAGTCTTTATCTATAATCGCACCTCCGAGTCCCGTATGTTTTTCCTTTTCAGTAAAAGGACCAAATGAAAGAAACTATCAAGTGCTTGAGGCTTCATACTTCAACACTCAAACACATGGGGGACTACATAATATACACATACATGTGTATAAAGAAGGCAAAGAAGATTGAGGAAAAATCAAGCCTAAAAGAGTCAAATGCAGAGTAAAAGTCACAAAGTCACGAGATGGATCCACGAGCTAAGGCCAAAGAAAAACCTCACTATAGTTAGGGTAAGGCTATGTACTAAAACGGGTTATAAGGAAAAACCCCGTGTCTATTTATTCTTCTTTTGTGCTAATCTGTTACAAGAAAAACAGTTACGAGAAAGTTATAGATGTAATTCAAATACATGTAAAGTATTATTCAAAACTTGTCAAAGTTATTTCAAAGAAACATGTGTGTTCCTATTTATTTTATCGTATGATAACACCATTATGAAGTTGAGACGTCTTCTTCATTAAGTGTCGAAATATGAAAGGGCCCTCTTTTATAAAACTCATGTTTAAATTAGTTAGTCATGAGATTAACAGAAGCATTTTCGAAGAACAAAAATGCAAATTATTCTATAAGTCCTTAAAAATAAAGGCAAGAATAAAGCAGATAGAAGTTTAAGATAATAACATGAAAAACTTCTTAATACTTAAAAACTGAAGACTAAGTACGAACTTAGTCATAAAACTATGAAATTGTTTATACAAATTGCCCCATAAAAGACTTGGGGACTTGCGTTTCCAAAGCCAACCCTCAAATGAAGCTAAGGGTTTGATTACAATTTTTCAAAACAAAAGCAAAATCATTCAAATGATTAAAACTGGTCACTGAGAAGTTTGTGGAACTGAAGCAGGAGCATAAATAACAGCAGGCTCAATTTGGGCAGGCACATCAACAGATGCGGTTTCAACTTGTCTTGCAGCAACATGCTCGATTGGGCTTGAAAGAGTTGAGATACCTGTATCAGCTTCAACATTTACGGGAGCTTCAACCACGGGAGAAGGGAAGTCCTGAGTTTGCTGAGCTTTTTCAATGGTTTCATTGATCTTAGCTAACTCCGACTCCAGGTTGAAGTTTTCTTGGCCAGTTTCAATTAGGGTATCACGACGTGAATTCAAAAATGCCCAACTTACCTCAACAACAGATTTTTCTTCAAGGATCTCATAATCCTTTTCCCAATCAACAATCTCATTCTTTAGCTCTTCATTTTCAGCCAAGGCGGAGTTATAAGAAGCTTGAAGAGAGGCATGGGAGCTCTCTAAAGCACGCACCTTATCAGCAGAGACTCGAAGATCTTTTTGTGCTTGAGTTAAGATTTGCACGAGCTCCCTAGCGTAAACTTCGTTTTGACTCAAAAGAGCCTTCAACTTTCTATTATCTTCACTGGCCTTAGATAGTTGCTCTGAGAAGGAGGATTCAAGATGTTCTTTTTCTTTTTCTGCTTGGCTTGAGGAAGCTTTTACAATCGCTAACTCTGAAGTTAAAGCCCGCACCTGCTGCTCTAAGGTACTCTTGCTCTCTTGTAAATCTTCCATATCAATTTCTGCACTCTCAAATTGTTCCTTCCAATTGATCGCCTCCAACTGAGAATCACGTGCTATTTTCTCTGAATCACATGCTACCTTCTCGAAGAGAGGGATTCTGTTCATCATTTCTGTGCCGATAAGATTGGCCTAAAAAAAGGAAGGGAAATAAGAAACCCAAAGATAAATTTTTTTTACAAAGTAAAGAAGGGAGAGAAGGAAAATACCTTCAAAGTGGCATGCACGATATCATTCATTAGAGTCAGGGAACTATGACTCTCTAGCTTTGCTTTTTCAATTGGGCCAATTAAAGGCTCCAGCCATACATCTGCCTGACCTGACTTCCTCAAAAGGCTGTTATCAGCAGGAACTTCAATAGTTACCCTCCTCATAGAGGCACTTCTACTTGAAGAGCCCACTTCCGTATGATAAATGATAGGAGGGGGAATTGTCAAAGGAGGAGCGGTAGAAGAAGTGAAAACAATAGAAGAAGGAACAGAAACAACTGGGGCTGGTAAGGAAGGAATCACAAGCACGAGAGTTGAAAAAGAAGATAATGGTATTTCATCTAAAACAGGCCCTAAACTTCCACTACCAAAACCACTGATGAAAAGTTGATCAATAGACTCACGGGTATCATGAGGAGTGACGTCATCGTCAGGAATTATTACTGGGGTCTCAACAAGTTCGGTAAGAGAAACAGAAAGACGAGGGGAAACTTCAGCTTCGTCATCAGAGATGATGCGTCTCCTAGCTCGTGGCCTCGTCACCAGGGAGCCCCCATCTTCCTCTTCTTCAGAGTCTTTCTCTTCAACAACTTTCCTTTTTACAGAAGAAGAACCCAGTACTATTTCTTGGGCTCTTTCTAAAGAGATACGAGTCCCCGAAGGAGTATGGGTTCCCGAAGAGACACGAGAGGCCGCAACTGCTTCAGCAGTAACTCCTCGAATAGCAAATCCTGATAAAAAGAAGGATGTGAGTTAGAGCAATAAAGAAATATATATATATATATATATATATATGCGTGAAATATGAAATAAAAACTCTTACTATGAGTCTTTACTTTCCAACCGTAACGGTTAGAAAGTGTTCTCTGAGACCTACCATCTATTGGTGCGGTCTTCAGCAATTTATCTACCCAACCACGAAAATTGAGAATATCCTCCACAACTCCCATGGTTGCTGAAAAAGGGGGCAGAATTAGAGAAGTTGATAAACCTGAAAGAAAAAAGGCACGAAAAGGATAAAAGACTTGCGTGCAAAATTCCATTTCTCAGGGAAGGGAATGTTATCCTCACCCACTAAGCCAACAGTGGGGGCAGCAACAAACTGGGTATACCAGCCATGGTCCTTGTCATCTTCAGGGCTCACCAAAACCCTCTTACTCCTGGCCATTAGGGTAAAAATACCATTGTGGAAAAGCCTAAGGGAGTAAAGATGAATCAGGTGAGGGAAAGTAAAGGAAACGTCGGCCATATTGGTTAAATGCCTCAAACAAGAAACAACCATCCATATGATCAGGCCAATTTGACCCAAACAGACATTAAAGAAACGAAAAAATTCAAGAATGACTGGGTCAATAGCTGGTTTGAACCCTAAAGTGAAAGGGTATGTATAAACAAAAGAGAACCCAGTCAAGTAAGAAATAATTCTCTGATTTGGATTAGGGATAATAATGGGAAAATCATTACTCCAATGGCAGTCTTTGCGAACTACATGAGTCAAAACTTCTGTAATTTGAGTGGGGTAAGCATCAGCACGATCTAAAGCAGAAACCTGGTTTCTAAGAGATTCCCTATCATGGTAAAAAGATAGTTCTGTAGGGACTATATCCTCTACTAAATGCTCACGTAATAGTTCAGAAGGTTCTTTACCCCTAGAAGAAGATTTGTGAGAAAGGGAACCTCTGGCTCTAGAAGAAGAACTAGAACTAGGAGAAAGCATAGACGAACCACCACCCCGAGTAGATCCTAAGCTACGAAGTCTGCCTCCTCTTCTATGCCTAATGGGGGAATTGGGGAAGGTATCAAAAATGGGAACTCTCCTAGGGTTAGGTTTGGTGAAGACATGGCGAAGAAGAATAATGTGAGGAAAAAGTGAACTGAGATTTGAGGAATTAAGTGTTCAATAAGCTTTATGTGGCAAAAGACAAGGAAAGAAGTTATATTTATATTAATAAGCAACCGCCAAAGGTAAAAGTGCAGTGATGGAAGGACCATAATAATGATAACTGGCACTTCGTGAATAGTGGAGCCGTAAAAAAGCCTTGAAAAGGGCTGCAAAACTGCAGAACCAATGGAAAAATGACACGTGTATGGAGCATTAAATGGAAGCGACAATTGAAGCGTCAATTTTGTCATAGCATTAATGGTGACAAAAATTCTCTTTTAATGAAATCCACTTCCCAAATATTCAACTGATGAATAAATGGAAAGTGGGGGGACTATCTGTATTGGAAAAAATTATATTTAAATATAAAAGTGACGTGTCGAGACACGTAGACTGGTCAAATGGTCAAATAATTACAACTAGCCAAGAGACACGAGTTACAACAGATACGAGCAAATGGCAGAGGAAGAGGCACGGACAGTTATTCAAATAACTCAGTGCCCGTACCTATCTAAGTCATTTATATCCGAGAATTAAAAAGAATGAATCTAACAATAGAAAAGAGTGCAGATATGGCATTTAATAGGCATTAAATGTGGAACATGTTAGAGAATTTGTATTGAATGTAATGATTATGTAACGTAGCATTAAATGTCTTTAATTACTCATAATAACCTCATTATGATTTGGGCAAAACGTATATCTCCAAGATATCTATAAAAGGGAGATATCTGATCAATTGTAAGGACACAAAACACTATTGGAATAAACTTTGGTTTACTTGTTTTTCTCTTGATTACTCTTTTGCTACCTAAGTTACTTCCTTTTATACATTCTTTTGATTATCAGTAACCCGTGTTCTTCTAAGTTCTAGCTTTTACTAAAATTTCATTTTTTTAGTTAAACACTATCATCTTTTTCAAAACTTACTTTAGAAAGTTATTTATAATTTTTTTAAATAATCTGATAAACATACTTATGACAATCATCCCATGAACTGAAGTTTCATAGCAACACTAACAACAATAGAAGAAGAAGAAGAAGAAGAAGAAGAAGAAGACACATGAGGAGAAAGAGTAGGAGAAAGGGGGCTGAAGTCGTTTAAAAAGAGGGTAGAAGTTAAAACTTTTAAAAAAAATGAGTATAGATTAAATAGGGGCGACCAAATAGGACGCCCCGTGCAATTTTTACCTATTTGTCGAACCAGTTTACAGTACATTTGGTCACATTTGGGCCTTTTTGGTGCAAAATTGCAATATGAGGGAGCTCTATACAGTAGACAATATTAGCTTAAATGTCATTATTTTTCTAAGCAACTACTTGGACAAGTAGAGATAGAAAATAGAAAGTGCCAGGTAAATTTATGAGAAGAAACTTGAAGTGGGTAAATATTTCTTGCCTAAAACTTTTTGGAAGATTTTAGGAAATGCTGAGAATGTCAACTCATCACTTCCTGGGGTTGAAGGTCCCAGGGGTTTGTTTTGTTCGCTAATTTAATTGGCACGTGAGTTGGATTTAGAATATGGTAAGGCAATTCGGTTCCTACTTTCTACTAGGGATTTTTATCTTTCTATACACTATTTTGACACCTTATTACCTTCCTTACTCAAGTTTTAATTTAATTACATTGACATATATAATTTACCAATTATATATAAATAAGTTTTAAATGAGTATCCCTTTATATTATAAATTAAATAAGGAATATAAATTATTTCATTATCCCTTTACACTTACCCTCTCTCTCTCTCCGTCTTTCTCTCCTCTATTTCTTTCCCCAATTTTTCTTCATTTGATGTTCTTGTTTTTTATGCTTTCTTGTTGTATAGAGTTTTAATGGATTTCATCAATGGATTTAAATCGTTTTAACTTAGCAATTTTCATTCATTTTGCATAATTGGTGTTCAAATTGAAATTGTCAATCAATAAATTTTGAAGGTGTTTGACTCTCCACCATTGATAGCTATTAAAAAGCTTTGAAACTTTGAAACGAATTTGGGTTTTCGAATACCATTATTTGTTTGGATTGAGTGTTGTTGCAAACAATTGGGAATAATGTTTGGAGTTTATATCTCAATTTTGAGGGTGTTTTGGTGAAGATTATTTTGGATGAATTTCAGATTGAAACTCGAATACGAAGAAGAAGAAGAAGAAGAAGAAGAAGAAGAAGAAGAAGAAGAAGAAGAAGACATGACATACAATATACTTACGAAATTATAGTAAAGTTGTATTATAATTGTATGTAACTTGTATTCAGCTGTAATATATATATATATATATATATATATATATATATATATATATATATATATATATATATTTGAATGTTGTATGAAAGTTGAAAACAGTTGTATAATATATGAATCGTTGTATAAAATTTGTATTTAAGTTATCGATACTATCTTTTTACATAAAGTTGTTAATATGTATCAAAATTGTATTAACAGAGTAAGTTTTGATTGAAATTTTAGAGAGGAAGAAGCACACACCACATACATTAGACTCATTTTCTCCAAATTACTATGGAAATATAGAAAACTCAGTTGAATTAGTTATACATATATCTTAACTAAAAACTCATGAATTTGTGATATTGTGGTTCGCGTGTGTCCAGGGCCTTTTTCTCTTTTCTTTCATTCTCTCATGCTATTATTAATTTTTTTTCTTCATTCTATTTAATTGATTGACTAAGATTTTGGCTGAACTTCAGATTGAAACTCGAAGAAGAAGAACAAGAAGGCATGACATACAATATACTCACGAAATTGTAGTAAAGTTGTATTATAATTGTATTCTATTTTTGTTATATTTTTTTTATTTGAATGTTATATGAAAGTTAAAAAATAGTTGTATAATGTAAGTATCGTTGTATAAAATTTGTATTTAAGTTATCAATACTATCTTTTTACATAAAGTTGTTGATATGTATCAAAATTGTATTAAGAGAGTAAGTTTTGATTGGAATTTTAAGAAGGAAGAAGCACACACCACATATAAAATTTATACAAATCTGATACAAATTACACAAAATACATATTGTATAAAATTTATCAGAAAAATGTATTTAAGTTGTATGATATTGTAGTTATATTTAACTGGGTATAAATAATGTATGAAAATTATAAATAAATTATATATTACATAATTAGTTGTATGAAAATTATTTTTACTATCTATTAAAGGGCCTTGCTATAATACTATAAACTTTCACCTCTGCCATCTTTGTTTATGAAGTTTCTTCATTTACTTGGCGAAATTAGGATGATTTAAAAAGAGCAATAATTTCACTGTTCAGTTTTTTTAAGTTTGGATTATCACTTCTTTTAGTGGAGAAGTTTCAAATTATGAACTTTTCTTGACGGATGATATGAGCGGTTATGGCACGACCAAAATCTTAACCTGTCGTGATGGAGCCTATCTTGGTATTATATATGGCGACATTACGAAATAATCCCAACACTATTAACAAAAATGAATTAAAGCAGCTTAAATAACAATTTTTTTTCCATAAACAGGGATAGAAGCCCAAAACATAAATCGGAATTCTCAACTGTCGGGGTGTCACAAAGTACATGAGCATCTATACATAACAAGTTTTGAAATACACAGTTTATAATAGTCTGAGAGTAAATACAATAAGCAAGAAGATAGAGAAGGAGAGACAAGGTCTACGAAACACCGACAACTACTTCGGATTCTCCGGAAAATCAATTGCGCGAAGAAAATCAACAACTACTATGTCCGAGAACACCTGGATCTGCACACGAAGTGTAGGGTGTAGTATGAGTACAACCTACTCAGTAAGTAACAATATTAATTAAATAGCTGAAAGTAGTGACGAGCTTCATAGTTAAGTCCTATTACAGTAATTTCCAGCATAATAAAGTAGGCATGCTTTCAAGTTCAACAATTAAGGCCAAAACAGTAATTTCATGTCAAGTTCAACTGAAACAGAAGATAATATCTCTCTGAAATATCCAAAACATTGATATATGACAACTGAAGTACAACAATAATGAAATCAATGCATCCTCTAAGAGCAACAGTCACACAATCCTCCTAGTCACTCCAACCTCACAATCACTCTACACTTGACATTCGCACTCAGTAAGTACCTGTGCTCACTGGAGTGTGTATAGACTTCGGAGGGGCCCCTTCATCTCAAGCGCTATAATTCGTATGGACAACTTACGTGTTGTACGGACAACTCACGTGCTAGTGTAATATCTGGAGACAACTCACGTGTTGCATGGACAATTCACGTGCTAGTATAATATCTGGAACCGCACGGACAACTCACGTGCTGCACGGACAACTCACGTGCTATAGTATCAATATCTCACAATCAAGCCCTCGGCCTCACTCACCATAAATCTCTCTAGTCTCTCGGACTCTCAGAAATCATGAAAATCAGCACAAACAGCAAAAATATGATGCATCAATAATGAAAAATAGAGACTAAGATATAATATACAAGTAAAACTGTGATTGGGTGTAAAACAACAATTTAACAAATAATTTAACATGTACCCGATCTCTGTGGGTCCCTATAGTGCCACACACATAGCCTAAACATGATTTCTAACATAATTTGTAATTCGATTCCTCTAATACGTAGAAAATGTGCGGTTAACAACAGATCCTTCAACTACACAATTCCATGGAATTTACCAAGTCACAATTCCTACGGTACACGCCCACACACCCGTCACCTAGCATGTTTGTCACCTCAAAACCAATTACATAACACATAATTCAGAGTATCATACCCTTAGAAACAAATTTAGTACTATTACTTACCTCAAACCGTGTAATTCTTTATTCTGCTATACATTTGCCTTGCGACTCGGCCTCCAAACGCCTCGAATCTAGTCACAATTAATTCGATTCAGTCAGTACTAATTATAGGAATTAATCCCATATGAAAAAACTATTTTTTCAATAAAATTCGAAATTGCACTCAAAAATCGCTTGTGGGGCCTACGTCTCAGAATCTGAGAAAACTCATAAAATTCGATAACCAATTCATTTACGAGTCCAACCATACTAGTTTCATTCAAATCCGACTCCGAATCGACATTCAAATCCTAAAAATTATTTTATGAAATTACTACAATTTCCCCCAAATTTCTATCTCAAATACTAATTAAATAATGAAAAAATAGTCATGTATATTAACCAAATCCGAGTTAGAATTAC
Organism: Nicotiana sylvestris; assembly: GCF_000393655.2. NCBI lineage: Eukaryota > Viridiplantae > Streptophyta > Magnoliopsida > Solanales > Solanaceae > Nicotiana > Nicotiana sylvestris. Next base: position 208,739,568 of record NC_091064.1, read on the forward strand.
TTACCCCGATAAATTTCTTGAAAATTCCATGAATATTTGCCACAAACTGAGCTCTCAAAGCCCAAATATGAAATATACTCTAACCCTCATTCATATTGTGCGGTACAATCGAAACTGTGCGATCAGATTTCAACAGTGACTGCACTACCAGGCTTCAATACATTGACCATAAATCTCTGTATTAATATCCAAATGATGATTGATTTATCTTTCTAAAAACTATACTCAAAGGGCTACAACTTTTGTTTGTGGTTCATCTTCAAATTCCTTTTACATTAAAAGATATAAGCTTTCGAAGTCAGACCATCGAACCTGCAGATTCTCCTTTCTGCGGTCGCAAGAGGATTTCTGCGGTATGCATATGAGGCTTTGCCTCCGCATTCCAAAATGTGCCCCCACTCCTACTGTTCCCAGAACATCATGCCGAAATGCCCAAACTCGTTAAAAATTCACCCGAAACATACCCGAGGCCCCCGGGACCTCAACCAAATACACCAACAAGTCCTAAAACATAATACGAACTTAGTCGAAGACTCAAATCACATCAAACAATGCTAAAAATACGAATCACACGCCAATTCAAGCCTAAAGAAACTAAGAAATTCTAACTTCTACATTCGATGCCGAAACCTATCAAATCAAGTTCGATTGACCTCAAATTTTGCACACAAGTCATAAATGACATAACACACCTATTTCAATTTCCAGAATCAGATTCCGACCTCGATATAAAAAAGCCAACTCCCCGGTCAAACTTCCTAACTTAAATTTCTATTTTAATCATTGTAAGCCTAATTTAACTACGGACTTCCAAATAATATTCCGGACACACTCCTAAGTCCAAAGTTACCATACGGAGCTATTGGAATAATTAAAACTCTATTCTAGTGTCATTTACACATAAGTCAAACATTGGTCAACTCTTCCAACTTAAAACTCCTGAATTCAGAATTTTCTTTCCAAATCAACTTCGAACCATCTCAAAATTAAATTCCGAACCCACGTACAAGTGATATCACCTTAAGTGAAGCTTCTCAAGGCCTCAAACCGCTGGACGATACACTAGAGCTCAAAATGACCGGTCGGGTCGTTACATTCTCACCCACTTAAACATACGTTCATCCTTGTACGGCTCCAGAGTTGTCCAAAATTATTATTTTACACTTCGTGCACCTGCCCATGTCGCTACAACCCAGGTGAGCATGTTAGCTCGAGCCAGATCGAAGATTCTCCCTTTTATTCAGTCAATAAGCCTTAGAACTAAATTCCAACCTCCGAATTTCTCTACAAGACCGATTCGAACATACAAACTCCGTATCAATTACCACACTATACCAAGGCACAATCATGCATCTATGCTGAAATCATACCATGCACCATATAAGTTGGTTGCCCATAATAACATCCCCCGACCACAATAGCAGCAGTTTCACGAATCTGATGCCCACAATACATCTCATGACGCATATAAATCTTATTCCAACTCTCGCAATACTACCCCGAAAGAGACGTGTAGAACTCGTAACCATCCGCCGAATCAATAAAATCCTACAGTCTCTTCTCCTAACATGAACCATTACTTCATTCTGAACTAAATAATGACATTTGTTCTTTAATATACCCTACATAACTCTGATCGCACTGATCCCATGTCCAATAACCTCGTCTCAACCAGTATAAGCTACTCAGGCAATTAACCATCTCAAAAACTGACAAAGATCTCATGTGACGCTATTAATGCGCCGACAAGCCACAACTTGAATATGATATATAAGGGTAAACGAACTCTAGGGAAAGAACTACATAACCTATGTAACTAATAAAACAAACGAATATTACGAGCCTTTCTTAGTGAATGAGAAACAAATGTATAATAATAGATATAGGGAACCATACTCAACATATCGTTGTTGCAATGTGCAACCCGATCAAAATGATACCATTGCGGCGTGCAACCTATCCAAACAACGTACCCGTAGCGGCGTGCCACCCGATCCACATATAATAATAAATAAGGAATTGACCATCAAGCTATAATGATTATACTTATGAAATAGCGAATATCGACCACAAGCACGCCAAGTGCAAAAATACCAACATGGGGAGATAGACAACGCCATACGCTACAAAAATCCAAGCACGACTAAGGTGAGATAAATGACATGCATTTATACCACCAGCTACGCGGGACCCCAACACATGCTCAGATAATCCTGATGACGAGAATAACATCCAATGTCCGAAGACTCCTCCAAAAGCAACACTATGTTGAATGAACACATCCGGCCTGATATAGAGCACACATTCACATTAGAACCATCAATGGACCTCAAACCGATTCTGATCATACCATACTCGGATAATAACCTTTCAAGGATCCCCAATAACCTTTTCCTTGACACATAAGAACGGCCACCCAATTCGGAGCGACTCACACAAGTCACAACCCAAGGAATAAAATGCCTCTCAAGTATAAACTCTCGCATTTGCGATATTACCAAAATCTCCATATTTGGTTTTAAATCTTTCACAGTCAAATGACTAACATGCCACACTTATACGATTTTCTCGGGGGCATGCTCCCACGACCTTCCGTTCTGGTAGCAAAGTCTGCACATCCATACTATTCTACTTCTGTACAGCAAATCAAGAATCCACTAACTAATACACAATGCCTTTTCCGCAGGACACCATTCTCAGGTGACACTAAAGAAAATGCCAGCTTACTCTGAACACCTGAATTTCCCCCCTGCTCATCCGAGCCCGTGACATTTTTGTCAACATGAAACCCCAACCTTGAACCTCAACTTCCAAATTCCCATGCCACCCACTGTATCTATCATGCCGCTATGCGAGAATACAAGAATTAATCATAACCCCTGAATTGCTAGTAGGATAGACACTTCATTGCTAGAAGACTTTTCATTTAGCTCGTTTCAGCAGAACCGACACAACACGCAACTGAATTCCCAAACTGTGGAAAAATTAGAAACCTCAAGTCGTGATCTAAATCGCTATGACTCTTCCGAAAATCCATCTACACATAACTGTTCCATTAGAATCAATTATCTCCCAAACAATTATTTTTTTATTTCTTGGGGTGTATGTTAAATTGTTGTATTAAATCTTTAATGCTAAATATCAATTAGATGTAACCTCATTGGAAACATAATTTTATTTCATACATTTTGCAACCTGAACATTTACATAAATTTAGTACAACAAAATCACTTCAATAAAACACTACGTTTATCCTTGATAATTGGGCACATTGGATGAACTGCCACTTGGAGCTGAATTACCATCGCTTCCCACACCAGCTGAAGGATATTTGCGGTGGTCGTGTCCTGTTTGGGAACATATACCACATTTATGCGCATAAAAGGTATCACCAATATCTATTTGGTTCCGTATACATGTTCTTTTTTGCACTTGTCGTTGACGTACATAATCCTTGTTACACACCATTTTAAATGGTTTTGGCAGCCAATAATGCTCAGCACCCACTGGCTGCAACTGTCCAATATAGGTGTTTAAGTATACAGCAATACTATATTCTTTATCAACGTACCTCGTTGCCGCGAAACCTGTATATTGAAAGCACTTCATGGCATGTGAGAATGGCAAGTGATAGATTGACCATTTTTCGCAGGAGCATAATCTTCTGGCTTCATTGCGGTGTGTGTATTATTCCCGTTGGTTGTCATGTAGACCAGTGCGAACTTCAAAACTATTTCACTCGCTGCAATATTGCAAAAATGAATTCCATTGTGCTCGCTTCCTACATTCCTCAAAATCGTTTCATTAGTTATGGCATAAATTCAACACCCCTTTCCATTAATGACGACGCACCTCTAGATCTTTCAACAAACCTCTCCGTCATCTACTTGAATGAAATCCGCACCATGGCAGTAGGCAATCCACGTGCAGACTTCAATAACCCGTTGAAAGACTCTGACATATTTGTAGTCAGAATTCCCCATCTTCTACCACCATCTGCATGCAAAGTCCACTTATCAAGCTCATGTCGCATCAACCAATGATAGACTTCTGGGTATTCCTGCCCAATCAATTCCATCTGCCTCCTGAATTTACACTCTTGGTAATCTATTGTAGCCATCCACATTAAATCATGCAAGTCCTTATTCGGATAAGGCCTCTAGAAGTTGGCCTTTGAGTGCCTAACACAGTAACAATGGTAGGCATACAGTTCCTGCCATGCACCCAAATACTGTATAGAACTTAAAATACCACCATGCCGATTAGATATTAGACAAATACCTGAACGCTATTTGACAATGTGCTCCTACAAGTGGTTCAAAAACAATGTCCATGTTTCTTGCTTTCATTGGCACAAGTAGCAAATGCTAGGGGAAGTATACTTCTATTAGCATCTACTGCAACGTCGATCAATAACTTAATATCATACTTTCCATAGACATGAGTGTCATCTATGGGTATTACAGGCCGACAATGCACAAAACCATCAATGGCTTATTTAAATGCCTAGAACACATATCTGAATATGTATTCTGGCATTCCCGGACTTTGCCTCTAATTTCTTCACCAAACACTCCGAAGCTACTCTGAAACTCACCCGAGCCCTCGGGGCTCGAAACCAAACACCCACACAAGTCTAGAAACATAACACGAACTTGATCGAGCCCTTAAATCATATCAAACAATGTTGAATTCATGAATCACACCCCCATTCAAGCTTAATGAACTTTAGAACTTCAAAAGTCACATTCGATATTACATACCTACTCCAACTTCCGGAATCAGAATCCGACTCCGATATCAAAATGTCCACTTCCTGTCAAACTTCTCAAAAACCTTCAAATTTCTAACTTTCACCAAACGACTCCAAAATGATCTATGGACCTCCAAATTCACTTCCGGACGCGCTCCAAATACCAGAATCATGATAGAAAGCTATTCCCAGACTCGGAATCCCAAATGGATATCGATAATATTGAAATGCATTTCAACCCTAATTTATGAAATTCTTTCAAAATGCCAACTCCCACAATAGGCGCCAAAATGCTCCCGGATCATCCAAAACCCGATCCGGACATACTTCCAAGTCCAAAATCATCATACGCACCTGTTGGAACCTTCAAATCCTGATTCCTAGGTCATTTACTCAAAAATCCAACCTTAGTCAATTCTTCCAACTTAAAGTTTCCGAAATGAGAACTTTCTTTCCTAATTAACTCTGAACTTCCGAAATTCAATTCCGACCACGCGTACAAGTCATAATGCCTGAAGTGAAGTTGCTCAAGGCCTCAAACCGCCGAACGACGCACTAGAGCGCAAAACGACCGATTGGGTCAGTACATTCTCTCCCACTTAAATATACGTTCGTCCTCGAATGTGCTAAGAACTGCTCTGGAGTTGTCTGAAATCACTATTTAACACCTCGTGCACCTACTCGTACTAGCACAACTCAGTTGACCATATTTGCCCGAGCTAATATGAAGATTTTCCCTTTTTCTTGGCCAAGTAGGCCTTATAGCCAAATTCTAACACCCAGAATTCTCTACCAGGCTTGTTTCCAACATACGGACACTGTATCAATCACCACACGATGTACCAGGACATGATTGCATACCTTTGCTGAATCCACACTCTGCACTCCATAACTCACATGACCATACTAACATCCTCTAATAACAATAGCCGACATTCCACGAATCTGACGCTCACAGACACCTCATGACTCATATAAGTCTTGTTCCAACTTTTGCAATCCACGACAGAAGAGATGTGTCAGAAGAGATGTGTAGAAATTCATAACCAACTGCGGGGTCAACAACTCACTAAGTCTCTCCTCCTGACAGGAACCATTTTCTCATTATGAACCAAACAATGATATTTGCTCTTTAATATACTGCATATAATCCAATTGCACTGATCCCAGATCCAATAATTTTGTCTTACCCAGTATAAGTTGTTTAAGCAATAAGCCACCCCAGACACGACCAAGAGTCTCATATGATGCCACAATGCCAACGAGCTACAAACTCGAATGTGATACATAAAGAATCGAACTCTGGAAAGAAATACTCAACCCACGTAACTAATTGAAACAATCAAAAATATGTTATAAACCTTTCTCAGAAAATGAGAAGCAAAACACACAATAATAGATATAGAAAACTGTTACTTAACATCACACTGTTGCGGCGTATAACCCGATCCACACATAATACCATTGTGGCATGCAACCTGATCCAACTATGATACCTGTGGATGCGTGCCACCCGATCCAAACAATGTACCCGTGGCGGTGTGCCACCCGATACACACATAATAATCTATAATGGAGATACTTACCGAGCTAAAATGCTCATACCTATGAAATACCTGAATATCAACACAAACACGCGAAGTGCACAATACAATTCCTAGGGAGAAGGATAGCGCTATACGCTATGAAACTTAATCACAACTAAGGTGCAATAAATGGCCTGTATCTTGAGAGCCATCCTGCTCTCACAACATAACAAATTACATAGGATCTCAACACGAGTGCGAATAATCAAACCACCTTACAACCCACCTGGGATAATATAGATTACACGGAATAGCTGACGACATAAGTAACATCCAAGGCCTGAATACTCCTCCTAGACAATGCTATGTTGTAATAAACACCTCCAACCCGATATAGAGCACACACTCACCTATAGATCCATCCAGGGATCTCAAATCGATTCTGATCATACCGCACTGGGCTAACAACCTTCCAAGGATCCACAATAACCCTTTTTCCTATGACATACAAGAACAACCATCAAATTCAGAGCAAACTTCCATAGTTCCACCGGCCATACTAACTCTGTGAAGCAAATCAAAATCCGCAATCAATACTCAAAGCCTTTTACACAAGACACCGTTCTCAGGTGACGCTAAAGACAATACTAGCTGGCTCTAACCATCTAATTCCTTCCTCGCTCATTCGAGCTCATGACATTCTTATCAACACCAAACCGCAACCTTGATCCTCAACTTCCAATTCCCACACTACTCACGACACTTAATCATGACAATGTGCAAGAGTACAAGAATTTTATCATAACTTCTGAACAACTAGTAGGGTGAACACTTCATCATGTAGAAAACTTTCACTTAACTCATTTTAGGAGAACCATTGCAACACATGACAAAATGCTCATAACCGTAGAAAATACTAACCTCAAGCTGTGGTCTAAACCACCATAACTCTCCTGGGATCCATCTACACATAACAGGCTATACTGCTCAAATGCCTCCAAATAAAATCAATTACGACGGTCGTCAAGCCTCGCACGTACCGCCATAAATCACATGAATGGTTTAACACGCTGAAGGAACTGATCATTGCCACCATCATGCCAATTCAATGATTGCTAACGGATCCGACTTCTTCAAATTTATCTTAGACTTGCCTTAGGAATAATAACAGCTTCATTCAAAACATCACGAACCCAAATCCCCACTCATCCTGAGTGACCTTATATCACGAGACCGTGCTGTGTCACGTCCCACAAGCCATCTCATACCCTCCTCGTGCACATATCCGCATCCTCAACTGGTACACTCATTCAGAAAATTCCTCTAGAAATCCGAAGTCATTTTCCCTCATTCCTCCAAATGCTACACTGCAACCCGAAGATAACATAAAACACTCCAATCCCCTATCATAATCCGCTGCAAAAACTTGATACTGAACCTTACTACGGACTCAAAATCCTTAGGCACTGCACTTTGACTTTTGAATCCACTAGGACCATTGTTAAGAGTCACCCACTCTGACTTGGTCCCGAATATAATCAACTCCAAGGCTCTGCTAACATATGAACACCCTCTCAAAGAAACGCCCAGCTGATTCACCTTTCTTGTAAATCACCTCTACACGAAGCATAAATCATAAGTCTTCCCAAAACCTGAACATAAATTGATAAGGCCAATTATAGCACATATTCCTCAAATCCTATGCTCACATCACCACTGACGTCCTCTTCCCTTAGTCATAATAACCCCCCAATATGCCGATAACCATAAACCTCACAAGTAGATAACCATACAATCCAATCGTAGGCAATGGGGCTCTCCCACTTAGCTTGAAGCTACCATTGCATAAATCAGGAACCCACCAATATTCCTTATCCCTCATTGACATGATCTTGCATAATCAACCCGCCAAATTCCTTGAAATCCTTCTGTTAGTATTTTATGAACACTCTGAATCTCTAACCACATTTATCTATTTAACCTCTTACCAGATAGTCAGTAGAATTCTTCGTAGAAGCTGCATCAACACCACGGGACTGCTAACCTATTCACAGGAGATAACCCATCTATGGAAACTAGCTACCGACCTCTTCCAACGACGCTGCGCTGAGTACCATCACTACAAAATCAGTAACCCATCCTGAGCCCATGCTCATTCACCAGCTATACAAGTCCGTTCACTCATCATGGATATCCATTAAAGGTGGAACAACATATTCCAACCCACAATCAAGTTGTATCCTTCTTCATATCAAGAAACTCCTTTCTGTCGTATCCCATCTCCCACCGTATAATAGCCAATATTTCAAGTTAAGTTCGTACACCAGTCACCGTCCACCATAAATTCCAAATCACTCTAAACTTTCCTTAGGGAGTGTAGCTATCCTATCACAGAATCCACGTGCTACTCTTCCACTCTCCCACTTTGGTCAAACTCACCCCTTTAAGCAACTACTCGACTCCCGTTTCTCACACTTGGCCTTTTAGAAGTTTAACCACCGCAAGACACCTCCCACATGTCCTTTCTCATCCTTCACTGCCCGGTTGTTGCCTTAAATCAAAATCTATCTCTGTAGCTTTTGAACTAATATATTGCTACTAACTTTAGACCTTCCCAAAGATCATCCTTTCTCGGGTTGTCAACCTTAGAAATACCCATTCAATCCTAAAATTGTTGCAGTCCACTATCTCTGACGACTGTCTCCCTGGTACCATCTCACACTACTTTGCCCCGAAGGAAATTGATGAAGACCATAACACTGACAGACTTACCACATTCGATCAAGGGCGACGACACCACATCACAGATGAAAATTCCATCATGCTCGAAAATACCAAGTCTCGTTCCTCCATCAACCCAAACCTAAACATTCATAGTCCGATTGCCTTTCCTGTACCAGAAATAAAATACTGAATCTCTAAATCAAGCACTGGGTAAACCTCATTTCGAGTCATTCACTGCCCCGATACATATGCAAGCATCTTACCATCACATCAATACTGTGCGATAACAACTCATGAGCATCATAGCAACCCGTGCCTAGCCTCAAAGCTCTCAGAAGTACAACTACTGAGATGAAATGACAGAATATCCTTCCGCAAGGCGACGATAATAGTGCAATCAACTATGCAGGGAGAAACATCCTGCACCGCATTTGTAGTACCATGACAATTTCTCGATTCCCAATCTATAACAAGCGCTTCACATCGCATAAGATTGAATGGAAAAGAAATAAAGGCATAAACCCCAAAGGATTCAAATCGTACGATGAGGAATCAATAAGGGAAGTGCTCCTAACAGCTCTGTAGCCTCTCGAAGATAAGTACAGACGCTTCCGTACCGATCCGCAAGACTCTACTAGACTTGCTCATCACTCGTGAGACCTAAGTGAACCTATTACTCTGATACCATGTTATCACGACCCAAAACCTATTAAAGATTGTGATGGCGCCAGACATCACTATCAGGAAAGCCAACACCAAATAGTTAATTAAATTTCCATTTTTAATATTTTTGAAATCATAGATTTCCTTAAATTTAACTAGTAAAAGATGAACTTTACAGAATAGTTAACAATATCTTCAGATTTTAATAGTGAGTATCCCATAATCATCCTAGAATCCGGTATCATACGTGCATGAGCATTTACTAGGGATTTAAAATACAATACAATAATCGTCCGGAATACAAATTTGGACAGAAAAGAATATACAAGTACTCTGAAGGAGACTCTACTGGCTGTAGAGCATCTCATAAGATGCAACTCACCTAAATCCCCATATCAACCACGCCGCTGTGCCTATACGGCCACTGAACACACAACAAAATATACAACAACTATAGTATGAGTACGAAAATAACGCGTACCCAGTAAGTATCCACTCTAACCTTGAAGAAGTAGTGAGTAGAAGTCGACTCCGACACTTACTAGTAGTCCAATAATATGATAATATGAAATTCTAATTAAGCATGATATACAACAATAAGTCTCAGAACAAGAATAACTGAACATGTCTTTCCCATATTTAAGAACTTAAATCACTTCCTTACTTTAAACATCTGATCACACAAACACTGAATTTATACCAATTATAAAAGAGACTTCCAATTCTATTATCACGTACGAATTCCACCGAGGACGTTCGACCCGATCCAACATAAATGTAAATTATGCACTACCGAGGATCGAACGTCGCAAACCATAGATGTATCTATTACCCCGCTCGCGAATCATACATGCAACACGATCAAATATAAATATAAGGAATTTGTTACAACCCATATCCACATGTGTTAGTTCATGCCATATATTAGTTAACATAAATCCAAGAAGGAATTATCTTTGAGATGATAAGAAGTCAATCCTATTGGTCTTAAGTGATACAAGAGTGTATAAGGGTGATTAACCAGTATTAGAAGTTAAACGAATCAAGGATGTTGTAACTCGTATTTTCAGGTAATCTAGCGGTGCTTAATACACTCAAGAGGTCATTTATTAAGGTATTTTAATCATATAATATCCGTATCATAAGTCTTGAAGTCAAACGAGTTATGAAACAAAAGTCGACAAAAGTTGTCGCAACTTAGGTTCATAATTTTACTTAAACATTAGGTCAAATGTTTCTAATCTTTTCTCATAATTTACAAGGAATTACGGGGTGATCTACCAACCAAATTAAATATCTATGAGTCTAGTTTCCAACACATTAAACCGTTCATCGATACGATCTCGGAGTAGAGAGATATTCGCGTTTTCGCGAGACTGCGCCAAGCACCTCTCTATGGGGCCCACTAAGGCGGTTTAAGATATTTGGACCTATATAGGATGCCTCCAACCCGTTTTAAGTCATTTATTCTCACTATTTTCAGACCTTAGAACCCTAGGAACATCCTCTCAAGGTTCTCTCAAGATTCAAGACCCAAAAAAGGGCAAACAACACAAATCAAGTGTCGGGAATTCCGTGGCGCTAGTAAGTCTCTTGTTCTTCTTGTTGTTGCTCATTTTTGTGTCGTTCCAGCTCGTGTGGGAGGTTGTTTTAAAGGGTTTATGTTCTGTAAATACTCCCTCATGTTCTTAATATCAATCCTAGGTGATTTCAAGCCTTCTAAAGTGATTCTAGTGCCGAAAAACACTAATTGATCGCTAGTTTTGCTTTTTTGTTGTTGTGGCAGCATTGGAGGGATATTTCATGGAAATTTAAGGTCAAATTGGAGTTGTTCTTTCTGTATAAAGGTAAGGAACCTCTTACTCTATATGTATTTAAGATTATCCAAGTTGCAGCTAAGCCATTGAAGCTAGAACTTGTGAAATATATATCGAAAGGCTTGGAAGTAATGTTATTGTTTTGTGGACTGTTTTGCGTTGTTGTTGGGCTGCGTATTTTACTACTATCTTGTGGAGTTTTGGAGGAGGAAGGGTGTGGAGAAACACCATATATATGTAGGGTTATGGGCTGATAGTTATTCGTAACATTTCCAGGTTGTTTGACACGACTACGGTGGTCGTCGTATGTATGGAGTGATTAGGCTGTGTGTGGACTATTTTGGGAGGCTCAATATGTTTATTATTGATGTTGTTTGGGCTGTTTGGTGACTGTTTTGAATGGTGTGAGGTCATATATATAGGGGAGGTGCTGTCCGTTTCATCGTAAAATAGGTTGTGGTCGATACATAATAGTTATGACGCTTAAAGCACCTATTGTGCAACCACTGATCAGTTGGGTTTTACCGAGCTCCACGTGGCCGGGTACGATTCTACCGAGCCTATTATGGCCGGGTACGATATGATGATGATGATGCCCATAGAGGCGAATGCTTTAAAGGTTTATGTATTTATACATATGTATCATGCATTTCATGTAAGTAGCCCTCAGAGGTACTAAGATGTTACAGGTTGTATATTCTCTATCCTTGCTTACATTACTGATCGCATTTATGGTTCCTTGCCTTACATACTCAGTACTTTATTCGTACTGACGTCCTTTTATTTGTGGACGCTGCATGTCGTGCTGCAGGTCCTGATAGACAGGCAGGTGCAGCTCCCCCACCATAGTAGACTGTCCAGTTCAGCGGTGATTGGCGAGATCCCTTCTCCGGACTTGCCTTGGTCTTGGTATGCAATTTTTGTTATAGACATTATGGGTATGTCGGGGCCCTATTCCGGCTATGTTGCAACACTTATGTTCTTTTAGAGGCTCATAGACAGGTGTCGACTCATGTATAGTTTGGTATGCCTTGTCGGCTAGTTTTTGTTGTATAGTCTTTCATAGTAGCGTGGTAGCTCATACCTTATATGTAGTTTCTTGATTGTCTGGTCATCCCCTGCTATGTATGTTCATGCCATCATATTTTATTGCTGGTTGTCCATGATCTAGGTCTACCATTTATATTGATCTCGTCAGCCCTAAAAGATAATAATGAAGGTTAGATGAAATGTACGTTGGTGCTCGGCAAGTGTGGTCGGGTGCTAGTCATGGCCCTTCAGTTTGGGTCGTGACAAACTTGGTATCAGAGCAAGTCTGTCCTAGGGGTTGTCTATGAGCCGTGTCTAGTAGAGTCTTGATTATGGATGTGTAGCGTGCCACATTTATAATCAGGAGGCTACATGACATCTAGGGTTGTTACCTTCTTCCTGAATCTAGATCGTGCGTAGAGTTGAGTCGTAAGTGTTCGTCTCTAATATTCACCTTGTTTTTTTCAGTGATGCCTTCGACTAGGAAGCAAACGATTAGTAGACGGCTTGATACAGCAGCGGGAGAGGGTACCAGTCAGGTGCCCCAAGTCAGAGCAGGACAAAGTGAGGCTCAAAGTGAGATGCCCTCTCATACCTCATCTACTCCATCTCCTCCAGAGGATATTAGAAGGCACCCAGCGCCTCCAGTTCCTCCGTCTGGCACTCCAGACCAGGATATGCGGAGTGCTTTGCAGTTATTGACTAGCTTGGTAGCTGCTCAGGCTCAGAGGCAGAATACAGGTGCTGCTGAGAAACCAGTTAGTACAAGAGTTCGTGATTTTATTAATTTAGACCCTCCAGTGTTTACCGGATCAGACCCCAAGGAGGACCCACAGACTTTTATTGACCAGGTTCATCGTACACTTCGGGTTATGCATGTTAGTGATACAGAGGCAGTAGAGTTGGCTTCTTATCGGCTACGGGATTTAGCGGTTCTCTGGTATGATAGTTGGGAGAGATCCAGGGGTCCGAACCCTCCTCCAGCTGTGTGGAAGGAATTTTCTGAGGCCTTTCTTCGTCACTACTTGCCAGTTGAGATACGACGAGCTAGAGCTGATAAGTTCTTGAACCTTAGACAAGGTAATATGAGTGTGCGAGAGTACAGTATGCAGTTTGATTCTTTGGCAAGGTATGCTCCCCATATGGTGGCCGAGATGAGTGATAGGGTGCATATGTTCGTGAATGGGTTGGGACCACATCTGATAAATGAGTGTACGACAGCCTCCTTGGTGGAGGGCATGGATATTTCCCGTATTCAAGCTTATGCCCAGACCCTAGAGGATCGTAAGCGCCAGCAGAGGGCAGTTAGGGAGCAGGATAGGGGCCAGCATAAGAGGGCGAGATTTGCAGGGTATTCTGATGACTTCAGAGGCCGCATCAGGCCACAGTTTTCGAGGAGTTCGGCGCCACCTGTAGCTAGTGCTCCTCCACAGTTTCAGAGGCCTCGATATGATCGATCCTATTCTGGTCCAGGTCAGAGTTCACGGGCATCTGGCTCGCAACATCACAGGGATACTAGTCAGATGAGACCCCCAACACCACATTGTGATCAGTGCGGCAAGGCCCACTTTGGACTGTGTCGTCGAGGTTCTGATGCATGCTATTCGTGCGGGCAGCCTGGCCATATGATGCGGGATTGTCCTAATAGAGGAGGTGATGGTATGGCTCAGCCGACTGGATCTGTGTCTGGTTCTTCCTCATCAGTTCGACCTCCAGCACGGGGTTTTCAGCAGTCGACAGGTCGTGGTAGGGGTAGAGGTGCAGTGCCGAGTTCGAGTGGTGCTCAAAATCGAACCTATGCTCTAGTAGGTCGACAGGATCTCGAGTCGTCTCCAGATGTTGTTACAGGTATTATATCTGTGTTTTCTTATGATGTATATGCGCTGATTGATCCGGGATCTACATTATCATATGTTACACCCTTTGTGGCTAATAAGTTTGGCATTGAACCTGAATTGATAAGTAAACCCCTCGCGGTATCTACTCCGATAGGAGATTCTGTGATTGCTAGAAGGGTATATAGAGGTTGCACTGTGATGATTTGTAGTCGTCAAACCTCGGCAAATTTATTTGAGTTAGAAATGGTTGATTTTGATGTGATAATGGGAATGGACTGGTTGGCCTCATGCTATGCAAATGTTGACTGTCGTACGAAGATGGTTAGGTTCCAATTTCCGGGTGAACCCGTCATTGAATGGAAAGGGAACATTGCTACACCGAAAGGTAGGTTTATTTCCTATCTTAAGGCAAGGAAAATGATCTCAAAAGGTTACATTTATCATCTCGTTCGCGTTAGGGATGCGGAGGCGAAACCGCCTACTTTACAATCAATCCCTGTGGTCAACGAATTCCCAGATGTTTTCCCAGATGAACTCCCAGGCCTTCCTCCTGAAAGGGAGATTGAGTTTAGCATTGATGTGTTGCCTGACACTCAACCGATCTCTATTCCTCCATACAGAATGGCCCCGGCAGAGTTGCGAGAGTTGAAGGTGCAGTTGAAGGACTTGCTGGATAAGGGCTTTATTAGGCCTAGCACTTCACCTTGGGGTGCACCAGTCCTATTCGTGCGGAAGAAAGACGGGTCGTTACGGATGTGTATCGACTATCGACAGTTGAATAAGTCTACTATAAAGAACAAGTATCCACTTCCAAGAATTGATGACCTGTTTGACCAACTCCAGGGTGCCAAGTATTTCTCTAAGATTGATTTACGTTCAGGGTATCATCAGGTGAGGGTTAGGGAGAAGGATATTCCAAAGACGGCCTTCCGGACAAGATATGGGCACTTTGAGTTCTTGGTGATGTCGTTCGGGCTAACAAATGCCCCAGCAGCTTTTATGGATCTCATGAATACTATATTCAGGCCCTATCTTGATGTGTTCGTGATTGTATTCATTGATGACATTCTAGTGTATTCTCGTTCGGAGGCGGAACATGCGGGCCACTTGCGGATAGTATTACAGATGCTTCAGGATCGTAAGTTATATGCTAAGCTCTCCAAATGTGAATTCTGGCTGAACTCAGTAGCATTCCTTGGCCATGTGATATCTGATGAGGGTATTAGTGTCGACACTCAGAAGATCGATGCAGTAAAGAATTGGCCGAGACCTACAACACCATCAGAAGTCCGCAGCTTCCTAGGGCTAGCAGGATATTATAGGCGGTTTGTAGAAGGATTTTCCTCTATATCATCACCATTGACTAAGTTAACACAAAAAGCTACCAAATTCCAGTGGTCTGACACTTGTGAACGTAGTTTTCAGGAGCTGAAGAATCGATTGACATCTGCACCAGTGCTCACTCTTCCTGAAGGAACAGAAGGTTATGTGGTATATTGTGATGCCTCAGGTATAGGTTTGGGGTGCGTATTGATGCAGCGTGGGAATGTGATTGCTTATGCATCAAGACAATTGAAGAAGCATGAAAAGAATTATCCAACCCATGATTTGGAATTGGCTGCAGTAATATATGCTTTGAAGATATGGCGGCACTACTTATACGGCGTCCATGTTGACATCTACACAGATCACAAGAGTTTACAATACATCTTCAAGCAGAAAGAGTTGAATTTGAGGCAGCGTAGGTGGCTTGAATTATTGAAAGACTACGACGTCGAGATATTGTATCATCCCGGTAAAGCCAATGTTGTGGCAGACGCTCTCAGCCGTAAATCAATGGGAAGCTTAGTACATATTGAGGCAGGTAGATGGGGGTTGATTAAAGAGCTTCATCAGCTAGCCAATATGAGAATCAGATTGTTAGACTCTGATGACGGAGGTGTTACTGTACAGAATACATCAGAATCATCTTTGGTAGCCGAGGTAAAAGCACGACAATATGAAGATCCTATCTTAGTACGATTAAGAGAAAGCATTCAACAGTGTAAAAGTATGGCTTTTGGGATCGGAAAAGACGGGGCACTGAGATACCAGAGCCGATTGTGTGTGCCTAATGTGGCAGGGTTGCGAGAGAAGATTATGAATGAGATTCATCAATCCCGATATTCCATCCATCCCGGCTCGACAAAGATGTATCATGATGTCAAGGAGCAGTATTGGTGGGATAATATGAAGAAGTCTATTGCAGAATTTGTAGCCCAGTGTCCCAATTGTCAACAAGTAAAGATAGAACATCAGAAACCCGGTGGATTGCTTCAAAATATAGAGATTCCGACCTGGAAGTGGGAGGTGATTAATATGGACTTCATTATTGGATTACCTCGCTCTTATCATAAGTTTGACTCCATCTGGGTGATAATTGATCGACTTACAAAATGTGCCCATTTTCTGCCAGTGAAGACAACTTACACGGCTGAAGATTATGCAAAGTTGTATATCAAGGAGATTGTTAGGCTTCATGGTGTGCCCATATCTATTATATCAGACCGAGGAGCTCAATTTACGGCTAACTTTTGGAGGTCTTTCCAGAAGGGTTTAGGCACACAGGTAAATCTCAGCACTGCATTTCATCCGCAGACTGATGGACAGGCTGAACGTACCATTCAGACACTGGAAGATATGCTACGAGCATGTGTTCTAGATTTTAAGGGGAATTGGGATGATCATCTTCCACTCATAGAATTCGCCTATAACAATAGCTACCATTCCAGTATTAAAATGGCCCCATACGAGGCACTATACGGGAGGAGATGTAGATCACCAGTTGGATGGTTCGAAGTCGGTGAAACAGAATTATATGGGCCAGATTTGATTCACCAAGCTATTGAGAAGGTGAAAGTGATACAGGAGCGATTGAGGACGGCACAAAGCAGGCAAAAATCTTATTCTGATGTCCGACGTCGTGATCTAGAGTTTGAGGTTGGTGATTGGGTTTTCCTGAGGATCTCACCAATGAAGGGTATTATGCGTTTTGGGAAGAAAGGTAAGCTGAGTCCAAGGTATATCGGGCCGTATAAAATTCTTCGACGGATTGGACAGGTTGCTTATGAGTTAGAATTGCCATCCGAATTGGAATTTGTCCACCCGGTATTCCATGTATCTATGTTGAGAAAATGTATTGGAGACCCTTCTCGAGTCGTCCCTATCAAAGATGTACAAGTTACAGAGGACCTATCATATGAAGAAGTGCCAGTGGCGATATTAGATCGGCAAGTCCGCAAGCTGAGAACAAAAGATGTAGCTTCCGTCAAAGTATTGTGGAGGAACAAAAATATGGAAGAAATGACATGGGAAGCAGAAGAGGAGATGAAGTCTAAATACCCTTACTTATTCCAGAATGAAGATAACAAGGATGCTGGTGGAAGACAGGATACATTGGAAGGTGAAACGGCTCTATGAGGTAAGCAATAATTTGAGAATACTCCTCCTTAATACAAAATGGTGATATGTAGATAATGTAAATACGCATAATGCTTTGTGTAACCTTGTGAAGCCATATGTTGGGCTTAATTACTTGCAAGTTTTGCTAGTGACCATTTTATAGGGGAAAATTGATCGGAAATTTCCATTGGAATCCACGATGATTTAAACTCCCCATAAACCCTTACATTCGAGGACGAATGTTCCTAAGGGGGGGAGGGTGTTACAACCCATATCCACATGTGTTAGTTCATTCCATATATTAGTTAACATAAATCCAAGAAGGAATTATCTTTGAGATGATAAGAAGTCAATCCTATTGGTCTTAAGTGATACAAGAGTGTATAAGGGTGATTAACCAGTATTAGAAGTTAAACGAATCAAGGATGTTGTAACTCGTATTTTCAGGTAATCTAGCGGTGCTTAATACACTCAAGAGGTCATTTATTAAGGTATTTTAATCATATAATATCCGTATCATAAGTCTTGAAGTCAAACGAGTTATGAAACAAAAGTCGACAAAAGTTGTCGCAACTTAGGTTCATAATTTTACTTAAACATTAGGTCAAATGTTTCTAATCTTTTCTCATAATTTACAAGGAATTACGGGGTGATCTACCAACCAAATTAAAGATCTATGAGTCTAGTTTCCAACTCATTAAACCGTTCATCGATACGATCTCGGAGTAGAGAGATATTCGCGTTTTCGCGAGACTGCGCCAAACACCTCTCTATGGGGCCCACTAAGGCGGTTTAAGATATTTGGACCTATATAGGATGCCTCCAACCCATTTTAAGTCATTTATTCTCACTATTTTCAGACCTTAGAACCCTAGGAACATCCTCTCAAGGTTCTCTCAAGATTCAAGACCCAAAAAAGGGCAAACAACACAAATCAAGTGTCGGGAATTCCGTGGCGCTAGTAAGTCTCTTGTTCTTCTTGTTGTTGCTCATTTTTGTGTCGTTCCAGCTCGTGTGGGAGGTTGTTTTAAAGGGTTTATGTTCTGTAAATACTCCCTCATGTTCTTAATATCAATCCTAGGTGATTTCAAGCCTTCTAAAGTGATTCTAGTGCCGAAAAACACTAATTGATCGCTAGTTTCGCTTTTTTGTTGTTGTGGCAGCATTGGAGGGATATTTCATGGAAATTTAAGGTCAAATTGGAGTTGTTCTTTCTGTATAAAGGTAAGGAACCTCTTACTCTATATGTATTTAAGATTATCCAAGTTGCAGCTAAGCCATTGAAGCTAGAACTTGTGAAATATATATCGAAAGGCTTGGAAGTAATGTTATTGTTTTGTGGACTGTTTTGCGTTGTTGTTGGGCTGCGTATTTTACTACTATCTTGTGGAGTTTTGGAGGAGGAAGGGTGTGGATAAACACCATATATATGTAGGGTTATGGGCTGATAGTTATTCGTAACATTTCCAGGTTGTTTGACACTACTACGGTGGTCGTCGTATGTATGGAGTGATTAGGCTGTGTATGGACTATTTTGGGAGGCTCAATATGTTTATTATTGATGTTGTTTGGGCTGTTTGGTGACTGTTTTGAATGGTGTGAGGTCATATATATAGGGGAGGTGCTGTCTGTTTCATCGTAAAATAGGTTGTGGTCGATACATAATAGTTATGACGCTTAAATGATAACGATAGTATCGTTTCTCTTATTGTAGACTAAGGAGTTTTGACAATTGCATAGATTGAGATTGGGGCAGTATATACAAGGTATGTGAGGCTATCCCTTTCCTTCTTTTGCACGACTCCGATTGTACATAATGTAATGAACGATCTTCCAAGATACTATACTCTTAGAAGCTAGCAGTACTTACATTGTTTTCCCTCTTATGGAACGATTGATGTTAATGTTGCTTCTCTTAGTCTTATGTTATCAATGTTGTTGGAACTTCCTGATTCTTATAAGGTTCATAGTGAAGAGTTAGTCCTAATAACGTGTACAGAGGATACCAACCTTACGTCACTCCGAAAGGTTTAGAATGTGATTCCATGAGTCGAGCATGCATTATATATATGTATCTATTTTACTCTACCGAGCCACACTATAGTTGGCCGGGTACGGCACCTATTGTGCAACCACTGATCAGTTGGGTTTTACCGAGCTCCACGTGGCCGGGTACGATTCTACCGAGCCTATTATGGCCGGGTACGATATGATGATGATGATGCCCATAGAGGCGAATGCTTTAAAGGTTTATGTATTTATACATATGTATCATGCATTTCATGTAAGTAGCCCTCAGAGGTACTAAGATGTTACAGGTTGTATATTCTCTATCCTTGCTTACATTACTGATCGCATTTATGGTTCCTTGCCTTACATACTCAGTACTTTATTCGTACTGACGTCCTTTTATTTGTGGACGCTGCATGTCGTGCTGCAGGTCCTGATAGACAGGCAGGTGCAGCTCCCCCACCACAGTAGACTGTCCAGTTCAGCGGTGATTGGCGAGATCCCTTCTCCGGACTTGCCTTGGTCTTGGTATGCAATTTTTGTTATAGACATTATGGGTATGTCGGGGCCCTGTTCCGGCTATGTTGCAACACTTATGTTCTTTTAGAGGCTCATAGACAGGTGTCGGCTCATGTATAGTTTGGTATGCCTTGTCGGCTAGTTTTTGTTGTATAGTCTTTCATAGTAGCGTGGTAGCTCATACCTTATATGTAGTTTCTTGATTGTCTGGTCATCCCCTGCTATGTATGTTCATGCCGTCATATTTTATTGCTGGTTGTCCATGATCTAGGTCTACCATTTATATTGATCTCGTCAGCCCTAAAAGATAATAATGAAGGTTAGATGAAATGTACGTTGGTGCTCGGCAAATGTGGTCGGGTGCTAGTCATGGCCCTTCAGTTTGGGTCGTGACAGAATTACCCCCCTCGCAGATCATACTTGCGACATGATCACACATAGATTTCTTAAGTTATTATAGTATTCTTCCATTCTTTTCAAAATACGAAGTTCAAATGAAAACTTTTAAGATCCCAAATTTTCCTAAATTTCAATTCCTTTCAAAACATTTAATAAGCAAACTCAATCTCGCTCCCACTCAGGGCAAACAATAAACATAAATCAATAACAATATCAACAAGGCATAGCTAGTAGCTACGTTCGGACTCTCGTCACCTCGTGCGTTCGTAGACTATAGAAGCACATAATAATTTAGTTCACCTATGGGGTTAATTCCCTCTTAGAGGTTAGAAAGGAGGCCTACCTCGCTCCGAAGTTCCATATTCGACTCCCAAACCCTTTTGACGACTCAAACTGATGCTCAACGCTCCGAGACTAGTCAATAATCCAATTTATATATACTCAAATACTCATTATAATCTAATTTATAGCAATTTCTAACCCCGATCGAAAAGTCGATAAAAATTACCCTTGGGCCCATGTGCCCGGATTCCGAAAATTTTCGAAGATTAACTTTACCCATAACCCCACGAACTCAAATATATAATTTATTTTCCAATTCCATTCCCAGATTCGTGGTCAAAATCCAAAAACACCAATATCTAGGTTTTTCTTTAAAATCTCAAATTTTCTACAATTTTTCATGTCTAAATCCATATATAAACCTTGTATTTAACTCAAAACTAGTAGAAATCACTTACCTCATGATGATGATGGAACCCTCTCAAAATGCTCTAAAAATCGCCTAAGACCAAGTGGAAAATGAGGAAAATGGGCTAAGTCTCGGAATAAAAAGCCCTTGGCTCCATTTGCAGATGTCGCATTCTGTCGCAAATGCGATGGTTGCATTTGCGACAAATGCATCGCAAATGCGAAGCCAAGTTGTCCCTGCCATTGTCGCATTTGCGCCCAAGATCTTCACAAATCCGAAGAGGATAGTCATCGCAAAAGTGATAATTACTTCGCAAATGCGATCTTTCCTCATCAGCCCCATGTTCGCAAATGCGAACCTTACCTTCGCAAATGCGATGGTTGCATTTGCGACCAATATATGGAAAATGCGATCACACTAAACCAGCAATCCAATTTCTTCACCAAACACTCCGAAGCTACTCCGAAACTCACCCGAGCCCTCGGGGCTCCAAACCAAATACCCACACAAGTCTAGAAACATAACATGAACTTGCTCGAGGCCTTAAATCACATCAAACAACGTCGAATTCATGAATCGCACCCCAATTCAAGCTTAATGAACTTTAGAACTTCAAACTTCTACATTCGATGCCACAACCTATTAAATCATGTCCGATTGACCTCAAATTTTGCAAACAAGTCACATTCGATATTATGGACATACTCCAACTTCCGGAATCGGCATCTGACCCCGATATCAAAAAGTTCACTTCCGGTCAAACTTCTTAAAAACCTTCAAATTTCTCACTTTCGCCAAACGACTCCCAAATGACCCACATACCTCTAAATTCACTTCCGGACGCGCTCCCAGTACCAGAATTACAATACGGAGTTATTCCCAGACTCGGAATCCCACGATAACATTAAAATGCACTTCAACTCAAATTTATGAAATTCTTTCAAAATGCCAACTTTTACAATGGGCCGAAATGCTCCCTGGTCATCCAAAACCCGATCCGGATATACATCCAAGTCCAAAATTATCATACGAACCTGTTGGAACCTTCAAATCCCGATTCCGATGTCGTTTACTCTGAAATCCAACCTTAGTCAATTCTTCCAACTTAAAGCTTCCGAAATGAGAATTTTCTTTCCAAATCGACTCTGAACTTTCGAAATTCAATTACGACTATGCGTACAAGTCATAATACCTGAAGTGAAGCTGCTCAAGGCCTCAAACTATCGAACGACGCGCTAGAGCTAAAAACGATCGGCCGAGTCGTTAAACTCACTTTGATAAAAAATATCTGATGAAACAACTTTTGAGCTGAGATATGAATTATGGACTTTTAAGGTATCTATAAATATATTAGTAAGCTTCTTCCTAAAGTAAATTATTGTGGTAACTCATTAATTTTATTATGAAATTGCAGATGAATGACTGAAGTAGACTTACTTCTTTTAGTAGCACTTCTGATCTGATTTCCTTTCTTTTAGATGTGCAATAAACCAGCAACTTATATTAGCACATATTACCTTTTCTTATTTCTTGTTGTGAGTAATGATGTGTGCAACAGTCCTGCCAAGATTGTCTACCCAAATTTATTACATGCTTTGCAATATTAGTTTATTCTATAGCTTTTAAATATGTTCCAAAATTACGGAGCATCGTTATTTCCATGAACTACTGTCATGGCCAAATGATTGCTATTTTCATTGATCCTCACCCAGTGTCTGCCCTTCTAGATAATTCGACAGAATCTTTTACCAGATCGGGACTTCAGCCTGTCTGATATTTAATCAACAATTGATGGGTCAGTTCATTTCATACTACTTTGATAACCGTCTTCCCTGATGCTTCTATGGATACATGGGTCTAACGTGCTACTTATGGATATAAGACTAAATTTTAGTTGAGTTTCAATTCTTGATGAGAATTTTTTTCAAGAAGGATCGGACATTTATAGCATCTCAAAGTGAAATCAAGATTTTGATAGCAATGGAAATTCTCAAGCTCAAGGCTCTCGAAGAGGCGTCCACTATTCTGTTACTTCCTCCGGTCCACAATAAATGATCCATTTGCTTTGGGCACATCTATTAAGGAATACTAAATTCTAGACGAAAATAGTTAGTGTGACTAAACTATCCTTCATTAAATATTGCACTATAGTTATAGTAGCACTTACTTCTCTTCTCAAATGTGAGGAGTAAATGACTTTTTAGGGATATGTACATAAGAGTAATTTTAGAAAAATAAATTGAATTTTTTCTTGATTATATAAATGGACACGTATTTTGGACCAAAATAAAAAAGCAAATTGGTCACTTATTGTGGATCATAGGGAGTAGTAACTAAACCATCCCTTCTATTGCACTCACGTATACAACATAAAAGAGCAAAATTGTGATGACCCGATAGGTTATCTTATGTTTTATAACCTAATTCTGTGTTCTGAAGCCTTAAATACCTTATTTTAGCCTTCCTTGGTTTGCGTGCGCAGTCCGGGTGTCTTTTCGGAAAGCTTTTATGTTAAAAACTGAGAAAATATGAAAATTTTGCCTTAAAGTCTATTTGAGATTACTTCAGTTAACGTTTTGAGCAAATAGATCAAGATTCGTGTTTTGACGGTCCCGAAGGGCCCGTATCATGATTTAGGACTTGGGCGTATGCCGAAATCGAATTTCGAAAGTCCCTAGCCCGAGTTATCACACTTTGTAACAATTTGAAAGTGAAAGGCTTAATGATTTTGAAATGTTTGACGAAAGGATTAAGGAGTTGCGACAACATTACTGGTTGAGGAGAATGAAGAAGGACATAGTTGCATATGTAGCTCGATGTCTGAATTGTCAGCAGGTAAAGTATGAGCATCCGAGACCTGGTGATTTGCTTCAGAAGTTAGAGATTCTTGAGTGGAAGTGGGAGCGTATTACTATAAACTTCGTTGTTAGACTCCCACATACTTAGAGGAAGTTCGATGCAGTTTGGGTCATTGTGACAGGCTGGCCAAGTCAGCGCACTTCTTTCCTGTGGAAGTTACCTATTCTTCTGAGAGGTTGGCAGAGATTTACATCTAGAAGATCGTCCGTCTTCAAGCTGTACCCGTGTCTATCATTTTTGATCGAGGTACACAATTCACCTTGCACTTTTGGAGAGCAGTACAATGTCAGTTAGGCATGCGGGTTGAGTTGAGCACAACGTTTCATCCTTAGACAGACAGACAGTCCGAACGCACCATTCAGATATTAGAGGATATGCTCTGCGCATGTGTTATAGACTTTGAAGGATCGTGGGATCAGTTCTTGCCACTTGCGGAATTTGCTTACAACAACAGCTACTAGTTGAGCATCCAGATGACTCCCTATGAGGAATTATCCGGTGCCGATGGCCAATTGGATAGTTCGATCCAGGGGAGGCTCGGTTATTGGGTACAGACTTAGTACGAGATGCCTTGGATAAGGTCAAGATTATTCAGGATCGACTTCGCATAGCTCAGTCCAGGTAGAAGTGTTATGCTGACCGCAAAATTTGTGATGTTACATTCATGGTCGGAGAGAGAAAGAGTGTTGCTCCAGGTATCACCCATAAAGGGTGTGATGAGGTTCGAAAAGAAGGGGAGTTGAGCGCTAGATATATCGGGCCCTTTGAGATTCTTGAGAGAGTGGGAGAGGTGGATTACAGGCTTGTGTTACCACCGGGGTTATCAGCAGTTCATCTGGTGTTCCATGTTCCATGGGACAACAGTGATCCGTCCCATGTATTAGACTTCAGCTCTGTCCAATAGGACAAGGATTTGACTTACGAGGAGGAGCAGGTAGCTATTCTAGCCCGGTAGGTTCTTCAGTTGAGGTCGAAGAGTTATCAGTCCGAGTGCAGTAGAGAGGTCAACCCATAGAGGCAGCTACTTGGGAGTTCGAGTCGGACACGTGGAGTAGATATTCCCACCTTTTCACCAGCTCAAGTACTTTTCTATGTTCGTTCGAGAGCAAACGGTTGTTTTAGAGGTAGAGAATTTGATGACCCGATAGGTCATCTTATATTTTAGAACCTAATTGTGTGTTCTGAAGTCTTAAATACTTCATTTTAGCCTTTCTTCATTTGCGTGCGCAGTCCGGGCGTCTTTCCAAAAAGCTTTTATGTTAACAATTGAGAAAGTATGAAATTTTTCCTGAAAGTCTATTTGAGTTGACTTTGGTTAATGTTTTGAGCAAAAGGATTTAGATTCGTGTTTTGATAGTTTCGGTGGATCCGTATCATGATTTGGTACTTGGGCCTATGCTCGGAATCGAATTCGGAAGTCCCTAGCCCAAGTTACTGCACTTTGTAGAAATTTGAAAGTTAAAGGCTTAATGATTTTGAAATGTTTGACCAAAGTTTGACTTTTTAGATATCGGGTCCGTATTTTAGTTCCAGAATACGGTATAGGTCCAATACTATATTTATGACTTGTCTGTCAAATTTGGTGAGAAACGGAGTTGGTTTGACATGATTCGTACGTCCGATTGCGAAAATAGAAGTTTCAAAATTTTCTTGAAAATCTCATTTGGTTTTGTGTTCAATTCGTAGTTTTAGATATTATTTTGGCTATTTGATCACGCGAGCAAGTTCGTATGATATTTTTAGAGTTGTGTGCATAGTTGGTTTAGAGCCCCGAGAGCTCGGGTGAGTTTTTGATAGGCTACAGAATAAAATTGGACTTAGAAATGTTGATGGTATTTTCAGTTCTGGTGCAGGCCTCTGATCTCATATTTGCGAGATCAGGCATTGCATTTGCGACCTCTGATGGGTTAGCATATGAGAGCTACTCATCGCATTTGCGAAGAGAGCTGGGCCACTTGATGTTTACATTTGTGAAATATACTTCGCATTTGCAAAATGGGACAGGTGGGGGCAGAGATCACAAATGCGATCAAGTGGTCGCATTTGCGGAGGGTCAGCGTTTGCATTTGGGAACATTTCATCGCAAATGTGTTATATGCAGAGATGTGAGGGTCTTTGCAATTGTGATGGATTCTTCGCATTTGCGAGGTTCGCAAATGCGGACCCCAGGTCGCAAATGGGACATCTGCAACTGATCAAATAGGACTTAGACGAGATTTTTGCTCATTCTTCAAAATTTTCAAAACAAGAAACCCTAGAGGCAATTTTTCAAAGAACCTTTTCCCCAAATCATTGGTATGTGATTCTAAACTAGTTTTTTTCAATCTTTCACTATATTTCCTAAAATTTCAACCTAAAATCTTGTGATTTCATGGTGGAAATTGAAGGTTTTAGTGGAATTAAATCACATTGGTATAAAGAGCTGGAAAGGAAAAAGAAGAGGAAAGAAGCAAGGGACTGAGCGATGAAGCGAGGTTTGGAACCCTTCAATTACAAAGTGGAAGATGCCTCTCATAATGGGTAGGATTACTGCATTTCTTATATTTGACTCTTCTATTTGATAATATATATAGGGAGTTGGGGCAGGTTGAAGGGGAAGGGAAGTCAATTTAAACATAGTGCCATCATAACCCTAGGAAAACGAGATTGAGTTTGTGTGTATAGACTATCCTTGGAAGTGTCTATTCTACCAAACCACGGGATGCAGCCGTAGATCGAGCCCTAGAAGTAGAAATAGGGATTTTTGTAAATTAGGGTTTTAGATCTCAAGTTGAGGTCAGATTCCAAAACAAATTACATAACCGGGCTCGGGGGTGAATGAGTAATCGGTTTTTGTTCTGAACTTCAGGATTGGACTAAGCGAGCTCGGGGGTTGACTTTTGTTGACTTTTTCAATAATGACCTAAATTGAATCATTTGCAATCGTGGGAAGTTTCTAAGGCTTAATTTGAATCGTTTGATTGGTAATTTGCTAGATTCCACTGGTTCAGAGGCTTGTTTGAGAAGTAAATATGTGATTGAGCTTTGAGTGAACCTTTTGGAGCGAGATAAGTATCGTGGTTAACCTTGACTTGAAGGATTAAGACTTCTTTGTCTATTTGCTACATGTTTAGATTTTGGGTACAACGTATATGTAAGGTAACGAGTACTTATGCGTAGTTGTTGGATTTAAGCATGCGAGTGGGGCTTGTTCCTTGTAGTTTGTTGCTTACTTTGATCTTGTTATCCATGATTAGACTAGTTACTTACTAAATTGATCGTTCTTATCGTGTTTACGGACATTTGTGATAATTGAGTATTAATTCCAAAGTTGAGATTGGTATTGTGGAATCATTGTTGAAGTCAGGCTTGTTATTGTTGATTCTATCTCCCTGCTTTATACTTGTTCATTGTTATGAGGTAAGGGAGAGTGTTAAGGCACGGAGGGTGATGTCATGCCATATTGTAAGTGTTAAAGCACGAAGGGTGATGCCGTGCCATATTATGAGTGTTAATGCACGACGGGTGATGCAGTGCCATATTGTGAGTGTTAATGCACGAAGGGTGATGTTGTGCCATATTGTGAGTGTTAATGCACGAAGGGTGAGGCCGTGCCATGTTGTGAGAGTTAATGCACGAAGGGTGATGCCGTGTCATATCTATTGATTCATATTGTGAGGCTGAGAGTAAAAGCACGAAGGGTGATATCATGCGATACCATTATTTCATTGTGAGATTGAGAGTAAATGCACGAATGGTGATGCCGTACAATTTTCTTTATTGTGTTACTTGTTTTTCACCGGTTGAAGGCATATTGACTGTTCTGGTTATCATTTCCGATGTATCCCTATTATCATGTACCCCTTAGCATGTCCTCCTCCCAATAGTACATGTTTAGCCGTAACTTGTTGTTATTTTGTACATGCACTGTTATCTGCACAAGTTTGTTATGTGAGTGTCTTGTCATAGCCTCGTCACTACTTCGTCGAGATTAGGCTCGACACTTACGAGTACATCGGGTCGGTTGTTCTCATACTACACTCTGCATTTCTAGTGCATATTTTGGTACCGGCCCTAGCTGATCGTGAGGTTAGCAGCTGGACTTGCTTGTCGGAGACCCAAGATAGTTCTGCTGGCGTCCGCAGATCCTGGAGTCCCTTCCTAGTTTTTATGTTACTGTTTCCTTTCTTTAAGAACAATTGTATTTTCTTTTAGAGTTATTTGTAGTAAATCTTAGAAGCTCGTGAATCGTGACTCCAGATCCGAAATGTATCAGATATTATGGGTTTTATCTTATTCCGCAAATTCATTTTTAGCTTCTGTTTAATTTAATTGTCTATGTTATTGAAATTGGATAAAGTTGGAATTAATAATCCTCTAACGTTGGCTTACCTAGCAAGTGAAATGTTAGGTGCCATCACGGTATGGAATGTTGGAATTCCGGATCGTGACAAAAACCAGAAAATGCAAGAGAATGAGTCCAATTACAAGCCTTCTGCTGAGTTTCAGCTCTCTGAACTACTCCAGTTTGTGCCCTGTACACACTTTTCTCTGACTTATCTTTTTAAGTTCAAGTTCAGTTTTAGTTTCAGAAAAATATTGTGTTTGCTACTCATGAAGCAAAGTGTAATGTATCTTCAACTTTGTTTCAGAGTTCTACGGTGAAGTTTCACTTTTTTCTTGGAGCTTGTAATTTGAAGAATTTCGTATAACTTCTCAAATTTTTAAGGAAAATTTGAGGCGGATTATGCATGTGAACAATTAAAGCAGTAAAAAATCTACCTTATAGGTTTTGATTTGGCAAAGGAAGGAATGTAAGCAAGTTAAATAAATTACGTACCCTTCTTTTGCTTTCGTTCCAACTTCAATTGAACAAGACATCTTGATTTACGGTCCCGAAGAAGCTTACGTTAAGGATATCATATTACTTGAGAATATTGTATTAGGGGCTGTTTGGCTAAAAGACGCATTATACATGACTATAATAATATATATTTATTGTCATTTAACTAAGTCGTCCTTAATAATTTAAAGCACATTTGTGTCATTTACGTTGTAATGACTCGGCCGGTCGTTTTGAGAGTTTTAGCCCCGATCGTCTATTAACTGCTTCCCCCGTATCTGTTTTATGCTATTGTGACTTGCCGGGAGGTTTCATTTTGGTTTTTGGATTGTTTTGGGCACTTAGTCCCTAAAGGGAGGCATAAGTCTTGGAATTTAGACCGTAGTCGGACTATGTGAAGACTACTCCAGAATGGAGTTCCGTCGATTCTGTTAGCTCTGTTGGGTGATTGGTCTTAGGGGCGTATCCGGATTATATTTTGGAGGTCCTTAGCTGATTTAGGCTTGAAATGGCAATAGTCAATTTTTTAGATTTGGACCGGTAGTAGAATTTTTGATATCGGGGTTGGATTCCAATCCCGGAAGTTGGAGTAGGTCCGTAGGGTTGAATATGACTTGTGTGCAAAATTTGTGATCAATCAAACATGGTTTGATGGGTTTCGGCATCGGTTGTCGAATTTGGATGTTTCAGGTTCCTTAAATTTGAATCGGAGGATGATTCGTGATTTTAGTGTTGTTTGATGTGGTTTGAGGGCTCGGCTAAGTCTGTATGGTGTTTTAGGATTGGTTGGTATGTTTGGTCGAAGTCCCGGGAGCCTCGGGTGTGTTTCGAATGCTTACGGATTAAGTTTAAGACTTATGCAATTGTTGAAGCTGCTGCACCTGGTGTAATCGCACCTGCGCACTTTGCGCCGCATGTGCGGTGCCACAGAAGCTACTTTGGCCCTGTCCAGCTGGGGTCGCAGGTGCGGCAATAGATCCACAGAAGCAGACACGTAGAAGCGGAAGAGGAGCGCATGTGCGGGCTCGCAGATGCGGACCCAGTTCCCCTTAAGTGATTTTCGCACCTGCGATGATTTTCTCATAGGTGTGGTCGAAGGTTCGCAGAAGCGAGTTCACTGGGCAGAAAAAAGAAAATTTTGAGGGTTTGATCTTATTTTCATTTTGGGACTTTGAGAGTTCGGATTTAGGCGATAAATATTTTTAGAGGAAGCTATTGGGTAATGATTCTTAATTTGTTTTTGGTTGTATTCCATTAATCTAGTTGATTTCATCATTTAATTAAGGAATTTGGGTAAGGAATTGGGAAAAATTTGAGAAAAGTTCTTAGGCCGAATTTTGGGGTTTTGATCGAGATTTTGGTATCAGATTTGAGTAAATTTGGTATGGTTAGACTCATGAGTGAATGGATGTTCCTAATTTATGATTATTACCCAATTCCGAGACGTGGGCCCCGAGTGGGTTTTTGGGCGATTTTCCAAATTCTTGTATTAGCTTTGATTTCATTAGCTATATTAGTTTCTTGTAGTTATATTTATGTTATGTAATTGATTTTTACTAGATTTGGGCCACTCAGAGCCGGATATTTGTGGGAAAGGCGTTGTGACTAATTTGATTGAGCTTGGTTTGAGGTAAGTGGCTTGCCTAACCTTTGGGGGAGAGGCTCCCCTTAGGATTTGGTACTATTTTTGATATATGAGCGACGTGTACGTGAGGTGACGCGTGCGTACACAGGCTATTTGTTGCAAAATTTCATTTTTATTAAGTAAAATACTTGTTACCGTTTAACTGAGCTACACTAGCATATGTAATTATCTTGTTTAGTTTAGGACAACATGTCTACATGTCTTAATTGCGTATCTGAACTCTGTGCAGCATGCTTAGTGAATTCCTTACTTCTTCCTTGACTTGTACTTAGTCTAAATTGTAGGATTCTGTATTGTAATTGTATTTCTATTGTTTGAGCTGCATATTTACTTTGGGACTACAGAACAGTAT